>NC_063334.1:89265813-89341286 GCF_021869965.1 Rhincodon typus
TGTATCGGCGCCGCCTCGTGCTCCCACGAGGAGCTCGAACAGTTCATACACTTCACTAACACCTTCCACCCCAACCTTAAGTTTACCTGGACCATCTCTAACACCTCTCTCCCCTTCCTGGACCTCTCTGTCTCCATATCGGGCAACCACCTAGAAACCGATATTCATTTCAAGCCCACCGACTCCCACAGCTACCTAGAATACTCCTCCTCCCACCCACCTTCCTGCAAAAATGCTATCCCCTATTCCCAATTCCTTCGCCTCCGCCGCATCTGCTCCCAGGATGAGGCATTCCACTCCCGTACATCTCAGTTGTCCTCGTTTTTCAAGGACCGTAACTTCCCCTCCTCGGTGGTCGAGAACGCCCTCAACCGTGTCTCCCACATCTCCCGCACCTCATCCCTCACACCCCGTCCACGCAATAAAAACCAAAAAAGAATCCCCCTCGTCCTCACGTACCACCCCACCAACCTCCGGATCCAACGCATCATCCTCCGACACTTCCGCCATCTGCAATCCGACCCCACCACCAAAGACATCTTTCCCTCCCCACCCTTATCTGCTTTCCGGAGGGACAACTCTCTCCGTGACTCCCTTGTCCGCTCCACACCCGGCACTTTTCCCTGCAACCGCAGGAAGTGCTACACCTGCCCCCATACCTCCTCCCTCACCCCCATCCCAGGCCCCAAGAAGACTTTCCACATCAAGCAGATGTTCACCTGCACATCTGCCAATGTGGTATACTGCATCCGCTGTACCCGGTGTGGCTTCCTCTACATCGGGGAAACCAAGCGGAGGCTCGGGGACCGCTTTGCAGAACACCTACGCTCGGTTCACAATAAACAACTGCACCTCCCAGTCACGAACCATTTCAACTCCACCTCCCATTCCTCAGACGACATGTCCATCCTGGGCCTCCTGCAGTGCCACAACGATGCCACCCGAAGGTTGCAGGAACAGCAACGCATATTCCGCTTGGGAACCCTGCAGACCAATGGTATCAATGTGGATTTCACAAGCTTCAAAATCTCCCCTCCCCCTACCGCATCCCAAAACCAGTCCAGCTCGTCCCTGCCTCCCTAACCTGTTCTTCCTCCCACCTATCCCCTCCTCCCACCTCAAGCTGCACCTCCATCTCCTACCGACTAACCTCATCCCGCCTCCTTGACCTGTCCGTCCTCCCTGGACTGACCTATCCCCTCCCTAACTCCCCACCTACACTCACCTTTACTCGCCCCATCCCCGCCTCTTTGACCTGTTTGTTTCCTCTCCACCTATCCTCTCCTCTATCCATCTTCTATCTGCCTCCCACTCTCTCCCTATTTATTTCAGAACGCCCTTCCCCTCCCCCTTTTCTGATGAAGGGTCTAGGCCCGAAACGTCAGCCTCTCTGCTCCTATGATGCTGCTTTGCCTGCTGTGTTCATCCAGCCCTGCACCTTGTTGTCTCGGATTCTCCAGCATCTGCAGTTCCTACTATTTCTAAGAATTATGTCTGCACCAAAATTGGAAATAAAATGTGAGAAAAACACAGATTATTGGTATTATAAAGAAATAGACACTGGTAATTTATTTAAGAAATTAAAGTATATAACTGGACAACATACTAAATTCTGCAGATAAATTTCAAAATTAATATGAGGTTATGCGTTTAGTTTGAATAACAAAACATTAAAAGGAATAGAGACATACAGAAAGTTGAGTTAATTTTCATAAATCACTGTATGCTGACACCCAAGGCATTTTAAAAAAAGGCAGTGAAAAGATAACACACACATAAAAATAAAAAGAATTTAATTTAGAAAAAATATTGGTAAATATAAAAGAAGTGTCAAGCAAAGTAGATTTAAAAAAAACTGAATTGATTTTGTTTGCACATGTATATGTGCATAATGAGGAAAACTGGAGTTACGCGTGAGCAGTGGGCAATTATCAGTGGATTGTTGGTGTCAGTAAATACTTTGCACATCTCACTTTTCCAATGAGGATGGGCATAAGGAGCAATGTCATGGTGACCCAATTGGAGTCTGAGTCTGTGGAGCTCCATAAGATGTCTTTTCTTATCATTCCATGTACATTGTTCTGTTTAAGGAAGCCTGTTAATACATAGAAACATAGAAAATAGAATCAAGAGTGGACCATTCAGCTCTGCAAATGTGCACCAACATTCAATATGATCATAGCTGATCATTGAACTCAGTGCCATATTCCCACTTTCTCCCCATACCCTTTGATTCCTTTAGCTCTAAGAACTATAACTACTTCTTGAAAAGATTCAATGTATTGAACTCAACCACTCTCTGTGGCAGAGAATTCCACAGGCTCACAATTCTCTGGGTGAAGAAATTTCTCCTCATCTCAGCCTTAAAAGACCTGCCCTGAATCTTAAACTGTGACCTCTGGTTTGATTAATGTTAATGCGTGTAGACCTCATCTTATTACATGAGCCATCTGGATAGACATAGATAAAGTTTGGGAACTCACAGATTCATCTGGACCATACGTAATTGTATGCAACTTGCCTGTATCAATGGTTTGAGATGCACAAATAAGAAACATGATCGAAAAGTTCAAAATCCACAGATGAATAGTTACAGTAGTTCAACGATATTAAAAATCAAAATCTGAGTCTCCCCTCGTTAGAAGGTGAACATTTCACTTTCTCAGTCGGTTGGGAATGGTATTACTAAGACAAAGTTCATGATTAATGCCACATTCATTTTCTGCTCTGTCCCAATTTATATATGTGAATGCCTATGTGAGCCCCATTATTAAGGACTCAAAGGCAGGAGGTTGAGAAGCAAAGATGATTTTTTTCCAAGCATCCCAATTGAAGCTGATAGTTGAAATAGAGGTTGTAGACAGTTGAAGACTGAAATCAACCACATCCTGGTTTAATAACTAGCAAAGGCAGATCACCCCTCTTTTCTTAAATACATTAAAGTTTTATGGATTCACATGAATCAATCTTTTGGAGACCTTGAATAAGCATTGCCTGTTCACAATTTTAAAACAACTGAGTTAGGATTACTGCATACATAAGATGCAGCTTTGTAAGTAGGAAATTTAGTCAACTGTATGTGCAGATTAGCACTAAATTTCTTCAGATGACATTCTTCCAAACTGAAAGTGACAAATTATTTTACCCAGCTCTTCAATGTTCAGGATACTCAAATTAGTGAAGGTAAATAGGCCCAGCTGATTCTAAAACAATTTAATTTACAGATAAGTGCTTAATTGTTTCATTTTCATTACTACAAAATGAACCAAGAAGGGCAATAAATAGATCAATTAAAATCCTGAATATAAAACTATAGTGGATCAACTTGCATAATTTATTATAATTAAACAAAATTATATACTTCAATCACTTTCTTTAGTTTGGTTCTGACATACATTGGTGTGCACTCATCCAGGACTGATGGTACTTTGGCCTTTAAGTCATAAGAGTATACAATTATTCAATCACTGGAAGGTAGAGGTGATTCAGTTTCATCACGTAGATATGTGCTGACAATTATATCTTTGATACAAGCAACAACAACAGCAGGTGGAACTGTAGTGATGACAACAGACTGATTCATCACAAGATAAAAATGGACTCTGAGATAATGCAGAAAATTTGGGTCAAGCAAAAGCTTGCGCAATGGTGTGAGTTTAAGAAGGATCTTAAAGCTGGAAAAGAAGGTGGAGACATTTACAGAGATGATTTCACAATAAGGAGCCTAGACAGTTGAAATACAGTCACCAGAAATTGGAGCAAAGTGAGGGAGAATGAATAAGCTACTAGTATCATTGGAATGTAGAATTTTGAAAATGTGACAAGTTCAAAACAGAAGTACGTAAAGGCATTTAATCAGAAGGGTGAGAAGTTACTGCTGGAGATATTGTGAGATTGGAAGCTAATGTTGACCAACAAGACATGCTGTGATCTATGAACAGAAGTTGGTATAGGATCAGATATTTCAGTCAGCTTACATTTATAGAAGCAGAGACTGTAAAACCAGTCAAGCGAACTTTGGAATAATTAAGTATGGAGGCACTGAAGACATAGAAAATAGTTTTATCGATGGAAAGGCTGGGTTTGGGGTGTAGATGAGCAATACATGGGGCTGGTAAGAAGATTTTTGTCGTGGAAAGACAACGTAATTACAAGTTTTTCTTGGGCTCATGTAGCATACTGAGGTTATGGACAATCTGAGTGAACCATCGATGGTGATAAGGGAGAGAAGGCTGGAACTTATACAGTTAAAGTGTCAAATTTATGGTGAGGGAAGAAGGTTCAAGCTTCCCAATACAGAAACAAAGAACTGAAAAAGCTGGAAATCTGAAACAAAAACAGAAATTGCTGGAGAAACTCAGCAAGTCTGGCAGAATCTACGGAGAGAAAGCAGAGTTAACATTTCGAGTCTAGTGACTCTTTTTCAGAACAAAAGAACTGACAGACCTGCTGGTTTTCTTCATTAATTTCTGTCCTTGTTTCAAGCTTCTCAATGTTTAAATTACAACTCATCTAAAGCTGAATGTGGAACATCCTGCATGACAACAATGAAGTTAAGAATGGTGGTGGAATGATAAAGCTGGTTATTGTCTTTAGAAAATGTTGGCAAGGAACAGCATGTGGATTAACAAATACAAGGGGGTCAAAGATGGAATTAATTGTGATAAAAATAGTTCTAGAAAAGTTCCAAGAAAAGTGTATTTCAAAATGTTACTTTCAGCAACTTGGCGTAAACCATTGTTACCATCTCAAGGAAATTAGAGATGAACTGTTGCCAACATCACCCAATTCTTGTGAAAAATTTAAAAACTATATGCAACAAATGTTATCACTATTTCACGATGACCATATTTTCAATATAAGAAATTAAGTTCCTGCCATGAGGTAAATTCAAAAGTCATCTCCTAACTATTGCTACTAAAATAACAATGCAATTCATCATTCTGCAAGTTTCCTTCAGAGGCTGTTATAAATGAACAGAATTTTTACTGTTACACACATTTTTGATTATTGCATTTTTGTGAATATTCCATAATTGCAAGCATCATTGGAATTATCAATCTGTCAAAGATTATGTGAAAGGATGTTTTTGAATCTTAAGAAGATTGCTTGCTTCTGGCACTGGACACAAAACATACTTAAAATGTGTCATAATTCTGTTTACTTTGTTTCAGAAGCTCCCGAAAACAGTTTTGTGTTTAACTGTAGATGTAAATACCCATTCAAAGAAATTCCATATTAGTGAGGATAGTATCTACGATCATAGAATTGAGAGATTGAAGACACTTAATGTTCTTTCATGGAGGTAATAGTTAATTTTGTGCTCATTGATCTCAATCAAAAAATTCTGTACTAGGGAAATCCATGTAAGTGACTATTACACCATTGATAGTTGCTTGTGCTGTGTTCAAATATTTGATTTAAATTTTACATTTTCCAACTACATTCAATAACCGGCCACCAAAGTCAAACACAAACTGACAAAGTTGAAAAATTATAAACTGCCCTAGAACGAAGACAAAAGCTGGGATTGACAACATTCCAGGATTGTCTTGGAGTCTTCATGAATTAAAATTAATTACCATGATATCAAAGAGGAATACCCCAGGAAAAATCAAAAACCAGCATTAAATAAATTGTATTTTTTTATTTCTTTGAACAATTTTGTTTGCTGTTTGAAAAATACTGGAGTTAGAAATAAGGAAAGTCAAGAATGGCAATTGTTCACTTCCAGATTGGCATGATAGGATCTGCAATAACTGATGTGTTGGACAACCAATAGTGGTTATCGATGGGGCAGGACAGATGTCTCACCAGAGTTTGTGACCTTACATATAACACAGTTACAGTTAAAATCAGTGGATTTTGCCTTTGTTAGAATGCTGTAATTGTAACTGACATTCTGTTATGCGTGAAATGAAAATTCTGGATTTTCCTTTATTTCTCTTGCAGAATTTACAAGCTACTGTGGACAAGTACTAGTGCTGTCTTTTGCTAAATCCAATGTTATATAATAGCTTACATAATTGTTAGTGGCGGGAAGAGTTATTTATCTTTCTGTTTGTGTTCATTGTCATTTTCTCACTGTTTGTCCCCTACCATGGTTTTCCCTCACCTTTTCTCTCCTTTATCAACACTGTGAAATGTGAAACGTAACTACCTCCCTTCTCATAGCTAACAAAGCACTGGATCTGATTTGCCCCTCACAATTATTATTGATTCCTTTCTATTGCTACAATTTGGTCTGGGGACAATTATTGTCAATCAACTTCTTCAGATATGTGATGGCACATCTCTGGGGCAGGTTGGACTTGAACCTCATTTTTCTGGCCCAGATGTAGGGATATTACAATTGTGTTGTAGGACTCCATGTGGGCAGATATGCCTGATCTCATTAGACTATCATGGGGTCAAGATATTCGCTATGGACTGCAATGACATCATTCTTCGGGTGACTTAGCATAGTGAAGGAAGTTTGAAAATGCATCAATTTTTATTTGCATGTACACATGTGTGAAATAGAGTCCATAGCTCTGGCTTGCAGCTAAATCTTATCATCACATGTAAAGGTAAAGTTGCTACTATAGGCTGCTCTCATTAGAGAGGAAAACGAATGGTAATGGTTTAACCAGAGAGTCACCAAACCTCAGGTGGGAGGCAAAGTTGAGAAGGTGAACCCTTCACAGTAACTTCAGCTGGTGCAGAGGTTTGCTGGGGTCATAGAAACATAGTATTATACAGGACAGAAGAGGCCCATTGGTCCATCAAATCTGGACCACCAAAGCTACACTAAGTCTACACTAGTCCTATTTTCCAGCATCAGGCCTATAGCCTTATATGTTATGACATTTCAAGTGCTCATTCAAGTATATTTTAAAGGTTGTGAGGTTTCCTGCCTCAACTACCCTCCCAAGCAAAGCATTCCAAACCACCCCCACACTCTGGGTGAAAACAAATCTGTCCTCAAATCTCATCTAAACCTTCTGCCTTTCACCTTAAAATTATGACCCTTTGACTAAGGGAGCATCTGCTTTCTAATCACCCTGCCCAATGCGTCTCATAATCATATGCACTTCTATCTGATGGTCTGTCAACCTCCTTTGCTCCAAAAAAACTAACACAAGCTTATCCAGAGTAATGCCAACAGTATGGGTTATCATCGCAATCTGGATTGCAACCAGTGCGGGAGCAGGACATTTGCTTGTGAAATGAAAATTCCGTGATCACTACAGTTGCTGGATAATTGATGGTAATCCATAGATGTCTGTTAAGGTAGTGAAAATAAAAATGACCCTCTTCATGCAAAAATTGCTGGAATCCTCATCCTTGCCTATGTTACCTGTAGATTAGACAACTCCATTGCAGTCTTGCCTGGCTTCCCACTTGCCACCCCAGTAAACATGAGATCCATAAGACAATGCTGGCCATTTGAGCACTGTACCAGACAGTAACTGTCATCAATGAACTGTACCTTGGCAACAGATCAATTGTCTTAGTAGAACAGAGGAGAGGAGAGGAAATCTAACAGCGAGAAGGATGAAGGGGACAAAATTGTAGAATAACGTTGGTAAATGCCTTTAAACGTTCAGCTCGTTTAAATGTTCCTGGAACAAAATGTTTGAACACAAACTTCCAAAGTAAAAAGTAAGCTTCCACCTCCGAGCTTAGCTTCATTGACTTGTTACCAGTAAAATCATAATAGATAGTCCTTTTTCTTCCTAAAGGAAATTTTGATTGCTCACATGGAAGTGGTCTGTCTTTTACTCCTAATTTTAACTTACTCAGCTCAGCGGTGGTATGATAGAGACAGAACAGGATGGGATGGGTTCAAGTCAGTTGCTATTTTTTTACCATTCTGATTTTACACTCCATTGACTGATGAGTCATTGGTGGGAATGCTGGGTTTTAATGATCACAGCTTACTGCTGGTAAACAGTAATCACAGCTCTTTCCTATGCATTCTTATATAAAATGTGCAACATGTAATGAGCGAAAATTAGACTTTATCACCCATTAATAAGAAATATAGCATTATTATGGCTGCTAACTATATCACCATTGGCTTCATTTGTATTGGAACTCTTGAACGAAACAGGTTTTGGGTTTATTTTTGGAATGTCAGAAAACCTTTGTGCTCTTTTTAAACATAGATTTATCTCTAAGCTCTCTAATAATATGAATATGTAGAATTACTTTATGTGATACAATTACTAGCCATGTATCTCTATAAGTTTACTTTTAAATGCCTGGAACAAAATAATCAATTGTTGCCTGCAAGTCATTATAAAGTGAGATCCTTTTCAAGTACTTTCCTCTTTTCACCTACTCCTGTTCTGTTGAAACAGAATAAAAATATTCTGAATAAAACATTTGCAGGTCTTCAGGAACACTTAAAGAAAGAAAAAGGGTGTGCATGCAATACCAATGATTTTATGTCTAGCTAAGCTGTTGTTAAGGTAACCTTTATCATGGGGTTGGTTTGGATGTGCCTCCAGTACAATCATATGAAACAGGGATTTCGAAAATGTCATCAAGCAATTAAAGAATGAAAGGAATATAGTACTTCTTATGTCCTTGGGATATTGGGCGGCATGTTGCAATGATGTGTTTTTAAAGTATCATCACTGTTACACTTCCTGCAATCGCAGTGCTTGTTTTTGTGCCTCAAGGTCCTAAATGGTCATGAAATAAATTACAGGTCAAGCTATTTCTGACTGGAATGTTTCCATTCTATTCTTCAAGGACTAGTATTTCATCATAAACACTGTATCACTCCAATGAAAAACTTCCTCAGTACAGTACTGAAAAGTTAGTGTAAATTTGGTGAATATGTTGGTGGAGTGAGACTTGAGACCAAAACCTTCTTACTCAGAGGTGAGATCACAAGATCAAGTTGACAACTACCACAATGTAACCACTGCTTCTGCAGATCTTGACAGTTGTATGTCAATGACGGAGGTGATCTACCTCCACAGTTTTCAGGTCAGCACCAAACCAATTGCAGAGCTTTTCAATTAGCAATTCTCTGCACAATATCATCTCCACCCTTAACCTTTCTGCCTGTGAATCATCCCAGTTACCACACATACAGCCACCAGGTGAATAATGTATCAGTGACTTGATGATTGCATTCCTCTGCTTTCACACTGAAGAGCGACAGGGGAATAACATGGCTTCCAAATTTCACAGAATTGCTGCTTTTCAAAAATTACAGAGCTTACTGACAGACAATGTCTATCCTGAATGCTCCTGCTGCTCCTGTGTTGCCACTTCGTGTCTCTCCTCACCTTTACATGATATTCTATTCCCAATCTCAATGATCAGCCTCTGAGATATATACCTGAGATGAGTAATAAGAGGAATGTGGCATGCAAACAGGTACTATTTTACATGGTGCATTAGCAACGCTAACAGGCTGATAATGATAGAAAGGTGACTGCTGTGATCATCTCCAAGATACACCTTACAAAATAATTTATCTTAAAAGATGTTGGCTGTATCTGTGTCGATGGGGTCATGCTTATTTGAAAGGAATGGAGAAAGAGCAAAAAAGCTTTGATGACCCTCATAGATTCACTCCTTACCTGCCTCAAAATTTTTATAAGCAAAATTATCCAGGGTGGCTTTATCCTAGGAATCAAAGTTCAGAGCAGTCTTTTAATATAGTTCCATCAGAACATATCCCTCTAGGGGCTAATTAATAACAACGTAAGTTCCTTAGTCTCAACCTTTTGTTCTCTGGGGAGATTCCACAATCAGGTGGACTACAGGACAAAAGTTTGGTTGTTTATAAAAAGGAAAGTCATCCAAAAGTACTTGCTGGACCAACTTGGTGAGGTTGGCCAAGTGAATATCCCATTGTGCCTATTCCTTGAAGATTAACACAGCGACCTTAAAAAATCGGGGCTTGAGTCTTTAAAGTGAACCAGATACATGAGGGAATAGCTGAATACTAATCATCTTGTATTTTATAGCCCATGATTGTAACTATGTATTTACAGTAAAGAGTCTTAATCTATCCGTCAGCATTGAGTGCTCTGACTTTGGCGCAACTCACAGCTAATTGCTCGGTGTTTCACCCATGTCAATTTTCTGTTCTCTCTGGATTTTCCCAGGATGTTTGAATTTCCAAAAAGGACAAAGTGAGCAAGAATAATTGATTATGACATGAAAATATTAAAAATGGAAGAAACGGCATTGAATTCAAAGATCATTATTTTTAGCTCTGTAAGTCTGTGTAACAAACTTCATCTCAGTGATAAAATGGAGGCACTCATTATATTCAGAACGTTCAATAGGATGATTAAAGTGTTTTCTGAGGCAATGCAAGAGATGAAGATATTCCCTTCTGAATACATGCATTTCGTGAATAGCATTAAACTTTCTGTGAAATGCTGTAATGGAATTATTGTTTACATTTGAATTAATAATTCATAAATCTACGCTTTGTTAGAAGTCAGTAAATAGATTGCAATTGTCAGTGCCGTTTCAGAAACCTTATATACTAAAATAACACCATACATACAAAGCACTATAAGCATTACCTTCCATGATTGCACATGTGAGAATTTAAGACTTTATTAAAATCTAGCTGGAAGGATTAGAGTATTGCAATTTGGAAACAATACTTTAGTATACCAAATATTGCCATTGCAATGAAAGTGCAACAATAGCAAAATGAATGTCAAGGGTCTGTATAATACATTAATATTGATACTTTCAGTAAATATGTGCCTCAGAGTAAACAACCAATCTCACTGAAAGCTCACTGTTGTTTTAATATGCATATCATCTGCGCCACTGGGTTAATCTGTTTTACCAGGCTTGTAACGAGGTCAGTGATACAGATGTTGTATTTTTAGTCGGATTATTTGAATGGCACAAATACTCTGCTTTTATTGAACTGTTGTACCACCTGAAAATTGTATGATGAGAAAACTCAAAAGATAATGAACTTCAAAATGATTTCTTGACTTTTTGACTCATTTGTGGATATGTTTGTGTACAAAGTTAAGTATTTTCTGTATCTGATTTGTCTGAATTGGCTTCAGATCTGATGATTTAAAGGATCAAAAATTCCAAGTACAGGTGTTCACAGAATTTTATGAAAAATTATTGTTTTGTAAATCATTACAGTGTGCCTCCTGAGATGGTCTTCAGTTATTTATAAGTAAGCATGTGAAGCTTCTCGAGAAATAATCCAAACAAACTAGCTCTTGATTCAGCCAAATGTGAACTATGCATTTCTCGTATATGAAATTTTGGAGAAAGGTTTGTTCATGAGTATTTGAATATTACAGCAATTCACAGAAGATAGGGACAATATTTGGAATATCCTGTACAGTTTAGAGCATCTAATTTTAGAAGGTATATTGGAACAATGAAAAGTTAAAGATTTTCTGTCCAGAATATCAATAGCTTGCATTCACTGCTATAGATTTTAGTAAAGCATTTAACAAGGTTCCACATGGCAGACTTCTAAGAAAAATGAACACTCATGGGATACTAGCTGAGTGGCAGAAAACAAAGGGTAGTAGTTAATGGATGTTTTTACAAATGGAAACCTGTTCCCAGTGGCATTGTACAGGTTCAGTTTTGGATCCCTTGTTGTTTGTGGTATATATTAATTTAGACATAACTGTGAAATCTGCAAAGTTTCAAAAGTTGGCTGGCTTGTTAATAATGAAGAGGGTAGCTGTTGACTACAGGAAGACATTGATAGTTTAGTTGAGTGGGCAGAAAAATGGCAAATGGAATTTTCTCTGAAGGAGTGAAAAGTTATACATTTGTGGAGAGCAAACGAAGGAATGCACAAGGATTTTGATATGGGTAGATGACGTGATAAACTTTGGAATGAATGTTCACAGGTCTCTGAAGATAGGTGCTGGATAGATAAATTGGTAAATAGGGCTTGTTGTATGTTTTCCTTCATTTGGCAAGGTATTGAAGACGAGAGCAACAAAGTAGTGCTGGAATTACACAAGACTATACTTAGACAACAGCTGGAGTGTTGTGTGCAATCCTTGTCACCACATAACAGGAAGGGCATAATTGCTTTAAGAAGGCTACAGAGAATATTTACAAAAATAATTCCATGGCTTAAAATTTGTAGGTATGAGGAAAGGTTGTTAGGATAGGTATGTTTTCCTTGGAACAAAGAAGGCTGAGGGAGTGACATAATCAAGGTGTACAATGCAATGAGGGGCTGGGATGGAGTACTCAGGGTAGATCTGTTTCTTCCAACGGAGAGGGTAGTTACCAGGAGGCACCAATTTGAGGGGATTTTTGAAGAATTAGAGGGAATGTGAGGAAATGTTTTTCCTCCAGATAATGGTAGGTGTCTGGAATTCACTGTCTTGTTTGCTGGTTCAGGCAGAAACTCCCAACTCACTTAAAAGGAACCTGAGGTACTGCAACCTGCAAGGACCAGGACCAGAATTAGAATAGATAGATAGTCTCTCCTTTGTCTTGGGCCCAGTGATCAGTAATAGAGGATATACTGCTTAGATTACAGAAGAGACGTTGTTATTAGGTAACATGAATGTCTATTTCATAACTTTTAGTTTTGTTTACTCAGGGGACATGGCCATTGCTGACTGGGCGACCATTTAAGACCTGTCCCTAGTTGCCCTTGAGTAGGTAATGGAAAACTGCCCTTTTGAACTGTTGGACTTCATTTGCTGTCGGTAGACCCACAATGTCTTAGGGAGGGAGTTGCAAGCTTTTGTCCCAAGCACACTGAAGGGACGGCGATATATTTTATATCTGGATGGTGAGTGGCTAGGAAGGGAACTTGTAGGTGGCGGTCTTCCCATGTATCTGCAACCCTTGTCCTTCCAGATGGAAATGGTCATGTGTTTGGAAGGTGTTGTCTAAGAAGACTTTGGTGAATTTCTGCAGTGAATCTTGTAAATAGTAGACACTGCTGCTATTGAGTGTCAGTGGTGGAGGGAGTGGGTATTTGTATTTGTAGGTATGATGCCAATCAAGTGGGCTGCTTTGTTCTGGATCATGTCAACCTTCTTGAGTGTTGTCGGATCTGGAATCATCCAGACAAGTGGGGAATATTCCATTACATTCCTGACTTGTGCCTTACAGATGGTGGACAAGCTTTCGGGGGCCAGGAGGTGAGTTACTTGCTGTAGGATTCCTGGCCTCTGACCTGCTCTTATAGCCAATATACTTATATATGTAATCCAATTGTGTTTCTGGTCAATGGTAACCCCCAGGACGTTGATAGTGGGGGATTCAGTGATGGTAACACCATTGAATGTCAAGGGATGACGGTTAGATTGTCTCTTATTGGCGATGGTCATTGCCTGGCATTTGTGCATCATGTGCATTACTTGCTACTTGTTAATGTTCAGTTCTGAGGAAAAGTCAGGGGACTCCAAACATTAACACTACTTTTGGCTCACAAGTGCTGCTAGACCTGCTGAGCTTTGCCAGCAATTTCTGCTTTTGTGTACCTTATGTCCTTTACTTAACATCTGTTATACATGATTTGCAGTGTTGCAGGAGACCTACTTTAGACCTAACCTGTGCTACAACTGAATAGATGATTTTTAAATCTGAGGTAGACAATGATCTGTTACGCAAAGGTAATAAAGGATATGGGTCAAAGACAGTTATATGGAGTTAGGCTACAGATCAGCCATGATCTCATTGAATGGTGGAATAGACTTAAGGGCTTATGTTCCTATGATGCTCAACATTGAAGGTGAAAATATGAAATTCTTTTACTTTCTAATCCTGACATGTTTTGAGCTCATGAGAAAATAACTTCGCTCAAAATACAGGTTGGAATAACAAGCTATTATTTGTCCATTAGAATGGTCTATTTAGGGGAGGTGATGGCTTAGTGGTATTATCGCTGGACTGTTAATCCAGAGACCCAGATAATGTTCCGGGGACCCGGGTTTGAATCCTGTCATGGCAGATGGTGGAATTTGAATTCAACAAATATCTGGAATTAAGAATCTAATGATGACCATGACTCCATTGTCAGTTGTCGGAAAATCCCATCTGGCTCACTAATGTCCTTTAGGGAAGGAAGCTGCCATGCTTAGCTGGTCTGGCCTACATGTGACTCCAAACCCACAGCAATGTGGTTGACTCTGGGCAATTAGGGATGGGCAATAAATGCTGCTTAACCAGTGACACACTCATCCCATGAATGAATAAGGAAAAAAAATTTCTGTCAAGGAAATAATTCTTCTTTACAGACGAACTTTGACCTCTCTTACTTTATGACCTTGAGGGTGACAGTAATTGGACGTCACTTGCTTCAACAAATGTGAACGTTGTGAAAAGAATATCAGCTCAAAATGTTAACTCTGTTCTTCTGGCCACAGTTACTGTCCCACCAGTTGGCAATTGAACATATGCAGATATTATCTACCTGTACAGTACTCAGGTATGGTGACAGACATTCTGCCACTGTCAATGTAACAACATACCTGATTTAAAAAAAGAAATTTGATTTTCTAAAGGTATGATCGAGTTCAGTCTGAAGAAGAAAAATCTCTGTGTTATTGTTATCTTTTAATATGAGAAAAATATCCTGCTGAAATAGAACATAACCACCTTTTTGCTTTGTAGGAAAGTAGTGCCTATTTAATAACACAGAGTAAATGATGAAATAAAAAGCCATTTTGGATCATCAAACCTTCTCCTTTAATAAACCATGCATGATTAACTCATATCAAAGACATCACCACTCTTAAGTAAACACATCACATAGCAATATTCCAAAACAATAGAAGCCATTAAAAAGACATTGATGAATACATTAACATTCTGTCCACAGCCAAAAGCAGACGCAAAAAAAAGACTGTAAATGTCAAGTGTATATTATCAACAAGAGTGGAGCAACCCATGTAGAAATTTGGATCAACACTGTAAAAAGAAAGCCTGCAAGAAGAAACAGTAAATTCCATTATAAATCCATGTCACAGTGAAAGATTACAGCTAAAGCTGTGAAGATGAACCACACACTCTGTAATAAAGACAAACCACCCATTACACAACAATCACAAATCATCAACTAGCTGATGAATGTCTTCAGCTTTCAGTCAAGGGATTAATGCCGAATACCCAGATAGCAAGATACACAGTGAGAAAACCATTAGGTGTCTCAGCAACTTGAATATTTTGAGTTTTCCAATAACTGGTAGGGCTCTAGGATAACAATCTAAAGCATCTTAAAGTAATCCCACATTATTACCACTGAAAGCTTGGAACTTTGATGAGAATTTTGATATATTCTGTGGTTACTTGCTCCGGCAATGAAAGGAAAATGAGAATGTTCCTGCATGCAACAGTGCTTTCCCATTAATAATGTTGTTAAGTTATATATTTTCAAGAAAGAAAAATACATTAAGATAAATGATAATGACTTATACAACTTTATAACTTTATAAACCAACAGATTTCAGCATTTGTACTTCCCTCTAACTTCCTTTAAAATGCAGCATCGGGCTGGATATTACGTGCCCACGCTGACTATGTTTCAGCAGGTGAAGGGCATGTAAAACAGCACTGACAGCTTGCCTTCACAAATTCATCTGAAGAATACCGGGGGGTGGTATGGTTTCCAAAATTGGCAAACCAGCCACCAAAAGTACAGAAATAATTAAGGGTGAATTGAGCTTGTTAAAAGTTGAAAACTCAGCTGAGCCCCATATCACGCTGTTAACTCCATAATGCTGTTGACGTGGGCAGATAGATTGGAGTGGTGTGGGTGGTTCTTATGAAAGGGTTTTTAAATGTGTGGGAATGAGAATACTATCATTGAGGGTGTCTTTCACGAACAAGGATGTTCGTCTTTTTAACTTTTCTTCTTGTTTTTTTTTCTGACCCATGGTTATACTGTGCATAGCTGTAATGTAACATTTTATTTTTCTTCATTTCTCTATTCTTTAACAAAGGATTGTACCTGGGTACTCTGTACCTAAGATGGTGCCGTGTGTTTGTGGCATTGTTAAACTGTATCTAGTCTTGTAGTTGAAGAATCTGTACTCGAGTACCTTTGTATCTAAGATGGCACTGTAGGTGGCAACTTATAAACTATCTACAGCCCTGGCAATGTTACTACCCAGGTCAGACACCACTAGTACTTCAAAAACTGCTAGTCAATCTGGCAGCAGATCTGAAGGGCAGGACCTCCTCCTATTGAGGGGCGAAACTTCTACTATCACCTTCTTAATACAACGTGCAGCAAGAATGGCTTATGACCAACCTTTTAGTCAGCGGATGGAGATAGATGTCCAATCCACCTATCACTCCTGACACCCAGCTCCCCACCATTAATTGTAGATCACTGTGTTGTGCTGGTGATGGATTTGATAAGACGGCCAATTTCTATTCCATCAGCCTCCTCCTGATTGCTATTGAAATCAGGACGCCAAATGGTCATTTCTGCATATCAGGTCTAAGTTGCTAATGAACAAATCAATCAGTCCCTTCCTGTAATAAAGGCAAAATACTGCACATGCTGGAAATCTGAATTAAACGCATCGCATTCGAGAGAAACTCAGCAGGTCTGGCAGGATCTGGGGAGAAAGAAACAGTTCACATTTGGGTCTGGTATAACCCAGAGAAATGTTAATTTTAACATAGCATGGGACCTCATTTAACTAAGTCACAGTTGTAACCAGCCTTCTACAAGTGTAAATAAAATCTTTACCGGCCATCCCTCTACTGAATTATGAATGTAGTGTTCTGGAAAATAAGAAGTTTTTGATCTTAGAAGGAATGAAAATGAAACTTCAAATGGAAGTAAACATAGGCATAGTGGTCATCCTGGTATCAGGAGCAACTGCCTGTGGTCATTTTCTGACAGGGGTAAGGCAGGTGATTGATATAGCATAGACTGTCAGCCTCCAAAATAAGATGTGCCAACAGGGATAGCTAGAAAAGGGGAGAGAGAATCCAGGATCCATCATCCACTTAGGAGAAGACAAGGACTACTTCTACACCACCCTGAGGGAAGAATAAAGACTGTTACCATCCAAGACAGTGTGATACCAGAGACAAACATTCCACCATTTCAAAAGCATCATCCCACTTCTCCATTCTTCAGAATAGCTTCAGGATCAGTAAAGCATTCTGATCTGTCAGGGTGATTCTTGGTAGTGTGGATGAGCAGAGAGATCTCGGTGTCCATGTGCATAGATCATTGAAAGTTGCCACCCAGGTTGAAAGAGTTGTTAAGAAGGTGTATGGTGTGTTAGGTTTTATTGGTAGAGGGATTGAGTTTCGGAGCCATGAGGTCATGTTGCAGCTGTACAAAACTCTGGTGCGGCCGCACTTGGAGTATTGCGTACAGTTCTGGTCGCCGCATTATAGGAAGGATGTGGAAGCATTGGAAAGGGTGCAGAGGAGATTTACCAGGATGTTGCCTGGTATGGAGGGAAGGTCTTATGAGGAAAGGCTGAGGGACTTGAGGCTGTTTTCGTTAGAGAAAAGAAGGTTAAGAGGTGACTTAATAGAGACATACAAGATGATCAGAGGATTAGATAGGGTGGACAGTGGGAGCCTTTTTCCTCGGATGGTGATGGCTAGCATTTGGGGACATAGCTTTAAATTGAGGGGTGATAGATATAGGACAGATGTCAGAGGTAGGTTCTTTACTCAGAGAGTAGTAAGGGCGTGGAATGCCCTGCCTGCAAAAGTAGTAGACTCGCCAACTTTAAGGGCATTTAAATGGTCATTGGATAAACATATGGATGATAATGGAATAGTTTAGGTTAGATGGGCTTCAGATTGGTTTCACAGGTAGGCGCAACATCGAGGGCCGAAGGGCCTGTACTGCGCTGTAATGTTTTATGTTCTATGTTCTATGGGTCAAATATTTCCTTTCCTCTCTAATTAAATAGTGCATTATATCTAAACTTTTGCTTCTTAACAAATTTAATAAACATTTTGAGAATCACTTACACATGGTCAACTGCCCATTTTGATTCATTGTGGTGATGAACCTCCAAAAATCAATATATCTGACTGTTAATAGCACATAGCAAAGCATTGAAAATAGAAGTAGGCCATTCAAATGAATATGGCTGATCATTGAATCCAGTACCTTTTTCCAGCTTTTGGCTCAAACTATTTAACAGCTTTAGCCTTAAGAACTATATTTATCTTTTTTTAAAATTCATTAATGGGATGAGGATGTTGCTGGCTAGGCAGCATTTATTGTCCATTCCTAATGGCCCAGAGGGCAGTTCAGAGTCAGCCACATTGCTGTGGGTTTGCAGTCACATGTAGGCCAGACCAGGTAAGGATGGCAGTTTCCTTCCCTGAAGGACATTAGTGAACCAAATGGGTTTTTCCTGACAATCAACAATGGATTCATGGTCTTCATTAGATTCTTAATTCCAGAGATTTTATTGAATTCAAATTCCACCATCTGCCATGGCAGGATTCAAACCCAGGTCTCCAGAACATTATCTGGGTCACTGGATTAACAGTCCAGTGGTAATACCACCAGGCTATCGCCTCAACTGGTTAACATGGCAGAGAATTCCATAGGCTCACCACTCACTGGGTAAAGAAATTTCTCCTCATCTCAGTCCTAGATGGCCTACCTTGTATCCTTAGATTGTGATTCTCCATTCTCACATTGAAAAAATAAGCATGCAAGAATATGAGTTGTGATGTGCACGAGAACATGTTCTATGATGAAAGGGTTAATGGTGGCTTACTGGCAGAATTTTACTTCCAATGTAGCATTAAACTTTACTTGCGCAAGGAACAATAGGATAGTATCACATCTTTATGAAGTCATTATAACAACCACCTTAGGAAGCCTTCATGCCTCACAGTGTGAGAGCATAATATGAAGATTTATAGTGATGGATTCAAAGGTTGAGAGTTGCTTCCATCATCACACATGAAAATTCCCATGGCTGTAGTCCTGAACTTCATGTTTGAAAGATCCTTAACATCCTAGGTTATTGGCTGTCAGGTAGTTGGTAGTTTGTCAGAGATGAGCAATAATGGCCTTTACAGCTTGGAATTCCTGAAGAGGCCATTCATCTCTCACATGGGTGCAGCTTAACCAGGTCCACAAGCAAAAATATACTAGAGCAGCATTTTAAGCAATATACTTATGAATGTGTCAGGTTATTTATGAATACTTGTTACTTGTGGCACCTCTGCACCCTCAGTAAGGTTTTTTTTCTTCCTCTCCCTCCCACTTTGTCTGTGTACAGCCCTGACTTCCACAGCTGGGATGCAGTGAGTCTATTCTGTAGTTAGCTCTGTTGGCCTTGAATATTTGGATAGTTGTCCACAAGTGTTACTGATCCTAGAGGGGGTCAGGACTGTGAGAGTCTCCTGCCAGGTCTAAGTTTAACATGTTATGGTTTGACATTTGCAGGATTTAGAATTTCAAGTAGGGAGGAACTGGAGAGGCCAAACACCTCTGGCCATGAGAAACAAGCTTCTGATGTTCAATGTTTGGTATCTGCTCCTTTTGAGTGCCTGCTGGCACCACCCTTCTCCCTGAGAGAAAGGGGCACTTGGTGTGATGTTTGAGGCTCCTCATCCTCATTGTGTGAGGATTATAGAACTCTGGGGCAAATGTACAATGATGTCAAGTAGATGCTCCCCACTCAGGTCTCCATTTGGATCACCAACAGTTCCAGGTTAATACTTTCTAACACAATGGGCCCCATTGCCAAGGAGATTTTTATCACCCAATGCATTGATAAAATTACAACAAATTTTCAGTCAATCCTAGCAGCCTTTGATGCTTATTTTAGTCCTGAGAACCTCATTATTCAATGCAGCTTGTCCAAACTAGTTGCCTCTGTTGTGGATTTAGATGAAGTGCTTATATGCAATTATACAGCATTGAGGATTGAGCGCATTCAAATTCTCAATGTCTACTCACTGATTAATTGAAGTATGAACAAGGCCTGATGATAGAGCTGGTGATCCAATGGTTGAGACAGGCCAGATGCAAAATATGACATTTAGGGTGTAAGTCAAGTTTGAGTCTCAGTTCAAGCCTATAGGTTGGCTAGGGCCATAGATGGCTACCTTGCCGAACAAGAAGCCTATCAAAAAGCTTTGGCCAAAGCTTTATAAAAAGTATGGAAAAAATTAATTAAAGGAAACATGATTGGTGACATGCTTATACCATGATATTATTAGTCACACAATTATGTCTCTCTACCTGTCAATGATATCTTTTTTAAAGGGTGGTAAAATTATGAGGTTTATAAAATTGTTATGTTTTGCAGTGTGTGTTTAATTTAAGGTAAAATGAAAGGAGTCTTATGAGGTCTGATTGACATTAAACCTGGGTGGTTTGTTTTTTTAGAAATTAATGATGGTCTACACTGTTTTACCGGGATGAAGATGCAAGGTATTTATGCTTGAATATAATTGCATTCTCCAGAGTCTGAAAACATGCTGAGGCTGTCAGGTTATAAGTATTTGCTTCAGTTCATTTATTTACAGCCAAACTAAGAGAGAGTTGAGATCTCAATAGATAATCAGCATTTATACCTGGATAAAATACTAAGTTTAATCACATTTCTATGGAGATGGACTTTAAGAAAGGAAGGATTTCAAATAACCTTAGAATCTCATGGACAAAGTTAATCTGCTAGATTTCAAAAGGTTGAAAGCAGGAGGTATGGTTCACCATACAGTAAGTGAGGGCTCATGCTCAGATTGAAAAGAACAAATTCATGAGAAGTTTAAACAAGTTGAGAAGATGTGTATAACCTCTGCAACAGGAGGAATCTCCAGGGGAGAAAAAATCATTGTGAATGTCAATTTTGAGATTTAAAGTTCACAGGCTGAGGAAGGAAAAGAACAGAATTAATTCGTCAGTGCTAAGAATCCACTTCGACTGATTCCAGGATAATTGAATATCTAGCTCAAAGGCCAGTGTAAAATATAGCTGTGAAGTCTGTTTTTGGTTGAATTAAAAGGAAAAGGGGAATGTTCTGGTTTGTAGTTTAAGGTGTAAATTGCCTGAAAAGAACGATGATTTTGATGGTAGTAATAGTAAGTGAAATCTTAAGTCATCCTTTAAATTATTAATTGAAAGTTTGAATTTAATTTCTTTAAAGCTATCAGTGTCCATGGAGATCATAGCAAGGGTGAGGTTGAGAATAATTTGCTGTCAAGTATATTTGTTAAACAGAAGAACAAACTGGATGTTCACCACTCTCTTCTTTAGTCCATTGAGGAAATAATGATGCCAGCAAAAAATAAACATACTGGACATATAAACTTGTTATAGTCAAGACTACAGGGAGTACTAGAGAAGCACCAGATGGATGATACATGCAAACTCAAGGTAATGCTGTTGAAGGAATTTGGAAAGGTCAGCTGCCAGATGAAAACAGTTGATTCCTGTTAAGCACAAAAATAGTTCGCCAATAGATGTTATGCTTGGATCATGGTTTACACAAACTGTAGGTAAAAATAAAACTTTGCAAATTCTTCCTCTGTGACTATTTGTTTACTCATTCAGCAATCCAAACAATGTAAAGACACAGGCCTGGATTTTCTGATAGCCAGATAGTCATTGAAATGTAGAGGGCACCCTGTGGAACCCCATCAGAATAGATCATGAAGAAAATGTCTGGAAAATTGAAGATTTCCCTGAAAAATTTCCTAAACCTGGAACCCTCCAGAAGTATCCATTAAATCAAAGAATTTGGAGCATCCTGCTGTCGTTAAGTAAGGTGTTATTCAGGAAATGTTAGACTATTAAATATTTAGTCTAACTCCTGAGTAACTATTAAACTGATCTGCAACTTGCCTCACAAACCCTCAACTACACCCTCCCCAGATCCCCAATAACCCATGTCACTGGATCTTACAGTCCCCTTTGGGATCATGACCCCGATCCCTCACCATTGGAATCAATTCCCCTTCCCCTGCCACTGGATCTGGCTCTTCCTGCCCTATTACATCTTACATGGACTGACCTCCCCCACTGCAGACCTGATATCACTGCTGTTCTGACGCCGCCCCCTCCCTCCCTCCCCCTCACCACACACACACACACACACACACACACACACACAATTGGTTCACCAGAACCCTGATTCCTTGGATCCTTAGACACCAATTCCCCCTTCCTCAACTCCGAATCCACCAGAATTCTGATAGACCCACCCTATCCTGCCACCAGATCTGATCCACCTCACTCCAGAACTCTCTTCCTCAGCCCCACTAGGACCTGAATCCACCCAGCCTCACCTGTGGTCAGACCCAACCCTGCACCAAATCTGACTCAAGGTGTCCCATCTTTACCTGTGTTTCCTTATAAAACAACATGATCATTCCAAGTATCAATCTAGTAAACCTATTCAGAATATTTCCAATGCATTTACCTCTCTCTAAATAAGGAGATCAAAACTGAACACAGTATTTGAGATATGATCTAACCAATGCCCTGCATAACTGAAGCAAAGGGTCCTTACATTTATAAATGCTAAATACAGCAGATGCTGGAAATCAGAAAGAAACACAGAGAATGCCGGAGATATTCAGTCAATTTGTTAGCATCTATGGAGAGAAAAACAGTGTTAACGCTTTGAGTCTGGTATGAGTCTTCTTCAGAACTGAACTACAGTTCATTAAACCAAAGGACAAAAGAATAGGACCAAGGCTGACCAGAAGAAAAAGTTATAAATTGTTAGAAGGCTGATTGTCATATTACAAGACAGGACCTTGCTAAAGTGGGCTGTGAGCAGAAACTCATTGGAAAATCTACATCGGAGCTGTAGATTAGTGAGAGTGTGGGCCAACACGTTCCCATAAAGGTGCAGGGTAGGACCAACTAGCACAGAGAACCCTGGATGTCAAGGAACATATAGGATTGGATGCTTGCGGTAAATATTGAGGGCTCAAAACAATCGAAGCCCTGCAAAGTTCAGAGAGTTACTTAAAAAAGAAATTAGAAAAACAAAGAAAATACTGATGAGTAAAACAAAGGAAACTTGGAAAGTGTTTTGTGAGTCTATTTGGTGCAAGAAGATATTAAGAGAAAGAGTAGAGCCCATTAAAGACAAAAGTGGCAATCTGTATGTGGTTCTGGAAGATTTAAGTTGGGTTTTAATGAGCACTTTGCATTTGTATTCACTACAGAGAAGGACACTGTCGGTATAGAAAACAGGGAGGGTGTTTGAACAAGTTATTATTGCCAGGTAGGAGGTTTTAACAGTTTTAACAAGCTTAGAAGTGGGTAAATCCTTAAGCATTGATTTGATCATATTGTTTGGGGAGGTGACCAGGTGTGTTGCTGAGGTCATGCATTTGATATTGTCTACATAAACATTAGCAAGGCTTTTGATAAGGCCGCTCAAGACAGTAGAGTCAAGAAAGTAAGAGGTCACGTGATCCAAGGCAAGATGGCATGTTGTATCCAAAATTGGCTGAGAGGCAGGTAGCAGAGACTGATGAGTGATGAATGTTTCTGTGATCAGATATCTGTTTTCAGTTTCCACAGGGTTTGGTGTTCAGACCCTTGCTATTTGTGGTGTACATCAATGATTTGGACTTAGAAGCAAGAGTTACCAACAAGACGTTTGCAAATGATATGGAAATTTGAAGGGTGGTAATTGTTTTCATCCAAAGAGTGGGGGTTCTAGAACTCACGGCCTTAAAGGGTGGTAGAAGTTAGGAACAATTACAGCATTTAAAAACTATTTAAAAGCCAAACACTTGAAATACCGCAGCATGGAAGGCTACAGGCCAAAGACAACACATTGATTCCGTTAGAATAAGGTATAAACCTTAGTGTCAATTGTATTCAGCTGCAGGATGAGGACCTGTCTCCTTACTGTCTCTTCCTATGTCCTGGCCTGTGCCTGAGTTCCTAACCTTTGTTTATTAACTTGCTGAACTAAGTTATGTATTGATTGGAACAAGGGGCATTGGATCTCATTGAATATAAGATCCTTGACTGGGGTTGTTAGCCTGGATGATTCACAGAGCCCTGACTGACAGATATAAACAGGAGATTCAGAGAGTCTGTTTTTTCTAGGGACTGGCTCTGAGCTGGCTGGTCAGAGCTCATCTACTGTGTACATGTAAATAAAGGACGGCTTGGTGACGGGATACCGGCCTCTGTGCAGTTATTTGTTACGAGTGAAGGTGAATTTGCTTTTTAATTCTTGCTGCTTGCTGCTGATGAAGGATCAGCACTCCGAAAGCTTGTAATTTCAAATAAATCAGTTGGACTATAACCTGGTGTCATGTGACTTTTGACCTCATCCCTAACTGCCTTTGTGATGGTGCTGGGCTGTTTTCTTAAACCTTTACAGTCTGATCTCCTACAGATGTGTTAATGGAAAGGTTTATGCTTTTGAAATAGCAATAATCAAGAAACAGAGACATATTCTCATCTCACCATTTCAGAGTCATAGAGATAGACAGCACAGAAACAGACCCTTTGGTCCAACTTGTGCATGCTGACCAGATGTCCTAGGTAAATCTAGTCCCATTTGCCAACATTTGGCCCATATCCCTCTAAACCCTTCCTATTCATATACCCATCCAGATGCCTTTTAAATGTTGTAATTGTACCCGGACCCACCACTTCCTCTGGCAGTTCATTCCATACATGCACCACCCTCTGCATGAAAAAGTTGCCCCTTAGATCCCTTTTAATCTTTCCCCTCTCACCTTAAACCCATGCCCTCTAGTTTTGAACTCCATTATCCGAGGGAAAAGACCTTGTCTATTTATCCTTTCCATGCTCCGCATGATTTTATAAACCTCTTTAAGGTCACCCCTCAGCCTTTGACTCTCTGGGGAAAATAGTCTAGTCTATTCAGCCTCTGCCTAGAGCTCAAACCCTCAAACCTGGCAACGTCCTTGTAAATCTTTTCTGACCTCTTTCAAATTTCACAACAACATCCTTCCTATAGCAGGGTGACCAGAATTGTACACAATATTCCAAAAGTGGCCTAACCAATGTCCTGTACAGCCACAACGTGATCTCCCAACTCTTATACTCAACGCAGTGTCCAATAAAGGCAAGCATACCAAACGCCTTCTTCACTATCCTGCCTATCTATGTCTCCACTTTCAAGGAACTACAAACCTGCACTCCAAGGTCTCATTGTTCAGCAACACTCCTCAGGAACTTAACAATGGGTGGTGGGTAGTGCTGGCAGGTGGTGATGTTCCAATGTATCTGCTGTCCTTGTTCTTCTAGGTAGTAGAGGTACAGGTTTGGAAAGTGCTGTCAATGAATACTTGGCAAGATGCTGCAATTCATTCTGTAGATGGCACACTCCACAGGTACTCTGTGATGGTGGTGAATGGAGTCAATGTATAAAGTTTTTTATAGGGTACCAATCAACTAGAAAATGAAGCACTGGATGGAATGATTGAAGTGTGTCACTTGTTGCTTGGCCTTCTGGCAGCAATGTAGGTGCCATCAATAAAGTGCTGTACATTGTGAACCGAGCCAGTAGGTGTCCATCTTGCAACAATTATGAATAATAAGGATCAATATCCAGGAGCTCACAGATTTCCATAATGGAAGAAAGTACTTCACAGCAGTCAGCTTTCATCTTGCAGGGTCAAGCCAGACTTTGGAGACTCAAGTGCATATGTTGACCCTTCACTACTACATTGAAGGAATGCCACACTGTCACCACCAACATTTTTGTGATGAGAAATTAAATTAAGCTCCGTCAGTTCTCTCAAGTTGAGGCAGAAGATGAACTATTATGCATCACAGCAAGGGAGTTTTCTTCCAGTCAGCTAAACAATATTTATCACTCAACCACATCACCAAAGTAGATTAACTAATCACATCTTAAAGCTATTTTTGAAATCATGCTGTGGGTGAAAATTGGCCACCATATGTTATAGCATTGACACTAGAGTTGAAGAAAGACCAAGTTTTCACAGATTGCAGTGTCGAGGAATGTTACAGAGCAACAGAGACCCTGAAGAAGTTTGATCACATAACGATTATTCCTGCCTGCCCTTATAGGCCGAATGATTGCTTATAGAGCCAGTGTTTGGAATTACCGATGTTGGCCTTAAGAGAGATATATATTAATGGCATTTGGATTGTCAATTGTGATGAGGTGTATTAACCTCATTAAAGGAATATATGAGCTAGATTTGATAAGACTCATTGACAACTAAGAAAACAGTTTGTTTCTGAAAACTTCATGGTTTGTCCCCTTCATTCGACTTGAAGCAGACTTCGGATCAGATATTGAAAACTCATCTGCCCATAAACCAGAACCGTCTAAATACTGGACATTTCTGAAAATATTTCTATGAAACCTGGATTGATTGTCCAAGTAGTAGAACAATTTAGTTGAGTTCTAATTCTTGGTGGCACATCAGACAAATTATCAGCTTTGCCATCTTGCTTTATGTCGTATGCCTGTCTAGTTCCAGCTCATCAAGTTGACCAAATTGACTCCACCCAACTCAACCCAGCCCAAACTCCCAACTGGCTCAAACTGCCTGACCTCTACCCATGCATAGCTCTTAATGCTGCTGTTGCACCCATATGATCCAGGTGGTAAAGCTAAGCTTACTGCTCTTAGCTGTACCAATGCAACTGGGACACAAATATAAGCTGATGTGTAGCAGCAAGAGATAACTTCAAAGAGCTTTCAACAAGGTAACAATATTCCATTTTCATTATTATGCCAAGGAAAAAGCACAAACAACCAAGAAAATGTGCTTGTATTTGTTTAAGATGCACTTTGTTATCAAGATTGGTGCTTATTATAAGTCAGTTAGCCTTTAAAGAAAGATGTTCTTGTTTGAAATTGCACAATATGTAACAGATATCTTCTATTCATTAAACTTGGCCAAGAATAGGCTATCTGATTTCATTGTCCAAAATACAAGATTAGAAAATCATAGTCTAATGGTCTACATTTTGGACACTGGATCTGTAATGCTCTCAGCAACACTTCCTCATACTGACCTTTATAAGGATTGTCACTATAAAATTGTTAAAAGTAAGCTTTTAGTACCAAACATAATTAACAATTTTATTTCTTTTTTCTTGTCACACTTTCAATGTATTATTTTTCAGCAGCAAATGTTGATGATATCGGTGATCATTACAGGTTTAAAGGAAATGTTGAACATGGAATTTAATTAGTGGAATTATAATGTTGGAGATACAATCATAAACCCAGTAACAATTTAGCATCAACCATATGTTGTTGGTTTTATTTCTGAAACAAAAACAGAAATTGCTGGAGAACGTCAGCAGGTGTGGCAGTAATTGTGGAGAGAAAACACAATGCTTCGTGTTCAGTGACCCTTTTTTGGAGGACCACTGGACTTGAACCAGTAACTCTGCTTCCTTTCCACAGATGACACTATGATAGTATAACAGTCGCTTTACTATGATCTATAAAAGTTCAGAAAGATTGTTATGACCTTGACTACCTCACTGCCTATCAATAATTACTCTTGGTATTGAATCCATGGCTGAGTTATTAGATTGATTTTTCTATTCCTTCATGGGATATGGGCATTACTGGCTTGGCAGCATTTATTGCCCATTCTTAACAGCCCTGTGGTGTGAACCTTCTTGAACGATGAGAAATGTGGACATCTCCAGTGCCGTTCAGAAGGGATTTCCAGGATTTTGACTCAATGGCAGTGAGAAGACAGTGTTATATTTCTGAATAAGGATGATGAGTGGCTTGGAGAGGAAATTGCAGGTGGTGGTGTTCCTATACATCTGCTTCCATTGTCCTTCTAGTTGGTAGAGGTCACATGATTGGAAGGTGCTATTACAGAAGCCATTTTGAGTGACTGTACAACATCTTGCAAATGGTACGCTGCTTCTATAGTACATCAGTGGAGGAGGGAGTGAATGTTGAATCAACTGGGCTACTTTGCCTTGGATAGTGTCAAGCATCTTGAGAGCTGTTGAATATGCACTCATCCAGGAAGTTGAGAGTATTCCAGCACACTCCTGAGTTGGCGTTGTATTTGGTTGACAGGATTTGAGGAGTCAGGAAGTGAAGTAAGTACCTCAGAATTCCAAGTCTCTGACTTGCTCTTATAATTTCTTCTTTGCGTAACTAGCCCAGCTCAGTGCTTTGAAACTACAAGACATGGTAAAATGAACAAAGAAAATGAAAACTGATGGGATTAAAGTCTCCTCTCCTACTACAAATTAGATTGCATTATCTTGGTTTTGTCTGCATGAATGAATTCATGTATTGAAATAACCAACTCAATAGGCCTCATCTGTAATACAAGTCTTTATACAGTTAAAGAGGCAAGGATAGCTGATATACAAAAAATAAAAGAAAATCACACAGGTGGATTGGGAATATTCTTCTGAGGCAGGAATTAAATACACTGGTGAGGTGAGATACAAGGAATTTACTAGCTTTCATTTCCAACATTGTGGCCTAACCTCTTCAATTGATAAACAATTCAATTAAAGGATCCTAAATTTGAAAATGGTTATTAGTGACCTGACATTATTTCAAAGCAATTTGCTGTAGAATGATGGTCATAAAATGCAAGATCATTGTCCAGTCAACCAACTGAAAGATGCTTTACGGAAAATAAAAATAAAAAAGCAATTGTCTTATGAAAGAAGACCAAAGAATTAATTGCACAATTATTTTTTGAACACAGTTCACAATTAACTGAGCATAAAATATGTAAAACAAAATCATGCTTGAACTATTTGGAATTTTCCAGATCTGTGCAACCATACACGGAGATCACCAAGGCACAATTAATATCAATCAACCAGATTGGTCAAATACATGCCTGAAAGGAATGCTGTCACCCACATGAGACAATATTTATTGATATTTATTACAGCTGAATACCTCTGTGTGGCTGGGCACAGAGGTTAATTGTACAAAAAGTATTCACTGGAACATATTTTGCGCACTGTTAATTGTGAAAAATGGTCAATAAATAATCTCGTAACTAACTCTATATTCCTGTGTTATGAGACACTAAGGTACAGTTAAGCCACGTGACAAGAGAGAAAAACAAAATCTCTGGAAATGCTCAACAGTTAAAGCAAAACTTTGATGGAGTGAAAGGAAGAATTGACACATTAGATCAATGACATTTCATCAGGAACAGTAGAAAAGAGAAAATAAAACAGTTTTAAGCAGAAAAGGTAGGTGCAGTAGGAGAGGTAGGATGTGAAAGAAAAACAACTGTGATAGGATAGCAGACAGAAGAGATTAAGAGACAGGGAATGGTGGTGTGAGGCAAAAGAAAGTGCATTTGGAACAAGGAAAGAAATGGAAGGGACTAGAACAACTGAAAACACCAAAAATAGATCTCCTGCAATTGTGATCCAAATTCAAGTTGGAGCAATGGGTTTAAAATGGAAGATTATTGAATTCAAAGTTTAATCTGAAAGACAGCAAAAGTTGAGGTGCTGTTTCTCAAGCTTTCAGTAATTTTAATTAGAACAGTATAAGAAGTCAATAGAAGAGTAGAATGAATGAGATTCATGAGAGTCTCATAGGATTTTTATAAGACTGAGAACTAATTTAAGTGACAAGCATCCAGAAGTTCAAGAACATGGTTGTAGACTAAATAGAGATGTTTTGCGAAGTGATCTGCATTTCCTCCAACAAGATAGAGTAGAATGCTTTTGAGTAGTGAAAGCGGTATATTAAATTGAAGGAAATACACAGTAATCACTGGGCATAAATTGGGCAAAAACAAAGCTGGCCATGATTGAGTGGAACGAGAGGTTGGCAGGATAAACAGTAACCAAGCAATGGGCTACCTTCAAAGAAGTAATGGCTTGGGCATATTCCCTCAAATGGGAAAGGTAGGACAAATAAATCCAGAGTTCCCTGATGACAATGGAGAGAGAAATTAATATCAGAAAGAAAAAAAAATGTGCTTGTGACAGAAAATACAACTGAGAACCAAAAGAAATACTCAAGGTTTAGATAGGAAATGAAAAAGTAAATAAGACAAATAAAGAGGAATTATGAAAAAAGACTAACAGCTAACATAAAGGAGAATCTTGAAGTGATGGGCATTGTAATGGAACGGGCAGTTCATGAGTTTGGAGGGGGCCATGCCCAAACCCTGCCAGCTTCCTGCCTCCACCAAATTGAGCTCATGGTAGGAATGTCCAATATCAACCTTACTGCCCTGCTGCTAATTGAGGTCCTTAAATGATTCATTCAGCAATTCAACTTGAACAGCATCTTCAAAACCCATGATTTCAGCCGTTTGGAGAGTTAACTTCATCAAATATATGGAAACACCACACGTGCAATTCTCCTCCAAGCTATACACCGCTTGGCTTGGAATGACATCCCTGTTCCTTTACTCTTATGGGTCAAAATCTTGGAACTGTTTTTTTCACAGCACTGTGGATGACCCTATACCACAAACTGCAGCAGTTCAAGAAGGCAGCTCACCACCATCTTCTCAAGGGAACTAGCCATCAGCAATAAATGCTGACATTGACTGCAATCCATTTAAAAATTTCAAAACAAAATTGGGGTGGTGCCATAAGAACTGAAGCTGAGATCTTTGTTGAGGTCTGATTGTGTGGACAAAATAAGGTAATATCAGAGCAAACAGTAAAAACATTGAAATTGGAAAGTGGAGTGAACTACATTCTCTTTTTTTTCAAAGAAAGCATTTGGGCACTAGTTCATTTCAATATGCTGTAGCCTTAACTTTTCTTGCATGTTTGTGTTTGAGTGATGTCTTAAACTGGACAGGTTGTGAATGGTCTACATATTACCTTCTGCGTCCCTGCATTCTGAGAGGCATTGTTGGAAATATACAGAGGAAAGTTAAGAGCAGGAAGATCCATTGGTATCCAAGTGTTGTTGAAGCATTGTAAGTTGTTGTGCACGTGCCACCAGTCCTGTCGATTTTCATTCTTAATAGTTCTACTAGTGTAGCTGCACTTCTCACTTGCTCTGTACCAAATGAGACAACATAAATGCAAAAACTCTGAATCATCTGTGGGTATTGTCCTTAAGATGTAATATTGCACCAAATATGTTAACTTATTGGATGATAAGTAATTGATGATGTTAGTTTGGGAAACATGAACACAAATAAGAGATTTCAAAGCTGAAGAAAAATATATTCTTATTGCACTATTTCTGCTTTCAAAATTGAGGACAAGGTCAGAAATCACATGGCACCAGGCTATAGTCCAACAGGTTTATTTGAAAACACAAGCTTTTGGAATATAGCCCCTTTGTCAGGTGCAGTGAGAAAGAAGCACACAGAACACAGAATTTATAAGTAAAAGGTCAAAGGATCACAAAACTGAGGAAGATATATGAAACGAACCTAAGATACTGTTAAATCTTTAATCAGTCAGAAGGTTTTATTTAATTAATATGTATATGTAAATCCCCAAACTTCTTTCACATTGAGGAGTTTGTTCATGTTTTGTTTATATTTGTTTTGTAAGGTCTGTTTTTACTTGTATGTTTAAAAAAAGCAAAATCCTTAATTATTCAGGTACTTTAATACCATTGCCTCATGGATAAATATATGAAAATAATGTTCAGAAACAATACTAGAGCTATTATACATTTGTTTTACTTCTTTTGAATTTAATTATTAATAATTCAGTAATTTGAATTGTTTCCTGGGGCTACTGACAACTTTAATCAATACGTTGCCCCAGACTTTCTGTAGGTTTCCATTCACCATCATTTTGCTAATACTCTTAACTTAAAACCACTGCATAACTGAAAATAAATTATTGGACAGACCAGTTTTCTGTGTTTGAAGGAAATTCATTCAGTGATAACGAGAAACACATAATAGGAAGGAAATGTAACCTTTATGAAGGCTGATTGTGTTCTGAGACCAAAATCTATATTCATTCTCTAAATATATGCCTTTATTATTCACTTTTACAGCAGATACATTTGCAAATCCTGGAATAGTGAAATAATGACTTTCCTCTGATTTTTTTCCTGTCTTTTTTCTTTTGACTGGACATTTGTCTTTTAAAATCAATGTTATTAATTATGTGGAAAGGGTGGATAGGCTGGGACTTTTTTCACTGGAGTGTAGGAGGTAGAGAGGTGACCTGAAAGAAGTTTATAAAGTAATGAGGGGTATAGATAGAGTTGATTGTAGTTGTCTTTTCCCTAAGATGGGGAATTTCAATATTAGGGGGCACATTTTTAAGGTGAGATGAGAGAGATTTTAAAAAGACACGAGAGGCAATTTTTTTACACAGAGAGTGTTTTGCGTGTGGAATGAACTTCTTGGTGAAGTGGTGGATGCGGGTACAATTACAACATTTAAAAGACATTTGGATGGATAGAATAGGAAAGGTTTGGAGGCAAATAGCCCAGGAGCAGGCAGGTGGGACTAGTTTAGACTGGTTGGACCAAAAGTTCTGTTTCTGTGCTGTATTACTCTATGACTCTATTCATCAAACTCAGACCTTAGAGTGCTAGAAAACTGGAGTGTCATGACAGTAAAACTGTAATCATATAGAATAACCTATATTTTTAAACGCCAACATTATTGGCTTTGAATTATTGTTGATATATCAATTCCAAACAAAGATATTTCAAAAGACATGGACATGTTTTATTACCTTTGAAGATCTTTTGGGATTTCTTGAAGAATCAATTCAGGAAATGTCAGATAATAATTCAGGAAAAAAAATACGTCATATTTCAATTGAAAATTCTGCAGTGTTCAGGAGATTTTTCGATGATGTACTCAAATACATAACAGCTAAAACTTTCCGATCTTAAATGGTGGTAAGTATCAACTAGGAAACAACAGATGCTATTCCATTCCTCAGATGAAAGATTTTTACGTGTGAACAGACAGTGATGATTTTTTGTATAGTAGCTAAATAATCCTTTTTTTCGTTTTCATCAATTACTTATCACTGCATCACAGACCAATCAGCTAATTGTTTCTGGCCAAATCTCCATTCATACAGACCTGAGGTTCCAGCTCATTGGCATTAACCCTTCCCACCTCCACCCCTGGTTTGAACAAAGAACAATGTAAACAGCACTTACAAAGAATGTTGGTGACGTGGTTTTTAGAACAGTCCTTTTCCATTTCAGTTCAGAATTAAAATACACAAAATTTAAAAAGAAGAAATATCTTATCTGCTGTACCTCATTTTAACTAGAAAATAAAGTTTTGAAAGTAATTCACAACAACTTATAATTTGAGTATTAACAGGTGATTAAAACTGATTTAAAATCTTGCATTTTGTTCTTAGATCTAAGTCCAGTTGTGCTGACCTACTACTTTTAGAATGCACAGAATTATTTTTAAAAAGATATATTTACAAAATTTACAAAAATGTTTGTCAACTGCCTGATGCAAGGCAGATCTTACTTTCACTCTAACTCAAATAGGCTTGAATGAAAATATAATGGAAAAATATATTTTTCAAAGAACAAGCTCAAATTTATGTTGCAAGTTGTGCTGTAATCATTGATGATACGCAAAACAGAATCTCTGCCATGATATATTTTTAGGATTCTAAGTGTGCTTCAATATCAATATCTGTTTCACCTTTGCTGCTAGTCGGAGTTATAAATGTCACAAAGGAATTGATTGTGGTTGTTGGAGGTCATTCATTAGGGAGGATTGCCATCCAAGCCACATATCATTCTGACTTGGAAATATATCATCTGATACTGGCGCAATCAGTTAGCGTGTTTGGCTATTAATCGAAAGGTTGGTGGTTCAAACCAACCCAGAGATCATTTGATTCATTGCTTGGGCAGCACGGTGGCACAGTGGTTAGCACTGCTGCCTCACAGCGCCAGGGACCCGGGTTCGATTTCAGCCTCGGGCCACTGTCTGTGTGGAGTTTGCACATTCTCCCCGTGTCTGCGTGGGTTTCCTCCGGATGCTCCGGTTTCCTCCCACAGTCCAAAGATGTGCAGGTTAGGTGGATTGGCCGTGCTAAATTGCCTGTAGTGTTCAGGGAGGTGTAGATTAGGTGGGTTATAGGGGGATGGGTCTGGGTGGGATGCTCTGAGGTTCGGTGTGAACTTGTTGGGGGGCCTGTTTCCACATTGTAGGGATTCTAACACATACTTCAATGCCTTTGGGTCAAAATTGTGGAAACTCCCTCTTAATATCATTGTGCGTTGATATACAGTAAATGGACTGCAGTGGTTCAAGAAGGCATCTCACCATCACCTTCTCAACTGCAACTAGGGATGAGCAATAAATTCTAGCCCAGCCAGCGATGCCCATGTTTCATGAGTGAATAAAAAAAACACGTAATCATGTAAATAGTTTGGTAACAAACATAAATACATTTGTCTCAACAAGAACCTGTCTCTCTGCAGTTGTGCTCACAATATGCTGTGCTTATTAATGTATAGAAAATCACAAACAGCGTTATTGAAAAAGGCATAGGTGTCTGAACATGTGGCAAAAGAAGAGAGAGGGAGTTTCAAAGAGATTTTTTTGCCACAAATGATTTTTAGTAATGAACAAACTTATTAAAAAGTGCTATGGAAACTGATGTAAATCCATACTATATTACTGCAATTTGAGAACTTGGTTCTAAAGGGAGAGACAAAAAAAATTAGTCTTCAGTTTTTGGAATTTTATTTTTCAAGAGGTCAAAGTTTATTTTGGATTGTGATTTATAAAAACAGCATTTCCAGGAAGTGGTGTGACTACAGAAAATGAACAGCAAGCCATTCAGGGAAAAAAATTAAGTTGTTTGCTCACATGAGTTTTTTTCAACCCTGAGAGAAACATAAAATTCCCCAGAATCAGGTTCATTCTGACCGAAACAGGATGATTCAGAAAGAAGAGGTTCTTAGCAGCAGAGGTATTGTTATTAATCTGAAATGTTAGGGTTGGGATAAAAAAAAATCAATTGCTTAGCAGAAAGCCAGTAACAGAAGGCTGCAGAGATGTCAGAGAGTAGGACATCCCACTAGGCTGTTGAAGACATGAGTTTAAGAAGCCCATGTTTGGTGGTCAGTGAGCTATTTCAAAGCTTGCTTAAGATTTTCAGGAAGAAGCGTTAAATTAAGCAGGTAGCATCAAGTAAATATGGAAAATTCTCGAAAATAAATTGATTATAGCCATGTCATAGCACATTTTAGTGTGGAGACAGGATTGAGCCTTTACTGAGATTTGGGTGTCTGAAAACTTGTTGTTGGGGTAAAAGGATTGAATCTTTCTTTTATTTCTAATGAGACTATTTTCAATAGTTCTTGTATTGTGAAGCATAATTAATGTTTTTTCTGTTGTATAGACAAACATGTTATGTTCTCTTGTTAAAATTACATTGAAGTCTCTTGTGAATATGTTCAGAGACTGACCTCCATGGTAAACAAAACATTTTTTTAAAAACTTATGGACTATTAGCCAAATTTCACTTAAGAACATGAGATGCCTAATATTACCACCAGCTGGGATCATAACAAAGCAGAATCTATAATTTCCTTTAAAGTAGAAGGAGAAAACAATTTTAAAGAATGTAAGGTAAATGAAAAGAAGACTAGGTGGACAACTCATTCAGAGTTGACATAGGCTCAGTTGGCCATAGGGCCTCCTGGTTGGATACATTTCTTTGGCTTGCTCATTTAGATTATGACATTAACAGTCCTATTTTAACTCTGGACCAGTTTTGGGTGTGTGAGTAGAAGTAACTCACTGATTACTCTAGAAATGAGGCTGCAGTGATTTTTTTAAACTCACGGCCTTGTTGAAATAATTCCTGCTGATTTTCTACTCATTCTGGATGGGAAATTGATGAGTTACAATGGGAAATGTGCGTTCTACCCACAGGTGTAGGTAGGTGTCCAGCTTGGTGGTAATGACATTCTGCAGGTGTCTCAGTGTAGGCACAGAGTGGAATAAGGTGTCCAAGGAAGGGCTGATTCAGCTTTCCAATGGCGGGGGTGGGGGGCGTGCGGTAGAGGGAGGGGTGCGGTTGCAAGATGAATGATTTTACTCTTCTTAGCTCTGTAAAGAAACCTAAACATATGTGTTTGGGCTCTCTGCTTGTCACAATGATCTTCGCCACTTTCCTGACCTGGCAGGTAAACATCTGAACTGCAATTGCATCACTGGGACCTTCAGGTGTATGTCAAAAGAGTAAGGAATCCACTAGCTTTGCATGAGTAGCCTGTCATTTGCTCAGAAAGCCAAGAGAAAATCAAGAATGTAGTATGGCGCACTGACCTCTTACATCGTCGAGGCTGGACACCAGCTCTCTGACACCTCCTCCTACCGCCCCCTTGATCATGATCCCAACCCTGACCACCAAACCATCATCTCCCAAACCATCCACAACCTCATCACTTCAGGTGATCTCCCACCCACAGCCTCCAACCTCATCATTCCCCAACCCCGCACCACCTGCTTCTATCTCCTTCCCAAAATCCACAAACCTGACTGCCCTGGTCGACACATTGTCTCCACCTGCTCCTGCCCCAGCGAACTTATCTCCACCTATCTCGACTCCATTTTCTCCCCTTTAGTCCAGGTACTCCCTACCTACGTCCGTGACACTACCCACGCCTTCCACCTCCTCCAGAACTTCTAATTCCCTGGTCTCCAACACCTCAACTTTACCATGGATGTCCAGTCCCTATACACCTGCATTCCCCATGCAGATGGCCTAAAGGCCGTCCGCTTCTTCCTGTCCCGCAGGCCCGACCAGTCCCCCTCCACTAACACCCTCATCCGCTTAGCCGAATTTGTCCTCAACAACTTCTCTTTCAATTCCTCCCACTTCCTACAGACAAAGGGGGTGGCCATGGGTACCTGCATGGGCCCAAGCTATGCCTGCCTCTTTGAAGGATACGTGAAACAATCCCTCTTCCAAAGCTTCACTGGCCCTATCCCCCACTTCTTTCTTCATTACATTGATGACTGTATCGGCGCCGCCTCGTGCTCCCCTGAGGAGCTTGAACAGTTCATCCACTTCACTAACACCTTCCACCCCAACCTTAAGTTCACCTGGACTATCTCTGATACCTCTCTCTCCTTCCTGGACCTCTCTGTCTCCATCTCTGGCATCCACCTGGATACTGATATCCATTTCAAGTCTACCGACTCCCACAGCTACCTAGAATACACCTCCTCTCACACACCTTCCTGCAAAAAGGCTATCCCCTATTCCCAATTCCTTCGCCTCCGCCGCATCTGCTCACAAGATGAGGCATTCCACTCCCGGACATCCCAGATGTCCTCGTTTTTCAAAGATCGCAACTTCACCTCCACAGTGGTCAAAAATGCCCACAACCATGTCTCTCACATTTCCCGCAACTCATCCCTCACACCCCCCTTCCCGCAATAACAACCAAAACAGAATCCCCCTCGTCCTCACGTACCACCCACCAACCTCCGGATCCAACGCACCATCCTCCGACACTTCCGCCATCTGCAATCCAACCCCACCACCAAAGACATTTTTCCCTCCACACCCTTATCTGCTTTCTGGAGGGACCGCTCTCTCCGTGACTCCCTTGTCCGCTCCACACTCCCCTCCAGCCCCACCACCCCCGGCACTTTTCCCTGCAACCACAGAAAGTGCTACACCTGCCCCTACACCTCCCCCCTCACCCCCAGGCCCTAAAAGACCTTTCACATCAAACAGATGTTCACCTGCACATCTGCTAATGTGGTATACTGCATCCGCTGTTCCTGTTGTGGCCTCCTCTACATCGGGGAAACCAAGCGGAGGCTTGGGGACCGCTTTGCAGAACACCTATGCTCAGTTTGCAACAAACAACTACACCTCCCAGTCGTGAACCATTTCAACTCCCCCTCCCACTCCTTGGACGACATGTCCATCTGGGGCCTCCTGCATTGCCACAATGATGCCACCTGAAAGCTGCAGGAACAGCATCTCATATTTCGCTTGGGAACCCTGTAGCCCAAGGGTATCAATGTGGACTTCACAAGCTTCAAAATCTCCCCTCCCCCTACCGCATCCCAAAACCAGCCCAGCTTGTCCCCACCTCCCTAACCATTCCTCCCACCTCAAGCCCCACCCCCATCTCCTACCCACTAACCTCATCCTGCCTCCTTGACCTGTCCATCCTCCCTGGACTGACCTATCCCCTCCCTAACTCCCCACTTACACTCACCTTTACTGGCTCCATCCCCGCCTCTTTGACCTGTCTGTTTCCTCTCCACCTATCCTCTCCTCTATCCATCTTCTATCCGCCTCCCCTTCTCTCCCTATTTATTTCAGAATCCCCTTCCCCTCCCCCATTTCTGAAGAAGGGTCTCGACCCGAAATGTCAGCTTTCCTGCTCCTCTGATGCAGCTTGGCCTGCTGTGTTCATCCAGCTCTACACCGTGTTATCTAAGATTTTCCAGCATCGGCAGCTCCTACTATCTCAGAAAATCAGGAATGTTCAGTTTCATGGACTAAAACTTGAGTTAATAACCTGGCTTGGTGTACCTGTCCACCCTCCCAAATCACACAAATTCATTTAAATTGGTTTTCATGTCTGCTTGGCATTAAGTAAGCCAGTAAATGAGTAGTGTTGAAATGCCTCATTGACATGTTACTGTTTTAAAGTGCACTACAGTTTGAGTATTAGGTACATAATGTCTTAAATACGTAAAATATAGCAACTATATTGCAGATTTATTGCATCATAAGAATTAAATTGCGCTCCACGGCATGATGCTTTGAGATATTTACTTTGAAATGAAAGGTTTGAAGTGTGTCCAGACACAAGACTGAGAGAGATAGTAGGAACTGCAGATGCTGGAGAATCTGAGATAACAAGGTGTAGAGCTAGATGAACAGAACAGACCAAGCAGCATCAGAGGAGCAGGAAAGCTGATGTTTTGGGCCTAGACCCTTTTTCAGACCTTTCTGAAGAAGGATCTAGGCCAGAAACGTCAGCTTTCCTGCTCCTCTGATGCTGCTTGGTCTGTTCTGTTCATCCAGCTCTACACCCTGTTATTACAAGACTGAGGGAGGTGGTCGTGTAGTTATAATATCATTGAACTAATAATCCGAATCGTCAGGATGATATTTCATAGAATATTGGTTGAAATTTCACCATAGTGGATGGTGAAATTTGATTTCAATGAAATCTGGAATTAGTAGCTGGTCTAATGACGACCATGTAAGCACTTTTGATTGTTGTAAGAACTCATCTAATTCACGAATGGCTTTTTCAGCGAGAGGTACTGCCATCCTTGCATGCTCGGCTCTAGACCCTTAGCAATGGAGTTGACTGTAGCCTCTTAAATGGCTTGGAACCAATAAATTCAAGTGTAATCGGGGATGAGCAACAAATGCAAGCCTTGCCAGTGATGCTGAAATCACAAATAAGAACAAAATAAGTTCATTCCAGTAGATCTGTCTGCAGCATTTAAACACAGTCACCTCGCTATCAGTTTACTTCCAGATTTGACATAATTGTCTGGCAGCAGGCATGGTGCAGCTTGGATTCTTCAACAGGAACCCAAAAAATACTTGCATATGATGTTTACATTTGAGAGCAAATTGATATAATACTATATCAATTTACAGGACTTGCCTCTTCTACAGGGGTAGAAATTTCAAAGACAGTGGTGTGGAGCCAATTTACAAATACAGCAACAAGGTTAACATGCCAACCTACATAATTCCATATACTTTTTATTATAACACCGCCTCTTCCCCCCCGCCACCCTCCACCACCACCACCGCCCCCAACCCCACCCCCGCCACTTAAATCCACCTCAATTTTGGTTGACTTGTATGCGACTTTGAAGAAACAGGTTTGAGGCACAACATTACAGACTTTAGGACATGGAGAAGAGAAATATATAACATTAATAAAATGCAGACCCTGAAAAACAATCTGGGCCATATTTTAAATGCAGTATGGTGGGCAATGTCCCTTCAAATTCTGTGCACGTTTGTAGTTTTAAAAAAAATAATTATAGATGGCAATGCCCTAGAGCAGAAGGGCCTTTCTGAATTATGATCAAATGAAATTCCACCAGAATTGAACATACTTGACTAACTTAATTTGCCACACTCTTGCCTCAAAAAAAATTGGTGAAGGCAAATATTGACACTGCTCATTTGATATAAATGATGCATCACCTTCTGAAATTTCCTGATAAAGGAATAATTAAATTGAATTCCATATAAATTACAACATAGAAACTGATTGTTCAACCCAACTAGATCAAGTTGAGTTTGAAGCTCCATACAAATATAAATTCTATGTGCCTGCACTTGTTCCCATAAGTCTTTATTACCATTTATTTCAAACACCTATGAAGTCTGTTCTTAAAAGTCTCTGCTATTGCATTCCATAGCCTCATAAATTATTAGGTGACAAAAAGAAAGTTGTTTCTGCATCCCAAATGTCTTGCATTTAAACTCATATCTATGTCTTCTCATTCCTCATCTCTTGATCAGTGCAACCAGTTTGGGGTGAATTTTATATTCTCCCAAACCTCAGTTAGCATACGCAAAGGTGGGGACAGGGATGCACAATGAAATGGGGCAACAGCCCAGTGACTTTTTGCCCATCCTCAACCTGTTCCTTATTTAAGATGGAGCCAGCCTGCCTGCCCTTACACCTTTGGAGGCCCTTAACTGGCTAATTAAAGGCCACTTTAATAGACTCATTTTTCCTCTGCCATAATAGTACATGCAGTTGGTGGGTTTCTTGTGGTGAAGTGGTAGTGTCCCTACCTCTGATTCAGGGGACAGGGTTCAAGTTCCACAAGCTCTTGAGGTGTGTCGTAGCAACTCTGAAAAAGTTGATTAAAAATATTAAGGATGCAATGGTGCGGGGCTAATATCACTGGACGAGTTATCCAGAAGACCAGGTTAATATTCTGGGGGCATCAGTTCAAATCCCACCATGGCAGCTGATCAAATGTGAATTAAGTAAAAATTTTGAAGGAAAAGCTAACCCAAATAGTGATTGTATAACTGCTGATGACTGTCCTAAAAAAAAGCCCATCTGCTTCACTGATGCTCTTGGGGGCCTCTTGTGGTGTGGTGGTAATGTCCCTGCCCCCGGACCAGAGCAGGGACAGGTTGAAGAGAAAAATAGGTTTTAAAAAAAGCATGCAGTTTGTGGGGCTCTTGTGGCACAGTGATAGTGATCCTACCTCTGACCCAGGGAGCCTGGGTTTAAGTCTCACTTGCTCCAGAGGTGTGTTAGAACATTTAACCTTTAAAATACTTAATGACCCAGCTTCAACAGCTGTCTGCAGTAAAGAATTCCACAATTCACAATCCTCTGGTATAAAAAATATCATCTTGTCTTAAACACGTGATCTCTTACTCTGTGATTACGCCCGCTGGACTTGGACTCACCCACAAGGGGAAACAGTCTTTCTCATCTACCCTGTCAAGTACCCTAAGAATCTTAAATGTTAAAAGATTGTGCTCTCTATGTTCATTTTAGCATCTACGTTGTTGTTTAAAACAAATGGAGTTTTGTGCAACAATGGCCTACTAAACAGGATGAATGCTATAGGCGACAATGTGATACAAATATCTTTGTGCGGAAACTTGGGGTGTGCTGGTGGTGGTTGGATCTGATAGCACCTTGAATAACTATTCACTATTAGAACAAACAAAGCTCATTTTGAAAATTGATCCCAAATCATATCACAGCTTTTTCAAGTTAATAGTAAGAAATTGGACAAAGTTCACATTAGGCTGTTGATTGGCTAAGAGCCATACTAAGAGTTCATGCCACTGACAATATCTAGCTTCACCCCCTGTCAATCTATTGCTGCCTCTGTTCCTGTTTTGCAATCATCCTTCTTGAAGATACAAATGTCATTACATCTCATTGTCATTACTTTGCACTTTTGGTTCCAATTTTCCATTAATACTGCAATGTGCATGTTAAAATCTTTACCAATGGCAATATGATGGAGTTTGAACCACCTCACATGGTACTGCACCTATGCCACAGTGAACCACTGTGGGGTACTATAAAGATTTACTTATTCTGTGTTATTGTCAGTTCATGGGCATTATTGTGTCATAGCTCAATGTCAGTGGGCTTGCAGAGATGTATCAGTAGCTATGGTTACAACACATAATCCATATTAGCTAGCTTCCTGAACTTGGAAGAGCTTTCCAATGATGGATTGACACAAAATGTAAATGTTGTGCATTTCCCCAAGAAATTGCGCATTAACATGCTTAAGAAACAAGTCCACTCCTTTTTGATTTAAGGCCAGTGATCAAATGCCAACATCTGCACAATTGATTATTCCCTGAATTCAAGCCTTAGAAATCCTATTGCCTCCACGTTCAATTATCTGCCATTTGTGAACAATTCAGAGATTGATCCATATATCTGTTTTTTTTGAAGTGTTATCTTTTAAAGTACATCTCTTCTTTCTAATCTGTGTGTATGTTTGCTGCTGGTAATTCTTCTCGCATTCAATGAATAATAAATAACAAGCTCACTCTATTTTAATTAAAAAAAGCCTGGTTAAATTTCCACCTGTTAAAACATATATTCATTTGGGTCTGGGAGAAAGGTATTGACCAGGGATGGTATCCTTTTTTAAATAACCTTGTTGTGGCTAACTGTGCAAGGTGGATGAATAAAGAAGGTGAACCATTTAATCTGTCTCTACCCAGATGTTTAGGAGATTTGGGGGATTCTGTGCAGAGTCATATGCAACTGGGGAGCTTTGCCTGGAGTCTGGTCATAATAAGTGTCAGCAGATCCCTTAAACAGTCTTTCACTGGCACTGGGAATAGAATCATAAGGAGAGACAGGGCTGTGGACTGACAGGAATGAGGGCAATCTGGAAATCAGGAAATATGGCAAAGCAGGAAAAAGACAACAATGCAAGTGATCAGACAAAAAATAGTAGTCTGGTTAAACAGAGAATGCTGAGAAACAAAATAGGCATGGTAGCATCTTTGGAGAGAGAAATAGAGCTAACATTTTAACTCTGATATGACTTCTTCAGAACTTCAGTTCAGTTCAGAGCATACATCATCCACTCAGCACCTCTGACTGAAGATTTTTGTAAATATTTCAGCCTTATCTTTTCCATTAATGTGCTGGGCTCTGCCACTATTGACGATAGGAGCCTCCTCCAGCTAGTTGGTTAATTGTCTACCACCATTCATGATCAGATATGGCAGAATTGCAGAACCTAGAAATGATCCATTGATTATGGGATCCCTTAGCCCGGTACACCATTTACTGATTGCACTGTTTGGCGTGCAATTAGTACTGTTTTGAGGCTTGACATCTCATTTCTAGGTATGCCAGGTGCAGCTCCTGGCATGGCCTCATGTACTGTTCGTTGATCCCCTGGCTTCATTTTAATGATAGAGTGGGGGGTATACTGGGTTGTGAGGTTGAAAATTGCATTGGATTACAATTCTGCTGCCGCTGTTGGCCCACAATGCTTCATGGATGCCCAGTGTTGAGGTGCTTAATTTGTTTGAAGTCTGTCGAATTTATCAGGAAGATAATGCCACACAACATGAAGAAAGTTATTATCAGGCAGGACTTTATCTCCACAAGGAATGTACATTGCTTGATATTGCCATGCATCTGCAGCAGGCAGATTGGTGACAATGTGGCCAGGCATGTTTTTCTTTCCCTTGTTGATTGCTTCACCACATACTGCACACCCAGGTTAGCAGCAATTAGGTCCAGACAAGATCAATCAGTAGTGCTGGTGCTCAGCCACTATGAGTGCTGGAAATTGAAATCCACCACAGCGCACATTCCGCACCTTTCTCACTCTCAGTTCTTCCTCCAAGTGTTGTTCAACATGGAAGAGCACAGAGTTAACAGCCAAAGGAAGACGGTAAGTGGCAATCAGCAGGATCTTTCCTTGCCTATGTTTGACCTAATGAGACTTTATGGTGACAGTAGTCAATGTTCAGGACCCTAGGGCAGCTCCATCCTGACTGTAAATCGCTGTGCCACTACTTGTGCTGGATCTGTCTCGCTGGTGGGATAGGATCTACCCAGGGATGATGATAGTGGTGTTTGGAATATTATCTGCAGTATGATTCCATGAAATGACTATGCCAGGCTGTTGCTTGACGAGGTTGTGAGGCAGCTCTCTCATTTGTTGCACCAGCCCCTGGATGTTCATAAGGAGGACTTTGCAGTGTCGATAGGGCTGTTTCTGCCATTGTTGTTTCCAGTGCCTAGAATTGTACAGCACAGAAGATGCCCTTTGGTTTATCAAATCTGCCCTGCTAAAAAATACACAATTACTTAGTCTAGTTCCTGCTCTAAGCTTTGAATGTTATGATACTTCAAATGCTTATCCCAATAATTTTTAAAGGTTGTGAGGTTAGCTGCCTCACCTCCTGTCCCAGGCTGAGCATTCCAGATCACAACCACAGTCTGGGTGAAAAAAGTTTCCTTCAAATCCATGTAAACCTCCTGCATTTCACTCTAAAAGTGTGCCCACTTGTTCTTGACTCTTCAACCGAGGGGAAACAGTTGCTTTCTATCTACCTGTCCATGGCCCTCATAATCTCATATACCTCTATCAGGTACCCCCTCAGCATTTTCTGCTCCAAAGAAAATAATCCAAACTCATCCAATCTCTCTTCAAAGCCAAAGTACTCCATCCCAGGCAATGTCCTGATGAATCTTCTCGATATCCCTCCAGTACAATCACATTCTTCCTATAGCGTGGTGACCAGAACTGCACATAGCACTCCGGCCATGGCCTAACCAAAGTTCTGTACAGCTCAAATAGTCCCGGATAACCTCCCTGCTCTTATAATCCATGCTTCGACTGATAAAGGGATATGCCTTCTTAACCACCTATTAACTCTGAGCAGGCACAGGATATTCTAAAAGAGGAGGGTGTGCAGCCAGTGGTAGTGGTCCATATTGGTACTAATGACATAATTAGAAAGAAAATGAGGTTCTGCAATGGGAATTTAGAGATTTAAGTAAGAAGTGGAAAAACAGAACCTCTGGGGATATAATCTCAGGATTACTCCCTGTGGTATGTGCCAGTGAGGCCAGAAGTAACAAGATAATACTGTTGAATATGTGGCTCAAGAACTGATGTAAGAGGGAAGACTTCAGATATCTGGATCATTGGGATCTGTTCCAGGGCAGCTGAGAACTGTACAAGAAGGATGGGTTGCAGCTAAACTGGAGGGGCACTAATACCCTGGCAGTGAGTTTACTAGAGCTACTTGGGAGAGTTTAAACTAGTGTGGTGAGTGGGGGTTGGCCTGGAACCAGAGCAGTAGGTCAGCATGTGGAGTGATTGAGGAGAAGGTCAAAATAAAGTCAGGTAAATCTGAAGAGAAGAACAGGCAGGAGCAGGGTAATGAACACGGCGAGACCGGCGGTCTGAAGTGTATTTATTTTAATGCAAAGGGTATAACAGATAATGCAGATAAGCTTTGAGCCTGTACTAGTGCATGAGGCTATGACCTGGTAGCCATTACAGAAACCTCATTAAGAGAAGGGCAGGACCGGCAGCTCAACATTCCCAGGTTTGGATGTTTTGCGTGTGATAAAGAGAGATGTAAAAGGGATGGGGGAGTGTTATTTACGGATTGAAGAGGATGTCACAGCTGTACTGAGAGAGGACATCTTGGAGGACTCATCTTGCAAGGCCAGATGCTCAGAACTTAAAATTAAGAAAAGTGCAATCATTATGATGGGGTTATACTGCAGGTCTCCTAACAGCCAGTAGGCGATAGAGGAACAGATATATAAGCAGATCTGGGAAAGATGTAAAAACAACAGGGTTATTGTTGTGGGTTATTTTAACTTCCCCAACATTGACTGGGACTTCTTTAGTGCAAGGGGCTTAGATGGAGCAGGATTTGTTAGGTGAAGGAGGGTTTCTTGAAACACTGTGTAGATAGACCAACTAAGACCTTGTACTGAGGAATAAGCTTGGCCAGGTAATCGAAGTTTCAGTGGGGGAGCATTTTGGGAACAGTGATCACAATTCTGTAAGTTTTAAGATAGTTATGGATAAAGATAAGACTGGTCCTCAGGTGTAACTATTAAATTGGGGGAAGGCTAATCACAACTGTATTAGGCAGGGAGTGCAGAAATTAGATTGGCATAGCTGTTTGAGGGTAAATCCATATCTGACATGTGGGGATTGTTTAATCGGCAGTTGTTCAGGGTACAGCATGCTTGCTTCATTGGTTGGGGAACTGAGTATAAAAGTTGGCAAGTAATGTTACAGCTACACAAAACTTTAATTAGGCCACATTTCAAATATCGTGTGCAGTTCTGGTCTCCACACAATAGGAAGGATGTGGAGGCGGAGTCTTTGGAGAGATTGCAAAAGAGGTTTAGCATGACGATGCCTGGATTGGAGTGTCTTGGCTATAAGCGGAGGTAGGACAAACTTGGAATTATTTCACTGGAGTGTTGGGGGCTGAGGGCCGACCTGCTAGAAGTATACAAAATTATGAGTGGCACTGATGATCAGTCTTTTTCCCACAGTAGAAGCGTCAAAGACCAGGGGGCATAGGTTTTAACATATGAGGGGAAAAGTTTAAGGGAGCTGTGTGAGAAAATTTTTTAACACAGAGGGTGGTAGGTGCTTGGAATGTGTTGCCAGGAAGGTGGTACAGGCAGGTATGTTAGCAAAGTTTATGAGGCAATTAGACTGATACATGAACGGGCAGAGAATAGAGGGATGTGGAACATGTGCAGGTAAGTGGGATTAGTTTGAAATGGCATCATTGTCGGCACAGACATCATGGGCCAAAGGCCTCTTCATGTCCCATCATCAGGGATCTGTGGACAAGAACTCCAAGATCCCTCTGTTCCTCTGAGCTTCTTAGTGTTCTGTCATTCATTGATTACTCCCTTGCCTTATTACTCCTCCCAAACTGCATCACCTCCTATTTATCAGGGTTAAATTCCAATTGTCACTAAATCCACCCATTTGACTGGCCTGTCTATATCTCCCTGCAACCTAAGACCTTCCTCTGCAATATCAACCACACAACCAAGTGTGTGCATGAATGCACATGTACACACACACACACACACACACACACCATTTTACAGATATGGTGAACAGTAACAGACCCAGCACTGATCACTCTGTGTTTGAAACCAGGTTTCGGCCATACAAGCAAACCTCTAACACCATCCTCTGCAAGATTGTTACAATCAAATGGCTTGCTAAGTCATACCAGAGGGCAGTTAAGAGTCAACCAATCACTGTGTGACTGGAGTCACATGTAAGTCAGACCAGGTAAGGATTTTCTTCCCTAAAGGATACGAGTGAAACCAATGGGATTTTCTTTGACAATTGGCAGCTGTTGTGAATCTGTGGAACTCATTGCCATAGAGGACTGTAGAGGCCAAATCATTGAGTGTATTTAAGACAGAAATAAATAAGTTCTTGATTAAAAAGGAGATCAAAGGTTATGGGGAGAAGACAGGAGAATGTAGTTGAGAAACATATCAGCCATGATCAAGTGGTAAAGCTACACTTATAACTTATGGTCCTGTTGTCTTATCACTTTCTTCTGATTGTCTGAAAAAATGAATTACTTTTGGAGATAGCCTTTAGACAAAAAAAAATCAGAGCCTTAAATCAAAGTGTTAGACAAATGACTGCTGAATTATGAACAGTTTTGCATTATGAATATACCAGTGGTTGCAGTTGAGACCACAAATCCACTTCCCTCATCATTCTTACTCACCATAAGTGGTGAGAGCTGAATCCGATCTGCATTTCTTTGCTGGATCTAAGCGCAACCACCAAAAGAATTGAGGATTTTGTTTTTGTCATCAGTGGATACATTTTTGGGTAAGAACGTAATTACTGACAACAAATTTGTCATTCACACAGGGAATAAATTGATTCAGAACACACTCACCCACATGAGAGATAAAAAGGCAAAGCCAATCACAGTCACTAGCATTAGAAAAATCCCTATACTGCACAAAAATGTGTATGTAATCTATTTGATTCAGGGTCTATGTCGAATGCAATTTCTAATGTCCACAAAGGTCATTTACGCTATTACTGGGAAGCCAAGATCGTAACCCCTACGAATGGACAGCTTGATTCTGATGCATTTATTTCTTCATATTATCTGGTGGAACAAAATTATATTTTGATCACACCTTCTTTATCAAATGCAATTTGAAACAAATTATAACTCCTTCACCTTGTAAATTCTCTTTAATTTTCTAGCTTCCTCACTTGTTAATTAAATCTGCTCAATGTCAATTCGAACAAGTGATGAACATGGCGAGAATAAGTATGAGAGTGAATGCGAATCTTTGAGAAAGTTCAGTTTTATTCTTTTCCATCAGTGAGATCACTGATTTATGTAATCAATATATAGCTGTCATAGCTTAACTCACCAACACATCTCTTACTCCTAGAATCACTACAAAGTTATGTGAAACAATAAACTTTGGAAGAATGGGTAGAATTTATTCTTTATAACATCAGTTATGTCAAAGACTGTGAATCTTCCACAGGTTACTCTGAAAAGAACTGCTAATATTCAATTTGAATTGCTCTTTTTTTTATTCAGGGGAACAAAAAATATTGCATATCAACCTCAGTGCTCTAAAACTAATTTTATGTTGTTGTTATAAGCCTCACATGCCAGAAGGGCACACCTAATGATGTTATTAAAAGCATGCAAGGAAAAGAGAGATGAAGCTCCACTATAGGTGCATGAAGTCGTGAAATTGACATACTGAATAATGCAACATGTGCTCACAAATAAAAATGTTAAATATTGCTAATGATCAAAAGGTAGAAGCTTCTCCCAATGCATTGTCATTAACTTAAACTTTTTCTATTGTATAGACTGCGTCGCTCACTGGGATAGTAAAGAAATTAAATCCTACTATCCCTGGAGTTGTCACAAAATGTTAAAGAATTTATAGAAGTACATAAAATTCCCCAATTTACCTAATTTTCAGATGCATGTTGACAGAAAGCACAGATCAAGTTTCTGTACTTAATAAGAATTATTATTTATTACTAGTAAATAGTCTCCAGCTACAGGTAACAAATTATAAACCATTGGCATATAACCCTACTAGTTAAAAATCTAATTCCTTTATGAACTCCACATGCACACACAAAATAATTGTCATAAACAAGGGCAAAATTGCCAAAGCAATTCTGTGGTCTCTGTTCACAGGGTCTGCTGAGTTGGTTCTTGTGTTGATCAGAATCTTGTTTTTCAATTTTCCTTCTTCAGAAGCGTCACTGGTTTGCAGAAGGTGTGGGGTGGCTGGTTCACACTTAGAAAAGATCTCTGACTTATTCATTAAAATTCATAGCTTACAACAATTGCTAAAAGAAGAATAAATTGGTTTTCTTCAGGCATAACGTGGGTATTGCTTTAGAGATCAAAGTCATAAATCATACAACATCAGGTTATAGTCCAACAGGTTTATTTGAAACCACATAAGCTTTCAAAGTGCAGCCCCTTTTTCAGGTGAAGTGAGAGAGTAGAGCACACAGAGCCAAAGTTTATAGACAGAGGCATCAAGGGCAGAGAGATCAAAAAAATCGTACAACTGGTATGCGTGGAATATCAGATAATACGTCTCTGCAGGTGACCAGGAACGTTAGACGGTGAGTAAAATGTCAACAGCTGAATAACCAGTGAATGGGTGACCTATAATCCAATTAAATGAGGGAGAGAGATCATTACAAAAAAATATGAATAAGATGGTGCTGGAGACAAACTAAATGACTGGAATTGCATGCAGAATTCAAAACTGTACAAACTAGTTAAGGTAAGAGATCATAACAATTTATCAAGGTGATGTTGTCAGAACAGGACATGAAGGAAGATTTTATAGATACAGAACAGTGTGGTGGGGTCACTTGTAGTGCAACATGAACCCAAGATCATGGTTGAGGCTGTCTTCATGGGGACGGAACTTGGCTATTGTCTCTGTTCGATGATTCTGCATTGTTGTGTCCTGCATCCTGACTCAACAGTGAGATTTGTTGTTTCTGAATGGCATACGTACTCTAAGATGAAGTATTGTTTGCATAGTAATGCGATCCGTTACACCGTTTTGCTTTTGGGGTGAAGTATAGTGCAGCTAACAATCCTTGCATGCTTGACTAAGTGGCTGTTCTGTAGTCTGTGGTGAAGGCTGAACTACCAATCAGTGTTGGCAGAGAGATTTTGTTCTTGATCACATGATGTGGTTTATGACGTTACAGTGCAACAAATGGAAACTCAATCAGGAAGAACTTGCTGATTGGTCTGTCAACAAGTGGCCATTTATTGAGAACAAAGGCCTTCAGCCTGCTAACAACTATATGATTGGGGTTCTCAGGTATCTGTCTGTGAACGAGATAGTGAGAAGCCTTCAGACCTCCATCAGGTCAAGAGCTGAGTCTGATGTCTAGTGCCATGATATATGGAGATGCCGGTTTTGGACTGGGGTGGACAAAGTCAGAAGTCACACAACACTAGGTTATAATCCAACAGGTTTATTTGAAATCACACAAGCTTTAGAAGTGCAGTCCCTTTGTCAGGTGCAGTGAGAGAGCAGAGCACACAGACCCAGAGTTTATAGGCAGGGAGATCAAAGACAGAGAGATCAAAAGATCATGCAATTGGTGTGAGTGGAATGTCAGATAATAGGTCTCTGCAGGTAACCAGGAGTTTTAGACAGTGAGTAAAATTTCAACAGCTGAATAACCAATGAAGGGATAACCTACATTCTGATTAAGTGAGGCAGGGAGATAATTACCTCTGTAAGACATGTCAGATCATCGACATGGATGCAACCATCACACGTGGGAACACCACCCACCATATACATGGCAGATACTCATGTGACTCAGCCAATGTTGTCAATCTCATACGTTGCAGGCAAGAATGCCCTGAGGCATGGTGTATTGGTGAGACCATGCAGATACCATGACAACGGATGAGTGGACACTGCACAATGATTGCCAGACAGGAATGTTCCCTCCCAGTCGGGGAACACTTCAGCAGTCAAGGACATTCAGCCTCCGATCTTTGGGTAAGAGTCCTCCAAGGTGGACTTCGAGGTACACAACAATGCAGAATCGCCGAGCAGAGGCTGATAGCCAAGCTCCGTACACATGACATCAGCCTCAACTGTGATCTTGGAATTTTAATATTCTGAAATTTGTTCATTAAATTGAAAGAGATCAGAAGAAAATCAGTACTGCCTGATCTAAAATATGTCAGCTAGACTATATAGGTCTTCCAAAATAAACAACTGAACCTGAACCTGCTATTTTGGAGTCCACAACTTATTTCACATTACCAGCACTGAGGATATCACAGATTAGAGAAAATGCTTTGTATCCCCATAGTATTGCTGAAACTTCAGAAGACAAATATCAACAAAGCTGCATGGAACAATAAACTGCAGGAATCAAAATTGAAGAACGCAGTCAGCTCAGCTTAGTATTGAACTTTTAACTGAACAGTTTGCTGAACACATTGTTAACACAGATCAAGCAATGTTCATCACAAGAATTGAAATGCAGATGTTACATATCCACTACAAAAGCAAAGAGAATAACCCACCTCTGTCTGAGTTCAAAGGTCCTTCAGATTATGGAACAAACTGACAGAAATGTCTATGATAAACAGCCCTTCTTTGAAAGAGATCTGTGAAGCGAAGGATGCTCTAGCACAGAAATAGGTGAAGAAAGAACCAAGATTATTTTTCTTTATTCTTTCATGGGATGTGGGCGTTTCTGGCAAGGCCAAAAATTTGTTCCCATACTTAATTTTTGTTGAACTGAATGGCTTGCTGGGCCATTTCAGAGAGCAGTTCAATATCAACCACATTACTATGGCTCTGGAGTTACATATAAACCATCCCAGGTCAGGATGGCAGATTTTCTTTTCTTAAAGGACATTACTGAACCAAATGGTTACTTTTATTGACAATTACAATGGTTTCATGATTACTATGAGAATTTTTTTTTCAAATTCCAGTTTTTCTTTCAAATTTAAATGTCACCATTTTCTGTGTTGGAATTTGAATCCATATCTTCAGAGCATCAGGACATTAGGCTGGGAGTTGGATTACAAGCCCAATGACAATGTCACTGTGCCATCACCATAACATCCATGACATACACCCTTCTCACTCTTGATTAATAACTATCTTCAAGCAAATGTTCTAACAGTCGTCCAAGTTTGAAGTGAATGGGTTCTGGAAGAATTGTCAAACAAGTAGTTTGCTTAAATTTGTGTAGCTAGAGATCTCGGGTGAGGAAAGGAACTAGTAAGTGTAGGATGGTTGCTTATATGTTCATGTGAAGAATTGAATCTGGGACTAAGCTTGGGAGACATGTTGTATAAGGTAAAGGCGATAAAAGAGTTGCTGTATGGGCCGTGCTGAAACTCCAGCCAAATTTCAGTTATAAGAATTGATTGAAGAAGCTGGGATTGTTCTCCTTGGAAAAGACGAAAGCTAAGATTTCTGATAAAGATTTTCAAAATCATGATTGGGCTTGATAGAGTTGATAGGAGAAACTAATCAGCTTATGAAAGCATCAGTAACCGGAGAGCTGACATTTAAGCAATTTGCAAAAGCAGTAAATGTGACGTGAAAAGAAACTGTCACACAGTGAGTAGCTAAGGTAAGTAATATACTGCTTAGAAATGTGGTGGAGGTTGTTCCAAATGAAGCATTCAAGAGGGTACTGAATGATTAAATAAATAGAAATAATTGCAAGAGTATAGTTATAGGGGGAGGCAGAACTTTGAGAGTAGGTAATGATGCTCATTTGAAGAATTGATGCAGATACAACGGGCTGAATGGCCTCTCACTGCACCACAACTCTCTGTGATTCCAGGAATTCATATAAATTGTATATACAGTTACTGACAAACCAATAACCACATCTTGTTTTCAAGGCCAGGACTGTCTCTGCTGAGACTGATTGGTGGTCCAACCCCCACTACAGACTACTAAATAGTCACTGAGAATGGCATGCAAGAAGAATTGGTAGCTGTATGCCCATGCCCACAAGCTACCAGTGAATCATACCCAAATATCTCATCATTTTAAAACAGAGGGGAGAATTGAATGCAGAACCACAAAAAACCAGAGCTACAACATAATTTGGAGGTGTTTGTGAATTGAGTCATACTCTGCTGACCCATAACTAAAAATACTATGAGCTTCTTCAATCTGTTTTGGAATACATCTTCAACATCCCAAGAAACTTGTTTGGGCACAGATACATTTTTCAACATTCAGTCAAAGGCAGATTGTGTAGATTAAAATGTTAAAAATAGTTACCCATCTTTATTGAAAACCTACCTCCCCGTCATATTACCATGGCAACTGAACTGTCCCCCACAAAATCTGATCTCAGCTGTGGGCTCCATTGGAGAGATATTCAAGTATTTAATGAAAATGCTTTCTCTTAAACGTACCATGGGACATGAAATCCAAGATTAGTACCTGTATATATGAAAGTTTGGATAATCATACTTCTCTCAGTCATGTTTTCATCAACAGCTGCCTTCTAATCTAATTCACTTTACTCTTGGACCATAAGATGTAGGAGCAGAATTAAGCTATTCTGCCCATTAAGTCTGCTCTGCCATTCAATCATTGCTAATATGTTTCTCAATCCAATTTTCCTGCATTCTCCATGTAACTATGATCCACTTACTAATCAACAACCTATTTCTATCCTGAATACACTCAAAAATTGGCTTCCACAACCTTCTGCAGCAATGAGTTCCATAGATTCACCATTCATTGGCTGGAGAAATTGCTCCTCATCTCGGTTCTAAAGGCTTGTCATTTCACTCTAAGGCGGTACCCTTGGATTCTAGTCACTCCTACTAGTGGAAATATCTTCTCCGTGTCCACTGTATCCAGGTCTCTCAGTATTCTATAAGTTTCAATGATATCCCCCTCATCCTCCTAAACTCCACTTAATACAGACCCAGAGTCCTCAACCGCTCCTCATAATATAAGTCCTAGGTCACTCTTGCAAACCTCCTCTGGACCTTCTCCAATGCCAGTACATCCTTCCTTAGAGACTGCTTTCAATATTCCAAATGCAGTCTGACCAGAGTCTTAGACAGCCTCAGCAGTACATCTCTGCTCTCTTATTCTGGATCTCTTGAAATGAATGCTAAACATAAGACCATGAGACTTAGGAACAGAAATTAGGCCATTCGGCCCACCGAGTCTGCTCCACCATTCAATCATGGCTGATAAGTTCCTCAACCCCATTCTCCTGCTTTCTCCCTGTAACGCTTGATCCCCTGATAAACAAGAACCTATCTATCTCAGTCTTAAATGTACTCAATGACCGGGCCTCCACAGTCTTCTGTGGCAGTGAATTCCATAGATTCACTACTCTCTGGCTGAAGTAGTTTCTCCTTATCTCCGTTCTAAAAGGTTTTTCCTTTACTCTAAGGCTGTGCCCTCAGGTCCTAGACTCCCCTACCAATGGAAGCATCTTCCCAACATCCACTTTGTCCAGGCCATTCAGTATTCTGAAAGTGTCAATTAGATCCCCTCCATCCATCTAAATTCCAAAAAGTATAGTCCTAGAGTCCTCAAACGTTCCTCATATGTTAAGCATTCCATTCCTGGGACCATTCTTGTGAACCCGCTCCAAGGCCAGTACATCCTTCCTGAGATATGGGGCCCAAAACTGCACGCAATACTCCGAATGAGGCCTGACTAGAGCCTTATAAAGCCTCAGTAGTACATCCCTGCTTTTATATTCAAGTCCGCTCAAAATAAATGCCAACATTGCATTTGCCTTCCTGACTACTCACTCAAACTGCAAGTTTACCTTGAGAGAATCCTGGACTAGAACTCCCAAGTCTCTTTGCACTTCAGACTTCTGAATTTTCTCCCCATTTAGAAGGTAGCCCATGCTTTTATTCTTCTCACCAAAGTGCATGACCTCACACTTTCCCACGTTGTACTCCATCTGCCACTTCTTTGCCCACTCTCCTAACCTGTCCAAATCTTTCTGCAGCCTCCCCACCTCCTCAATACTACCTGTCCCTCCACCTATCTTTGTATCGTCTGCAAACTTAGCCACAATGCCCACAGTTCCTTCATCTAGATCATTAATGTACAAAGTGAAAAGTTATGGCCCCAGCACTGACCCTTGTGGAACACTACTTGTCACTGGCTGCCATCCTGAGAAAGACCCCTTTATCCCTACTCTCTGCTTTCTGCCAGACAGCCCATCTTCTATCCATGCTAGCACCTTGCCTCTAACACCATGGGCCTTTATCTTACTCAGCAGCCTCCTGTGTGGCATCTTATTAAAGTGAAGTCCAGGTAGATAACATCCATTCGCTCTCCTTGGTCCACCCTGCTCGTTACTTCCTCAAACAATTCTAGCAGATTTGTCAGGCATGACCTCCCCTTGATGAGACCATGCTGACTTTGCCCTATTTTACTATACAATTCCAAATATTCAGCAATCTCATCCTTTACAATGGACTCCAAAACCTTACCCACGACCAAGGTTAGGCTAATCGGCCTGTAATTTTCCGTCTTTTGCCTTACTCCCTTTTTAAATAGGGGTGTCACGTTAGCGATTTTTCAGTCCTCTGGGACTCTCCCTGACTCTAGTGATTCCTGAAAGACCACCACTAATGCTTCCACTATCTCTTCAGCTATCTCCTTTAGAACTCTGGAGTGTAGTTCATCTGGTCCAGGTAATTTATCCACCTTTAGGCCAATCAGTTTTACTAGTATCTTTTCCTTGGTGATGGCCACCATACTCAGCTCTGCCCCCTGACTGTATGGAATTTTTGGGATATTACTTGTGTCTTCCACTGTGAAGACCGACACGAAGTAATTATTCAGTTCCTCAGCCACTTCCTTGTTCCCCACTACCATATCTCCACTGTCATTTTCCAGTGGTCCAATGTTGCTTTTGCCTCTCTTTTGCCCTTTGTATACCTAAAGAAAGTCTTACAGTCCTACTTTATATTACTGGCTAGCTTACCCTCATATTTAATCTTCTCCCTCCTTATTTCTTTTTTTGTTGCCCTCTGTTGGTCTTTGTAAGCTTCCCAGTCCTCTGGTTTCCAACTGCCCTTCACCACATTATATGCTTTCTCTTTTGCTTTTATGCTATCCCTGACTTCTCTGGTCAGCCATGGTTGCCTCATCCTCCCTGTACCATGCTTCTTTTTCCTAGGGATGAATTTTTGCTGCGTCTCCTGAATTACTCCCAGAAACTCCTGCCATTGCAGTTCCACTGTTTTTCCTGCTAGGCTCCTCTTCCAGTCAATTCTGCCCAGCTCCTCCCTCATACCTCTGCAGTCACCTTTATTCAACTGTAATACCGTTACCTCTGATTCTATCTTCTCCCTCTCAGATTGCAGAGTAAATTCTATCATCTTATGATCACTGCCTCCTAAGGGTTCCTTTACCTTAAGCTCCCTCATCAACATTGCATTTGCCTTCCTAACTGCCAGCTGAACCTGCATGTTAACCTTAAGAGAATCCTGAACTAGGGCTCTCAAGTCACTTTGTACTTCAGATCTCTGAAGCCTTTCCTAGTTTAGAAAATAGTCTACACCTATATTCTTCCTCCTAAAGTGAATAATCATAGAATCCCTGCAGTGTAGAAACAGGCCCTTTGGTCCAACAAGTCCACACCAACCGTCAGAGCATCCCACCCAGATCCATTCCTCTATAATACACACATCCCTGAACACTACGGGCAATTTAGCATGGCCACTCCACCTGCACATCTTTGGACTGTGGGAGGAAACCAGAGCACCCAGAGGAAACCCACGCCAACACAGGGAGAATGTGCAAACTTCACACAGACAGTTGGCCGAGGGTGGAATCGAACCCAGGCTCCTAGCACTATGAGGCAGCAGTGCTAACCACTGAGCCATTGTACCACCTCTTTCCCAAATGTATTCCATCCACTACTTCTTTGCCTACTCTCCTAACCTGTCCAAGTCATTCTGCAGTATCCCCACTTCCTCAACACACTACCTGTCCTTCCACCTATCTATGTGTCATTTGCAAACATAGCAATAATGCCTTCAGTTCTATCATCCAGATCATTAACGTATAACACGAATAATTTAGATCCCAATACTGACACCTGCAGAACTCAATTAGTCACCAGCAAACCCCCTGTGTGGCCCCTTGTCAAAGGCCTTCTGGAAATCCAAATAGACTATGTTCCCTGGGTCTCCTTGGTCCAACTTGCTCATCACTTCCTCATAGAATTCAAACAGATTTGTCAGGCATGACCTCCCCTTGACGAAGCCATTCTAATCCTATTTTGTTACATACTTCTAAGTATTCTGCAATCTCATCCTTAATAAAAGACTCTAAAATTTTACCAGTGTCCGAGGTCAGGCAAACCAGCCTATAGTTTCCTGTCTTCTACCTCTGACCCTTTTTAGGCAGGGTGTTACATTAAACTTTATCCACTCGTCTGACACTCTCCCTGACTCTAGTGATTCCTGGAAGAGCACAACTAATGCCTCCGCAATCTCCTCATCTATCTCCTTCAGAACCCTGGGGTGTAGTCCATCTGGCCCTGATAATGTATCCACCTTCAGATCTTTCAGCTTCCCCAGCACTTTTCCTCAGCGATGGCCACTACATTCCCGTCTGACCCCTGACTCTCTTGAAGTTCTGGTATGCTGCTGGTGTCTTCCACTGTGAAAACTGAAGCAAAGTACCTATTCAATTCCTCTGCCATTTTTTTGTTCCTCATTACTATTTCTCTAGCCTCATTTTCCAGTGTCCACTCTTGCCCACCCCCTTTGCCTTTTATATATCTAAAAGACACTCTTGCAATCCTCTTTCATATTACTCGCTAGCTTACCTTCATATTTCATCTTTGCCCACCCCTTATTGCTTTCTTTAGTTGTCTTCATCTGGTTTTTAGAGGCTTCCCAATTGTCTTGCTACCTACTAATCTTCACCACATAACATGCTTTTTCTTTTGCTTTTATGCTGTTCCTGGCATTCTTTGTCAGCCATGGTTGCCTCATCCTCCTTTCAATATGTTTCTTATTCTTTCGGATGAATTTCTGCTGTGCCTCATGAATAATTCCCAGAATCTCCTGTCATTGCTGCTGCACAGCCCTCCCTTCTAGGCTGCCCTTCCAATCAACTCTGGCCAACTCCTCCCTCATATCTTCACACTTACCTTTACTCATTTATAATACCATCATGTCTGATTCCGATTTCACCCTCTCAAACTGCAGGAAGACTTTGATCATATTATGGTCACTGCCTAATAGGGGCTCCTTCCCCTTAAGCTCCAGAATAAAGTCCGTCTCATTATACATTATCGATTTCAGAGTTGCCTATTTCCTATTGGCCCGTACCACAAGCTGATCCAACAAAACAACCATCATGTAGACATTCCACAAATTCCTTTACTTGAGATCTGCTACCAACCTGATTTTCCCAGTATTGAAGCCCTCATGGTTACTGTATTATGCCTTTCTTACATATCTTTTCTATCTCCTGACTTATTTCCTTCCCACTTTACTCGATAAAATAATTGATCTCATGCAAGTTGGGCAAAGGCTGTTTTAACTAATTTCATGATGGAAGTATAATGTTACCAACCATTGTGGGACAAATATTAGCATCTTTAATTCATATAAGTACACAAATCAGCTTTGGCAGACTGCTGCACAAAAGCAAGGTCTTACGCACATGTTCTACAATGGCAAATTGCCTCTAATTCATTGGCTTCCATGTTTTATTGTAAGAAACTAATAAGTCATATATAAAGTGAATAAGAAGAAAGAAAACAAGGATTTTAATTTGCTGGAGAAAATAGTGAAAATTACATTTAACTGATGTGTACTGAATAGCAAAATGATGTTCCACATCGATGTATTATTAATTTTGCTTTATATTAAAATTATACAGGCAAATTTATGTCTATTTTTAGCAACTTATGTAAGAAAGCTAATTATATTCACAAGAGGTTTTAAGTAGTACTGAAGTATTTTGGATCTGGAGAAATATTTCAAGATTTGTTTTGTACTTCACCTCAGGAATATAATTTTCAAGCTTTTGATTATAATTAGAAGGAGTCTATCTTTATGCAATTCTAATGCTCATTTTTTTGTACTCGTTCTGTAAGTGATTAGTAATAATGTGAACATAGCCTGCATAACATGATCATTACAAATAGATTAGGTTTGTTCATGACTGCACCTTAACAAACTAGCCCAAGACTTGGCGATATTAAAGAAAAATTGATTACTGAAGAGAAATCTATTGCAACATTTGTGGCAATAATGAACTTGAGGATAAAGCAGGTGCTTTGTTTGCCTAAATTTAAAAACATATTTTTTTGTTTAATTGAAAAATAATGGCCAGAATTTTACACAAACAAGAACAGAAATTGCTGGAGAAAATCAGCAGGTTTGGCAGCACCTGTGGAGAGAAAACAGAGTTAGCATTTTGAGTCCAGTGACCCTTCTTCAGAACTGATAGCAGCTAGGAAAAGATGGTATATATCCTGATAATGGTGGGTAGGGGTGAAATGGAGTGAGCAGGTAGGTGGAGACAGAGCCCAGAGAGAGGGAGAAAAGAAAATATAGGCTGACAAAAGGATTGTTGATATTAATGAAGAAAAGAATCTAGATAGGTGATAATGGGGAACATCATATTTAAAAATGGATGGCTGTGCTGAAAGAAACCCATACCATGACCGGAGCTGGAGTGTGGGGCTGGGTAATAGACAAGGAAGGAGGTGTTCATTCTCTAGAGTTGTTAAACTTGATCTTGAGTCCTGAAGGCTATAAAGTCCCCAACTGAAAATGAGGTGTTGTTCTTCCAGCTTGCATTAAGCCTTGCTAGAACTGAGTAGATTGGGATTATATTCATTGGAATTCAGAAGATTGAGGGGGGATCTTATAGAAACATATAAAATTATGAAGGGAATAGATAAGATAGAAGTAGAGAGGATGTTTCCACTGGCAGGTGAAGCTAGGACAAGAGGGCATAGCCTCAAGATTAGAGGGAGCAGATTTAGGACTGAATTGAGAAGGAATTTCTTCACTCAGAGGGTTGTTAATCTATGGAATTCCTTGCCCAGTGAAGTAGTTGACGCTACTTCAGTAAACGTTTTTAAAGAAAAGGTAGTTTTTTTTGAACAATAAAGGAATTAAGGGTTACGGTGAGAATGCGGGTAAGTGGATCTGAGTCCGCGAAAAGATCAGCCATGATCTTATTGAATGGCGGAGCAGGCTCGAAGGGCCAGACGGCCTACTCCTGCTCCTAGTTCTTATGAGTCTTATGAGAACACTACAGCAGGCCTAAGACAAATATGTTCGCATAGGAACATGGTGATGTGTTCAAGTGGCAGGCAATTTGAAGTTTGGAGTTATTTTTACAGAGAGAACATAGGTGTTTCTCAAAGTGGTCACCCAGTCTGCCTTTTGTTACCCCAGTGTAGAGGAGACTGCATTGTGAGCAGTGAATACAGTAGGCTAGATTGAAAGAGATTTGGGTAAATCACTGCTTCACTTGGACGGTGTGTCTGACCCTTGGACAGCGAGGAGGGAGAAAGTAATGGGCAAGTGTTGTACCTTCTATGATTACATGGGAAGATGCTGTTAGAGTGGAGGAGGAGTGGATCAGGGACGGGTGGATAGACTTTCTGGGAAGACAAACTTATCTGGGTAATGGGAGAATACTCACATAGGGTCTTTGATCTTGGGCAAACATTATGTATATAAAATTGTCCTTGAAATCCCTGGCTTGTCTACTCTGGCTTATCCCTCTCTATGGTCCTGGGATCTGTTTAAGGCTCATGCACATTCATGTCTTGTTTCTGAGGATCATTTTATTGATTGTCAACTGAGGTTGGCTGTTGCTCCTCTAGGTCATCCAGATGCAACAGTTCACCATGTTTCCTAGTCAAATTGAGCAGTGAGTAACATACCATGACTCTTCGTGAAACCCTGTGCAGTGCACACTGCAGAGCCCTTCAGAACTAATCAAAATAGGGGAAGGATATTTATAACATGTCCATTTGATGATGGCTCTGGTGATAGTATGGGTCTGATTGTAGTGCTCTTACATTGCACTATGGGGATACCTCACTGGTGCCATCACCCTGGTCTGGAGGGAATAGCCCTTGTTGATGTGAGTTTTATCTCTAGCAGGATATTTTACCTGATTTTGCAATGATTGTGTTATCCCTCCTAATATAATAAACATGAACATAGATATCTGATATTGAAGAATCCCACAATAAGAAAAGTTTAATTATCTTCTGAAATCTGCTTTCGCTTGGTTGACTCTGATCCTCATTGATACCTTTGTGTTTGCGCACCATATTAAAACTTCCATTATTCCTATTGTTATGATGTTCTCCCATCTTGTTGGTCACATGTGTTTTGTTCTGGGATCTGATTGGCTTCGGATCCAGATTTCCTGCACATGTATGTCCTATGTTAACATTCTAGTTAAGTTTAGAAAAGAATCATATATTAGATATAGACAACTATGTTCAAATAAATATCTTGAACAGTAGAAACAGCGCAGGGCATTCTTAAGAGGGAGATCAGGAAGGCAAAGAGAAGATATGAGATAGCCTTGGCAAATATCATTAAGGATAATCCAAAGAAATTCTACAAGTACATTAAGAGCAAGAAAACAGCTAGAGAGAGAATGGAGTCCCTTAAAGATCAAAGAGGTCATCTTTGTGTTGAACCTCAGGAGATGGGAGATATATTAGATGAATATTTCACATCAGTTTTTACTGTGGAAAAAGAAATGAAGGCTGGAAAACTCAGGTAAATAAACAGTGATGGAGGTCTTAGAAAATATAAAGGTGGATAAATCTCAAGGACCTGATCTAGTATATCCCAGGATGTTGTGGGAATTAAGGGAGGAAATTGTGGGGTCTCTTGCAGAAATATTTGTTTCATCTATAACTATGAGTGAGGTGCCAAATGACTGGAGAGTGGCTAATGTTGTGCTTTTGTTTAAGAAGGGTTGTAAGGAAAAGTTTGGGAACTATAGACCTGTGAGTCTAATTTCGGTGGTGGATAAGTTGTTGGAGGTGATTCTGAAAGATAGGGTTTATATTCATTTGGAGAGGCAGGGAATGATTAGGGATGGTTTTCTGCAGGGGAAATTGTGCCTCACAAACCTGGTTGAGTTTTTTGAGGAAGTAACCAAGAAGATTGATGAGGGCAGAGTGGTAGACATTGCTTACTTGGACTTTAGCAAAGACTTTAACAAGATTCCGCATGGTAGACTAATTAGTAAAGTTAGATCACATGGGATTCAGGGTAAACTTGCCAGTTGGATGCAAAATTGGCTTAATGGCAGACGACAGAGAGTGATGATGGAGGAACAAAACCAGAAGTTGCTGGAAAAGCTCAGCAGGCCTGGCAGCATCTGTGAAGATAAACTCAAAGTTAACGTTTCGGGTCCAGTGATATTCCTCAGAACTGAACCGGACCCGAAATGTTAACTCTGACTTTTTTCTTCACAGATGCTGCCAGACCTGCTCAGTTTTTCCAGCAACTTCTGGTTTTGTTCCTGATTTACAGCATCAGCAGTTCTTTCAGTTTTTATTTAGTGATGGTGGAGGGTTGTGCTTTGGACTGGAGGCCTATTACCAGCAGTATTCCACTGGGATCATTGTTATGTCCACTTTTCTTTGTTACTTATATAAACGATTTAGATGAAAATATGAAAGGCATGGTTAGTAAGTTTCCGGATGACACCAAAATTGGTGTGAAAGTGGGCAGTGAAGAAAGATATCTAATATTACAAAGGGATCTTGATAACTAAGTCAATGGGCTGAGGAGCAGCAGATGGAGTTTAATTTAGGTAAATGCAAGGTATTGCATTTTGGTAAAACAAACAAGGGCAGGACTTATACAAACAAAAGTAGGGCCGTGGGTAGTGTTATAGAACAGAGAGACCTAGGTGTTCAGGCACATAATTCTTTGAAGTTTGCGTTACATATAGATAGAGTGGTTAAGAAGGCATTTAGCACACTTGCCTTCATTACTCAGATCTTTGAGTAAAGGAGTTGGGATGTAATGTTGAGGTTGTACAGGATGTTAGTGAGGCCTCTCCTGGAGTATTGTGTCCAATTCCGGTCATCTTGTTAGAGGTAGAATATTATTAAGCTGGAGAAGGTTCAGAAGAGATTTACCAGGATGTTGCCAGGAATGGAGGCTTTGATTTATAAGGAGAGGTTGGATTGGCTGAGACTTTTTTCACTGGAGCATATGGTTGAGGTTGAGGGGTGACTTTATAGAAGTTTATAAAATCATGAGGGGTATAGATAATATGAATGGCAGGTGTCTTTACTCTAGGAAGAAGGATTTCAAAACTAGGGAGCATATTTTTAAGGTGATAGAAGAAAGATTTTAAAAATATGAGGGGCATTTTTTTTTTACCCAGAGAGTGGTTCATGTGTGGAATGAACTGCCAGAGGAAGTGGTGGATGCGAGTACAGTTAGAACATTTAAAAGACATTTGGACAAGTTCATTAATAGGAAAGGTTTGGAGGGATATGGACCAAGCGCAGCCAGGTAGACCAGTTTAGTTTGGTAAAATGGTCAACAATGAACTGGTTGGACTGAAGGGTCTGTTTCCATGCTGTATGACTCTATGACTATGTCTCTTGATACCCACAGGCTTTACAAAAATCAAGAAAAGCTGGACCTGTATTGTTGACCCGCTGTTACGGCTTCATACTTACGTCCAACTTCAAGTAATACATCAACGGTATGAAAATATTTCTTGGCCAAAAGATCCTTCCTAAAGATGTTCACTGGTGTAGAAGTGAAGACTAACTCAATGTGCTTCTCTGAATGTTCTTGTAAAATGTTGTTGGGTCAAAATCCTAGAACTCCCTCATTAATAGCATTGTGGATGTACCTACAGCAAATGGACTGCAGCAAGGAGGCAGCTCACCATGACGTTCTTGAGGGCAACTTGGGTTGAATACTGGCCCAACCTGCAATGCCCACATCCATGAATGATTTTTTAAAAAGTCACACTCATGCCCTTTTTCTGCAGCATCTTCTGACAAACTGGTCAACAGAACCTTTGTGTTGTTGTCTGAATGCTATGATTTGCTGTCTGTCGATCCCAAAGTTAATTCTTCCTTTGAACTGGCCGTTCAGCCCCTCTCAAATCTTTTCTGGATCCTTCTGACCATCCATAGAAATGGCAGATGTGTAATTCTGTAAATCCCCTCCTGGCCAATGTCAAGCAAGATCTCTAGAGATGTTTTCTTGGGATTGTCTACTGCTTGATCTCCAAAAATAAACATCACATATTGTTTGAAACGTTGTGATTAAGTAAAAGTATCATCAGATGGTGCCGAGTTTGTAGTTCAGTGTTTGCCGTCCGTTGCAGATCTTGTCTTTTCAGATTGCAGTGCAGTGTTTGTTTATTTCAGTTCCAAGTTTTACTTCCCTTTCCTTTCTTTATTTCCCTTGCTTGCTCTGTTTGCTTACAATTTTCTCTGACTTTGGTCTCTTTAAAGCTATTGTTTAAAAACTATACAATTCGAGAAGTAGAGCTGGATGAACACAGCAGACCAAGCAGCATCAGAGGAGCAGGAAAGCTGACGTTTCAGGTCTGGACTCTTCAGAAGGGTGCTGACCCAAAACATCAGCTTTCCTGCTCCTCTGATGCTGCTCGGCCTGCTGTGTTCATCCAGCTCTACGCCTTGTTATCTCAGATTCTCCAGCATCGGCAGTTCCTACTATCTCTCACAATTCGAGAAGTAGAGTGTTTACTGCATTTTATAGAATAGAATCATAGAACCCCTTCCACACAAGCAAGGCTCAACAAGCCCACACCAACCCTCTGAAGAGCAAAAACAAAGTTGCTGGAAAAGCTCAGCAGGTCTGGCAGCATCTGTGTAGGAGAAAACAACCCTCTGAAGAGCATCCCACCCAGACCCAACCCCCTACTCTGTAACTCTAAATTTCCCATGGCTAACCTACCTAGCTAGCACATCACTGGACACTATGGGCAATACACTTAACCTGCACATCTTTGGACTGTGGGAGAAAACCAGAGCACCCAGAGGAAACACACACTGACAAAGAGAGAACATACAAACTCCACGCAGACAGTCACTCAAGGGTAGAACTGAATGTGGGTCTGCGGTGCTGAGGTAGCGGTGCTAACCAATGAGCCACCGTACCATTTAGTTACCTTTCATAGTATTTGTAACTTCAGCCATTTTTATTGTTTAAGGCACTGTTAGAAATTTCTTGAATGTTGAAAGATTTCAAACAAAATAAGTTAGCAGTCTTTTTGCTGGTCAGTGTTCTATGTACAGAGCTGGATGGCTCTATGTACTCATAGAAACTAATACTGCTGATTATATAAATTTTATGTTATCCAGAGCTTTGTCTCATTGGTCTGTGATTAATTTTAATTAGATTTTAATTACTTTTCCAAATAATTATCTCTGAGATCTTGGAGTCATTTCTTATGGATAACTACCACTGCTCACTATGGTATGAGTACCCAACCTCCAGCAGAAATGTTTTACCTGATGAGGCCAGGTTTATGTTATCCCTCTTAACACGAACTCAAATGTAGATATCATCATATTGAAGAATCCAGCAGATGTTTATTACAAAAACAGAAATTGATAGAGAAACTTAGCAAGTATAGCAGGGTCTGTAGGGAGAAAACACAGTTAACATTTCAAGCTCAGTGACTCTGCATCAGAACTCACAGATGTTTATTACAGCTAGCTATGATACACAAAAGTTGTATTCATAGATACATATGTGTGTGGGCTAATAGTGAACAATAAGGTTACAAAAAGCACTGTGCTGGTCATGTTTTGAGTCATACCCAGTAAAGTGGCATAACTTTATACCCTCAGGTCACACGATATGACATAATGATGAAATCATGAGAATATCTCTTCAAGGTATACTGACATACTGATTAGGAGACATAAACAACACTTGTCACCCCAAGATCTAATCATCAATCTGAGCAGGGCCACAAAGCTCAGGAAGCTGTATGTTCTGCAAATTATGAGTCATAAGAGCTCCCTGGGACATGAGCATAGGCCTGCAGATTCTTCGCCTGTGGTTGCAAACCAATTAGATGTTTATAAAGAAGAAACTTTTATGGTTTGAGAATGACATTGGCTGTTGCCAGAGAGATTTGATAGTAATGTGACTGTAGTTAATTATAGGAAAATGAGTACTGGCCATGAAGCCTGTTGCCTGGTCAGCAGACTGTCATTATCTGTGGAGAAGCTGATTAACTCATTGGCATGAGGGAAAAGGGCATTGGTCACTTCTTTAATGTAGCCTGCAAAATTCCACACATGGCACCAGTGGAGGCCCGAAAGAAGCTGTGTACTGCAATCACTTTGAGGGCCATTGGTATTGGTTGCTGTTCTGCAGGTCGTACTGCAGGGATGTGGATTTCAGTGACCACTTCCTGGGAAGCTATCAGGCATCACTGCTGCTGCCTTTTGGACATCTGGACGTAGCTTGTCCACGTTGTGAAGATGTGCTATTGTACCAGTGACTTTGTTCTCCTACACCTTCCCTAGATGACCAGCATCCCCTTTTGGTGCTATCCTGCTGCTAACCTGGTAGGATCAGTTGTTGATCTTTGCCCCATCCTACCTTCGCTTGCAAGATTGTAGGAATACTGTCTAAGCCATTGGTATTGTAGAAAGTGAACTGCATGAAAAAGGCCATGGGTTTCATGAGGACAGCTACAGACCAGTGACATTCACAACCTGTGACCATCTATCTCCCCCTTGATTCTGTGCCCATTCCCTTGACCATTTTCCTAGATCTTCCCAGCATCATCTTTAGATTGAATATTAGGTCTTTTGTCTCATATGAAGAGACAGTTGAATTCCTACCTCATACTGCGGCTGCCCCTCTACCAAATTGAAATTCACCCTGTGAATGTGAATGTGACTCCTGACAGTCAGCAGTCTGAGTTTGAACCACAAAATCCAAATGTGGACAGTACTGACTCTGTCCTTGAAATCCCTTAGTTTATTTATCTTCATTAATTGCCTCCATCCTGAAACCCCCAGCATTGCCAAGGCTCCAAAAGCTTCTCCCATTACCTGCTCTAAAACTACTCTCTGTCCTCACTTCAAGCCATCTACAGCTCTATGCCCTGACCAAGCCCTTTTTTACTCCTCCTGGCCCCATTTAAATCTCCCAACATCCTCACCTCTGACCTGTCCTTGCCAGTTTTCATGCAAACTATTCTCCTCCTCCTCTCTCTTCAACAGAGAGAACCCCTCACATCAGACAGAAGTGCACAAAGCTGCTTGGTTCGCATCCCTTTTAAACAAATGTGAATCGGGTGCCAAGAGGTTCTGCAGTACTACTGAGTTAAATTTGAATGCAAGACTTAATTTTAAAACAATTTAAAATGATGAGTATTAATAGCATATTACAAGTAGGAAATCACCATAAGACGGCTTGGGGCCACATCCCTTCACTGCCACACAACTGACTTAACTTTTCATTCAGAACCCCCTGTTGATTTGCAACATTTTGAGTCCAACCTGATTATGTCGACTTCTCTGCCATTTTTCTCACTCCCTGAGTCTTCATTAAATTCCACCCTAAACCCAGTTCAGAAATTCTGCTCTATGGGAATAACCTCTTCATCAAGACCATGGCAGATTAAGAAATCGCCAGCCATCTGGCAAAAGCAAGGGCAGCTCTTGGCAGGATTGCCAACTGGTTTTGGAAAGATCACTAATTCTGTCTGAAACGAAGATCAAAGTCTACCAGGTGGTGGCTTTAATTTCTCAGTGGCAGTGAGGTAAGAACAAGTAAGAGCAAGATCCTGGCCTCATGTAAACTAATTTGATACATTTCACATTCACTGTTAAAAATTTATCTGAACATTAAAATGACAAGACAAAATCCCGAATATTGCCATTCCTGCAGATTGCTGCATGCTAGGTATCGAGAGCGTGTTCGTCGATGGTCAACTTCCCTGGGTCATGCACATGGTTCACACAGAGAATTTCCACTTACCAAAAGTGGCATTTTACAGCTCACTGATCATGCAAACTCACACCATAGGGCACCCATTACTTAGATACAAGCCAATCTTAAAACCTATAAATTAGACCCCACTACAAGGGAAAAGAACAACCCTGGAATGTTTGAAATGGAGATGGTACCGTCATCACCAATCTTAACATTTGAGGAGAACAGAATCGAGTACAAACCAGACAACTGAGCACACAGCAAAACTAATGCCTTTACCCACCCATCCAAAAGTGATTTATATGCAATACGTGTAATGGGACCCATAAGTTGAGATTTGACTTATTCTCACATATAACATTAAACTAAGTGAATGGTTGAAAAATTGTCTTTTTTTCAATGCAAAGTTCTAAGCTGTATTCTCTACACTCTGTGTAAATTCCAATCTGATAATATTTTCATTTTTACTGACATAATGAATTGGGCCCTCCATGCCTCTTTAGAAAATGTACAATCAAAAATATAGCACTTGCCAATAGCATCTTTTATCTGTGAAAGATAATGAGTACTCTGATGTAGTCCACTGAACTGCCGATCTAGCTTAATTGAGCAGTAAAGATTTGACAAGCATTGGAATGTAGCTGAGCCAAGCTGAAGGTATTCAGCAGTTGTGAGCTCTACATAAACAAAAATATTTGTTCTACCACATTTTTCATAGCATTCATTTCAAAATTTAAAAAAAGGTGAAACATTTACAGTTGAATAAGGAACAGGGTCAAATGGAATGACAGCCAACATGCTTAATTGGAAGAAAACAAATGAAATCTAATGAAAGGAAATGCTGCACATCTTTGCATTTTGTTTTTATAGAATGCATCAAGTATAACCTTTAACTTGTTTTGGAGTAGGAAGAAATTTAATCACTGCTTCCAATTTCAAAGCCAATTTGTTCACATTGCTTTATGCTAACCACTTTAAACAGTTGTAATTTATTTATTAGCACTTTTATGCTTTAAAAAGAGGCTGCAAACAGGATATACAGCTTAAATAGATTTATTTTGCTTAGATTAAAATGAAATGGATGTTTATACATAAAGTCAAGTATATGATTAACATAATATTATTTTTGCCCAGAATAACTCCTGAAACTAAAAGATATTATTCAAGGCTTTGCTGGGTTGATCATTATATTTGGTCTTGCTGTGGTGCTAAATGATATTTAGTCTGCTGAGATAAGGAAAATATTGGCTTTATTTAAGAAACATTTTACTGTGGCTCCATCTAGCCATTAAGTTGCAAGGCAGAGCAAGATCATTTGGTATTGCATTACTGCAATTCCAGGGGTTGTAGTGGCATAGAGCAGTGCCTGGGTGCCAGAGGGATGTCTGGGCTGGAGACCAGGGCTTGGTCCCAGGCTGCTCACCAACCCGAGCTCCTGCAGCTATAGGTTGAGGGTCAAGTCAAGTTAACACGAATAGAGCTGACGAGAGGGTTGCGGAATCATGTTTCAGGTGTCCAGTAGGTGCATACTTGATGTAGCAGGCCCTTACTGACACTGCAGCATCCCATCTGCCACCAATCTAGCAAACAGCAGCTGTGGCAGCTGGAAATGAGAACAGGTCAGCAAGCAGGAGGGCCACATGACTGGCCCAACCCCCAGGCCGGCATCCTCAGCAGGCCTGGCCTACATGTGATTATGCAGTAATGTGGTTGATTCTTAATGGCCTTCTGGAATGGCAAGGCAAGTAACCCTATTATTTCAAAATGCCAAATGGTCTCAAAAAAGGAGAGAAGCCATTTGGATCACCCAGCATCGATGTTAGCACCCAAAAAATGACAATGACATGCACTGTCCAGTTGATCCTGAAAAGAGCACCTTTCTAAAATCAGGGGGCTTGTGCCAAAATTGGGAGAACTATCTCACAGGCTAGTCAAGCAACTATCAAACATTGTCCTTCTTAAGGAATCAAGCCTTACAGATGTGACAATCCTATGGCTTTAAGAGGTGTATTTTGTCCTGGATTTTTTTATGAAGAAAGGTTGAAACAGAGATGACAAGGCATCTGCTCCAAAGCCATTAAAGTAAACAGCTTGTGAGGCCTTGTAGTTTTCTTTTTAAAGTTGGAACAATAGAAGCAGCCTGATTGGGTGGTGTCAGCTCCCACAGAACCAAGACTTTTTGTTTTAGTTTTAGTCTTCAGTAGCAGTTGCTGGGGTCTTGAAGCTGGAAGTGGAAGCTTTATTCTCCTCTCTGTTGCAGAAAAAAGCTGGGGTTCTCTTCCTGCTGTTAGAATTGTATGTGGGACAATCTATTTTACTGAATTTGCCTTTGTCAGGGGTGTGTTTATGGGATGTTACTATATTGGAACAGTTAATTAGTATTTAATACACCAATTATTTTGTTAAACGTTTCGACAATTAAGCCAATTTTTTTTTTAATTTTTATTTTGTCTATGCTTTAATTATAGTGTACAAATAGAGTATGTTTTGTTTCAAGCCTGGTAGTTGGACCAATCGAGTTGTGCTCGAAACACAATACCTTCCCCTTAAAATAACAAAATAGTTAGGATCTAGACTACCTTCTTAATATATTTCAAGTGGGTTTGATTTGGTCCACAACACAGACAATATCCAAGACATCACCGTCACAATCTTTTATATTCTAGAGTATATTTCACCACAACTTCAGGACAGGTCAACCAGAGGTGGTTGCACAGTGGTAAAGAGTCATGTGGGAATTGCCATGGGACAATTTAGTGTTGACTTCAGACTCCTGGAAGTCTGATAGCATCAGATCAAACATGATCAAGGAAACATTCTGTTGATTCTCAACCCTCTCAGCACCACTCCTCCCACTCAGCTGATGGATCATTTTCCCTTGATGGTGAACACCAGTTGGAGAATATACTAAAGGTGGCAAGGGCACAAAATGCAATCTGGATGGGGTCTTTAATATCCATCATCAAGAATGGCTCAATATTACCACTATTGTTTGAGTTGATCAAGTACTATAGCTGGAAATGGTGAGAGAAACAAAAAGAAAGAAAATTATACTTAACATTTTCATCACCAAAGTACCTGTAGCAGAAGCTATGACAGCTTCATGACTGTTTCCTTGTAATGATGAAGTCATGTCATCACATTGAGGATAACATCCATTGTGTTGCTTGGCTCTACCACCATGCTAACTAGGAGAGATTTTGAACAGATGTAGCAACTGGGCAGTGAGGCACTGTGGCCATCAGTAGCAGTAGAATTGTATTCAATCATAATTATAAACATATGAACATGTAAAATAGGAGCAGAAGTTGATCAATCTCCCCTTGAGCATATTCTGCCATGGGATAGGATCATGGTTGATCTGCGTGTACTTTGAATTCGATCTCCAATAATCTTGATTCCCTTGCCTAGCAAGACTCTGTCAACATCTGTCTTAAAAAAATATTCAATGACCCCACCTCTACTGACTTCTGAGGGACAAAGTTGCACAATCCTTTGAAAGAAAATTTTCTCCTCATCTTTATTCTGAAAGGATAACTCCAAATTTTAAGTAGAGTCCCAGAACTCTCGACTCACCCACAAAGAAGCATCCTTTTCACATTCACCTTCTCATGACCATTGAGGGTCTTGTATACTTCAATCAAGTCACCCTTCACTGTTCTGCACTCCAGTGGAAATAAGATTCTTTGAGAAGGTGACCAAACAGGTGGATGAGGGTAAAGCAGTTGATGTGGTGTATATGGATTTCAGTAAAGCGTTTGATAAGGTTCCCCATGGTAGGCTATTGCAGAAAATACGGAGGCATGGGATTGAGGGTGATTTAGCGGTTTGGATCAGAAATTGGCTAGCTGTAAGAAGACAGAGGGTGGTGGTTGATGGGAAATGTTCATCCTGGAGTTCAGTTACTAGTGGTGTACCTCAAAGATCTGTTTTGGGGCCACTGCTGTTTGTCATTTTTATAAATGACCTGGATGAGGTCATAGAAGGATGGGTTAGTAAATTTGCGGATGACACTAAAGTCGGTGGAGTTGTGGATAGTGCGTAAGGATGTTGCAGGTTACAGAGGGACATAGATAAGCTGCAGAGCTGGGCTGAGAGGTGGCAAATGGAGTTTAATGCGGAAAAGTGTGAGGTGATTCACTTTGGAAGGAGTAACAGGAATACAGAGTACTGGGCTAATGGTAAGATTCTTGGTAGTGTGGATGAGCAGAAAGATCTCGGTGTCCATGTGCATAGATCACTGAAAGTTGCCACCCAGGTTGATAGCGTTGTTAAGAAGGCGTACAGTATGTTAGGTTTTATTGGTAGAGGGATTGAGTTTCGGAGCCATGAGGTCATGTTGCAGCTGTACAAAACTCTGGTGCGGCCGCACTTGGAGTATTGCGTACAGTTCTGGTCACCGCATTATAGGAAGGATGTGGAAGCATTGGAAAGGGTGCAGAGGAGATTTACTAGGATGTTGCCTGGTATGGAGGGAAGGTCTTATGAGGAAAGGCTGAGGGTCTTGAGGCTGTTTTCGTTAGAGAGAAGAAGGTTAAGAGGTGACTTGATAGAGACATACAAGATGATCAGAGGATTAGATAGGGTGGACAGTGGGAGCCTTTTTCCTCGGATGGTGATGGCTAGCACGAGGGGACATAGCTTTAAATTGAGGGGTGATAGATATAGGACAGATGTCAGAGGTAGGTTCTTTACTCAGAGAGTAGTAAGGGCGTGGAATGCCCTGCCTGCAAAAGTAGTAGACGCGCCAACTTTAAGGGCATTTAAATGGTCATTGGATAAACATATGGATGATAATGGAATAGTTTAGGTTAGATGGGATTCAGATTGGTTTCACAGGTCAGCGCAACATCGAGGGCCGAAGGGCCTGTACTGCGCTGTAGTGTTCTATGTTCTAAGATCAGCCCATCGAACTTATCCTCATTAGACAACCTGCTCACTCCAGATGTCAATATGGTAAACTTCCTATGTACTGCCTCCAATGTACTTACATGCTTCCTTAAACAAGGATATCAAAACTGCATAATATTTGAGATATGGTCTCACCAGCACCAAGCTAACTTTCCATCAAACTCTAATTTCTTTCTCCTAATTCACCTTTTAGTCATTCTCTGTTGTTCCTTGTCATTTGACCAACAACTTGACCCGCTACTCACATATTTGTACTTATATTGCAGTCATAATTAACAACTGATCATTGTTCACTGAACTCACAATACATTTTTTTTGTTTTGAGGAAACTGAATGCTTTAAGCATGTACATCTCTAAATTTTTAGGACTTCTAATTGTGTTTCCCATTTTAGATTCTTATCTTGTTGAACTGTACATTGTATTGATTTGAATATGATGAATATTCTAAAGAGAATTCAAAGTCTTGTTTCCAGCGTCAGTGCTAAAATCTCTGGCTGCAACGTTTGTGAATCATCTAGAAGTAGCTGAAAAATAGTATCTGAATTGGAAATCTTGCCTTTTTTTTATAAAAATAACGAGCATATTTCTCAGATTTAGCATAGCAGACGGAATACTTAGAATTCATATTTTGATGCTCACCCAGATGAGAGATGGGTGCATCAAGAAATAGGAATAAGTAATCAAGTTGCCCAGTCTCCAAGGTAACGTTTTAGTGCAGTATCACAAAAAAGGAATTAGTTTTGAAGCAAGTATAATGAAGCCTGGAGATACTGCATCTCGCTCAGTTGAAAGACTGCAGCCTTGAAGCCCATAATGTTTTCTCCATATTAAGCACAAAAAACAAAGAATGAGAGAAGTGTTCAGAATGTGTTAATGGTCAGGATATAGCTAGTTTACTTCAAGCCAGGTAATTGGCTGGAAAAGTGAAACACAGTGAAAAGCTGTCAGCACTTTTCCTTACCGTGCAGGTGCTGTCAGTAAGAAAAGCACAATTAAGCAAAGATTGATCGGCTGTTAAAGCCAGCACCACCTTTATTGAATTTTCTTCTCCATTTATTTCTAATGTACACAAGTTTCTGTATAATCCAAGTTCAATTCAGAATTGTTACATAGTCGCTGCAGAATTAAGATTTTCAATTAGAAGTTAGATCAGACATCGGGACTACTGTTAAACTGGAAAGCATAAAAGTGGTTTAAATTCCTCAGCCTGCAAACCCGATGCTTGCAAAGTTGTACCTGGAATATGCCTCCCAATGTTTCCCACTGCTAACCATGTTGGAGCTTAAGGAGTAGGTGACAGCACACCTCATGACGTTTAGCATGAGTTCAGTAAGTAATCAACTCTCTACGGAAACATCTCTGATGGCAGAATGCCCTGCCCTGTCAGAAACAGGAGAGCCCACTATTCTAACCTTATTTCAACACCTGACGTAGCATCATGGAAATAGGATAATAAGAAGCAGGAGTAGTAATTTGGCTGTTTGAGCCTGCCAAGCCATTTAACAAGATCATGGCTGATCTGACTATTTCCTTCAATCCATTTTCCTGCCAATAACCCTTGATGTTATATACCTGAAAACCAACTCCGGGCAGTTTGTGATGAGTTGAGTGCTGCCACCAATTTCCCCTCTACTCTTTGAAAATCGCCCAAGTGTAGCAATTTTCCTTTCTATACTGGGTCTCAGGGCTCAGTTGGTTAACAGTGGTGGAGAGTGAACCATTAGTCAGTCTAACAAGAAGATGCACTTGTCTTAACAAAACAGTGTATTTAATGCAATAGGTATGTATTACATAGAGTGATAAAGGAATGACACTGGACAGACCAACCAGCACTGCCCTAGGCACCAGACATGGCAGCGGCAAACTCAGCCCTGTCAACCCTGCAAAGTCTTCCTTTGTAACATCTGTGGCTGGTGTCAAAATTAAGAGAACGGTCTCACAGAGTAGTCAAGCAACTGCCTCACATCGTCACATTCAAGAAATCATGTCTTACAGTGTCGCAGACAAAACCATTACCATCCCTTGGGTGGGAGTACTGTGCTATACTGCTGGCTGGGTGTAGCCTGGGCCTGGCTCTGACCGTCCTCAACATTGACTCCGGACTGCATTAAATCTTGTGGCTTCAGGCCAAATATTGGTCAAGAAACCTCCTGCTGCTTACAATGCACTATAGTCACCCTTGGCTGACGAATCACTCCTCCTCCATGTTGAACACCGCTTGGAGGATGTACTGAAGTTGCCAAAGACACAGAACATATTCTGTGTTGGGGACTTCAATGTCCTTCAGCAAGAGCAGCTCAGAGAACCACAGCTATTTGAGGTTTAAAAGACATAACTGCTCGACTGCGTCTGGAGCAGATCGTGAAGGAATAGGGACAGAGCCATCAATCCATAACAATATCAGTAGGAATGACCAATGCACAGCCCTTACATAGACAAAGTCCTGCCTTCACCACTTTGCTAAATATGTAGTTACAAACAGATCTAGCAACTCAAGATCCTTCTTCTTATCCTCTTTTAGGAGTTTTCCAGTAAATGGTAGTGAAGGATGAACCACGAAAAAATACTCAGCAGCAGAGATAACAAGGTGCAGAGCTGGATGAACACAGCAGGTTAAGCAGCATCATAGGAGCAGAAAGGCTGACGTTTCGGGCC
>NC_063334.1:89341686-89383163 GCF_021869965.1 Rhincodon typus
TCCGATCATCAAAGTGGGTCTTAAATTGAGAATCATCATTTCTGATGAAGGGTCTAGGCCCGAAATGTCAGCCTTTCTGCTCCTGTGATGCTGCTTGGCCTGTTGTGTTCATCCAGCTCTGCACCTTGTTGTCTCGGATTCTCCAGCATCTGCAGTTCCTACTACCTCAGCAGCAGAGATGTTTATCTTAAGCAACACAATAAGATTTATGACATGAAAGTAATTGTTTATAGGATGCATCAACACTGAGATACATTAGCTATTGATAACAATATGTTGGTAAAGTTTCTCCATGAGGAGAATAAGCCAGACACCATCTGGTATCTACCTAAATTGCTTTCAACTGGCTGATACTCCACCAGTGGTTGTATAATGTATCAGAATGAGTGGAGCTTTAGCTTAAGTCAGATCAATCTTTTTGTTGGGGAAACATATTGAAAATGAATTTAGAACATGGATTACCCTACAAAGCGATTCACTAAGAGAAGAAACGAGTATGATCAATGAAAGTCTTAAACAGAGTTAAATGACTTAAGTGATTATGTTAGAAAAGTCTAGGGAATTTAGTTTGTTCGGTATGTACAATTTATTTATTCCCATTTTCTTGGATCGAGAAACGTTTTCGAGTTAAATTAAAATCACCGCTAACTTGATGTAGCAGACACATAGACCACACAGCTGAGGATATGTATGGCCGAACTGAGAGTAACCTTTGAGTCCTTATCAATAGTTTGAATGACTAGTGACCTTGTGCCACGCTGAGGTTGTGCTTAACTATATAATGTAGTGGACAAAGCTGACCTCGCAAGGCTTCAAGAATAATAACAATAATAACAATCAGGCTCCAACGAAGAGATTAAGGTATCATCTATAGAGGAAGTAGATAAGACCAGGGCTACCATACACCCTGTCTTTCAGAAATCTGCAGCAGAAATCTGATTAATGTAAGCCTAAATAGATCATGTTGGAATTCAAGTAATGTGTCCCTACATGCTTTTCAATGGATGAATGCCTGGGTGGGGAATTCAAAGCTCTTGTTTTATGATTGTGACTGGTCATGTAAGAGGTGAATAATGGCTCCTTCTGTTTCTTCTTTCCAAAAGTATTCCTTTATTCTTAAAATGTGTAAATTAAAAATTTATAAAACATTTGAATATTACAGAAATTGCAAAAAATTCAACTGCTTCCAATATAGCATGCTCCAATCTACACAATTGTTATAGTCTTAATATGTACAAAATACAGTCTATGTCAGACGCCCAGCCAGAGGGCAGAACATTTCAAGTTGGAAATTACAGAAAGCACAATTGAGATAAAGTATTTCTCTACATGCTACAAGCAAAGCATATCTCTTTCTCATTTAGCTTTTAATGAGTCATTCGTGTCATAGGATCATAGAAACACAAAAGAAAGGAGTAGGAGGAGGCCATCCAGCCCTTCAAGCCTGCTCTGCCATTCTGCACGATCATGGCTGATTGTCCAACTCAATAGCCTAATCCTGCTTTCTCCCTATAACCTTTTATTCCATTTGCTCCAAGTGCTGTATCTAACCTCTTCTTGAATACATTCAATGCTTTGGCATCAACTACTTCTTGTGGTAGTGAATTCCACTGGCTCACCGCTCTCTAGTAAAGAAATCTTTCTTCATTTCCGTCTTAAATGGTCTACCCTGAATCCTCAGACTGTGACACCTGTTTCTGGATACACCCAGAATCAGTAACATCCTCCCTGCATCTACTCTGTCTACTCCTGTTACAATTTTATAAGTGTCTATGAGATCCCCCTCTCATTCGTCTGACTTTCAGAGAAAACAATCCTAACCTGGTCAATCTCTCTTCATACATCATTCCCGTCATCCATGGAATCAGCCTGGTAAACCGTTGCTGTACTCCCTCAAGAGCAAGAGCATCCTTCCTCAGAAAAGGAGACCAAAACAGCACACAATATTCTAGGCATGGCCTCACCAAGGCCCTGTCTAACTGCAGCAACACATCCCTGCTCCTGTACTTGACACCTCTCGCAATGACAGCCAACAAACCATTTGCCTTCTTTACCGCCTGCTGCACCTGCATGTTTACCTTCAGTGACTGGTGCGCAAAGACACCCAGATCCCGCTGCACACTCCCCTCTCCCAATTATTCATCTGGACAGCTGTCAGAGTGTTGGTAGGACACACTCCCACAGAATGGCAGAGAGGAACATCAGTCCAAATGGCAAGTGTAGTAATTGTAACAAGGTCAGCCAGCTGGTCCTCATAGAATATGAGTTCCCTGATTGAGGTTATTAATCTGGTCCAATTAAGGAGCCCTGGCTTACATGAAAAGATTGAGTACCAGGTGCCTAACTCTGTATGAGGCAGTTCTATAGTCAAGTATACATATTCATCTGTACATAAACATAGAATCATAGAACCGTAGAATCAAAGAATCATAAGAAAGACGGGTGACAGGATAATGGCCTCTGTAGAACTATTTCAGTCAGTAAAATCTTGTGAAGAATGCAAATGTAGCCATAAGAAGAGGAGACTAAGTTGATGATGTCTGGTTATGCAGTGGGGAGGCCAAAAAAAATTATTCCTTGAGACTGGCTGAGCATTAAGGGACCAGATATGAAAGGGACTAAATGAATTTCTTAGCTACAAGATCTGCTGAAAATCAATGTTGCAAAGGGCAAGTTCTGTTCAGTTATGCAGTATGTGGAACGCTGCATTTCGACCAAGTTAATGCTATCTTATATTGATGTAAACAGCTATTTTGCAAATCACTCCTTAAATGTAATCCTGTGCTAAAAAGGCCCTGCCCAGAATATAATAATATAAATTCACTCCTGTGTATTTACAGTTGCTGTGTTCTTTTGATTTGGTGATGTAGTGTTAAGTATAAAAGTGCTAGAAGCTATTTCTTTTTAGCTAGTTTTTTTTATAATTTCCATATGTTAAAAGGAAAATTTTAGACAAAGCAGAACCCATTAAACTTCTATAAAGGTCAAAAGACCAACGAGTTTACCACCTCAACCATTACGCACATTACCACACATTGGTAGCTGTTTATGTTACAAATGCTGTTTGCACAATCCTATTAAATGTCGCAAACTGTACAAAGAGTAATGAGGTGAAGACTGAATTTAAAAAGAAAATGAAGATTGCGGATCAAGTGCAGTATGCCTCCTCCATGCTCTGTAAAATGTAAAAACCAAAATGCAGATCCCATCAGAATCAAATGACAATAAAGAAGGTTTGCAACATAGAGGCAGTCATTCAGTCCGTTCAGGCATTAGCCTTATGCTTGAACAATGCAAAATGTATCTCGATGTCCCAATTCTCCCCAACTCTGTACCATTCTCTGGTTCTCATTATTATTTAATGATCCCTTACATGATGAAATGTTTTCAGCTTGAACCAAAGGTAAAATATGTTATGTTCAAAGGACTCTCAGGTAAATAATTCCCTTTGTGTCTCCTTATTCACTTCAGTTATAACTTTAAACAGATGAGCCCTTGTAAAAGAAATAGTCTTTCTCAGTTCACTGTTTCATAAATTAAGAAATCTCAACTTGTCTGGTCTATGGTGATTATGTTAGCGAAGTAATCATTCGGAGGCATGTTCAAATTCCATTAGTTCAGCTGTGAAAAGTGAATTTATTTAATCAAATAACAACTGGAATAATAAGTTAGTATCAGTAATAGTGACTGTGAGATATTCAAATTGTTATAAGAAATCTGCTTTGCTAATGTCCTTCAGGGAAAGAAATCATTTGTCCACATTGATGTCGCTGCACATTATTCCAGACATACCACAATGTCCTTGATACATAACTGCCCTATAAAAAAACCTAGCAAGCCATTTTATAATATTAAACAGTTACAAGAAGCAATGACAATCAAGCCAGACAGATATTCCAATATCAACAGAGGCACTAACGTGGCAAGGACATGCACAGCCGAATCAACTTTACAAATGCCTACTCACTAACATTTGAAGACTTGAGCCACAATTGAGAGAGATTGTGAATCAGTACCTTGCCATGTTGAACCTCATCGAAGGAGACACAGAGGGTGACAATGTTGGAGATTTCATAGCCCATTACTGAGTGTCCCAGTAGCACTGGTCCTGTAGGTCCTAACTCTTCACATCATACCTATTTGAGAAAGACCTATATATGCATACTCTCTGATTTCTGCCAGCCAGCCAATTTTCTATCCATGCTAGTATGTTACTCTGTATAACATGTGCTCCTATTTTGTTGAAGAACCATTTATGTGGAACCTTGTGAAACATTTTCTGGAAATCCAAGTAAAGTACATTAACAGGCTCCACTTCAAGAGCAGCTTCTTCCCTGCCGCTATCAGACTTTTGAATGGATATCTCATATATCAAAGTTGATCTTTCTCTGCACCTTCTTTGTAGCTGTAACACTATATTCTTCATTCTATTCCATTACCCTGATGTACTTATGTAAGGTATGATTTGCCTGTATAGCAAGCAAAACGATACTTTTCACGGTGTCTCAGTACTTGTGACAAAAATAAATCAAATCAAATCAAAATTGTACCCACAGTATATGTTCCTCCTTCAAAGGATTCCAATTAATTGGTTAAACATAATCTTCCTTTCACAAACCAGGCCCACCCTTCCCTGGATTTACCTTGATTTTTCCCCAAGTGCTCAGCTATAATCTACTTATAACCTCTGTAATGGTACATAAAGTTCAGATCAAGAACCACTGCTATAGCAAGTCACACCTACGGTAAGGGAAAACAAAGGCCATAAGAGCAATTTAAAAACAAGGTTACAGACATAGGAATGTCATTAAGCTACAATTAAAGCATTAAAGGAGCCAATTCAAGACCAAGACAAAGTCTAAGGGATAAAGGAAATTTGGAAACTCCTGGGCCTACAGGAAAGATAGATCCACTACTTCAAGTGAGGTAGGAGTAGGAAGCATTTGTATAATCTACACACAGTCGGAGTCATACAGGAAAACAACACAGTGAGTCAGCAAGGGTTATAGACAACAGGAATCATCTCAGAGGATCTGTTAAAGGAACGGGGCTCATCTTGTAGAGCCACAACAAGTGGCATTCATCCAGTAAAGCCATTAAGGAAACTGGAAATTATATTAAACTCTCAGGTAATATGATTCACTCAGTAAAGGAAGCAAGAATCATTTGTTGGCAGGATATATCAGGAAAAGCCAAAAAAAAGGTATTATCCATTTTATTTGCAAAAGGTGGGAATCTTCATTTTGACTGCAAAAGGACAGGTCAGCAAAGTAGCACACAGCATAGCTTTGCTGTACTGCAGAATTAAAAGCCTTTAAACAAAATATAATAAATCATCATGATAGGGAAACATCATTGCAGAAATAGTATTGCCAGGAATTAATTTTAGAGAAAGATCAAAAGACCACAGAACCTAGACATTTTGGGAAAAAATTCCTAAACTGCAGAATTGCTTCTAAACTAGACACAAAATCAAAAGCCGAACAAATAAATGGACTTTTGTGTTATTTTTGGGTGTAGCTGATGCTATTATAGCTTGCCAATGGACAAATAAAGAAACAGATACTTCTCTTCAAGGTCTGCAAGCTTTTTATAATTATATTAACCTCAACACAAATAGAATCCTTGAAAGAACAAGATTTAATAGAATGGTTCAGGATTAAGGAGGATCCACAGATAATTTTGAATGTAGAAATAGACGCGCATACAAATTTAGAAGCAGGATAGATTGAAGAACTTGGGACTGCTCTCCTTGGAGAGAAGAAAGCTCAGAGGAGATTTGATAGAGGTTTTCAGAATTATGAGTGGCCGGCACAGAGTAGATGGGGAAACATTGTTTCTGCTCATAAAAGGAACAAGAAAAGCACTGCCCAGAAGTGTAATGGAGGCAAGTTTAATGAAAGCATTCAAGAGGGTATTGGATGATTACTTGAACAAAAGTAGCATGCCATCATATGGGGGAGAAAAACAGGAGATTTTTACTAGGTTATGATGCTTGTTTGAAGAGTCAGAGCAGGCATGATGGGCCAAATGGCCTCCATCTGTGCCGTAACAACTCTGTGATTTTTCAGCGAAGACAAACACAAGTATATGTTCAATATTGTCTTGTTTTCCATAAACAGATCCCCAGGCTCACTCTCTGGAGAACCAGGATTTTATGTTAGCCAACTAAGTCTCTATTCACGATGCTGCCTTTTGAATCATAGAATCCATACAGTATGGAATGCAGGCAATTCGGTCCATCAAATCCACACCGACCCTCTGAAGACCATCCCATCCAGACCGACCCTCCCTATCCTATCCCCTAGACCATGCATTTCCCATGGCTAATCTACTTAATCTGCACATCTTTGGATAGTGACAGCAAACTGGAGCACCTGGAGGAAACCCACACAGACATGGTAATACCAAAAAGCTTCATTTTCCAGAGCATCTTTTCATAGATTGCATTAAATTTCATCTTCCATTCACACTTGCCCATTTACCTGTGTCGGGTTCTGGTTTGCAATAAATAATTTGCTGATTGTTAAATGGTTTGAATCACCCCCCCGATCTCTGGTTCTGACAGTGGACTTATTTAGGGAATGTGAAATGTCGAAGGCAGTAGACAGGTGTTTCAGGGCAAAGGAATCTTTGCATTTATTTAAATACAAAAGGTAAGTATTGTGCAAGAAATACAGGTAAATGTTACAAACAGTGAAATTAACACCAGCAATTACACAGAGGACAGTAATTAAATACAATATTGCAGTAGACACAGGTTAAACACTATTGGAACTAAACAGCAGTTTTAATCACAGAAAAGTTTAATCAGACTTCCTACCCTTGGGGTTTCTGCGCTGTCACCAATTGCCTTCCCATCCCTGCTAGCTAGTTTGGAAACTTTGGGGTCTCAAAAGTTTAAGCTGACCACTGGAGAAAACGTGATTTTGAAATACAGCTGACTGTTCCCACTTGCCATAACCAGTGCCTCGATGAAGACTTTAGACGGAGTAGTCTGGGTTGAGTCTGCTGATGTGGTAGGATATGTATTAGATTTATTGGTTGAGTCTTTTTTGGTGGTTTTACGAGCCGGTTTTCATCTCAGGATGTGTCTGAGGCCTTGTGGTGTCGATCGGGTCGGTGGTTTTCGGAGATTTTTGGTTCTTGGGTCTGCTGATCATGATCAGTCACTGTTGGTTCCCCTGGTATGAAGCAGGCCTGTGAGAGCAGGTTTCAGAATTGTTGGTCGGGATCACTCCTCTGGAGATAGCTGTGGGGATAGCTCCTCAGGAATCTTATCTGTTATCTTTGCGCCAAATCTGTGCTTGCCATTGTGTTACTGGTGCTCTCTTTGAAGCCAGTTGGTTTCCAGATTGTTAAAAGAATGCGTAAATAGATTTTGATTGAAGTTGAATGACCAATATCTCTGTGAATGAATATTGATTGAAGTTGAATGACTGGTATTTGTATAGGTTCCATACTGTCTGTGTTGGGGTATCCTGAGGTCTAAAAATTACTTCCAATCAGTGTTAGGTCAAGTTATTTCTGAAGAAGGGTCCCGACCTGAAACGTCAGCTTTCCTGCTCCTCTGATGCTGCCTGGCCTGCTGTGTTCCTCCAGCTCCACACTGTGTTATCTCTGACTCCACATTGGCAGTCCTTACTGCCTCCTGGTCAAGTTAATTGTTGTCTTCGAGTGGAGGTGTAAATTGGACTTCCAGGCTGAACAATAGCCCCAGATAAAAATCATTATGGCTCTGCGTGTACTTGTTGTAGCCTGAGCTTGGGGTTCTGTCCAGTATTTTAGGCATTAGAAAAGTCCAGGGTTTTGTCCAATATTTTACATGATGGACATTTTTGCTCAATCCTACACCTGAAAGACTACTTATTGCATTTCTGCTGACTTGGACATAGAAGCACCAAATAGTGAAGTTTCTTTTTCCCACGCTGTTAGCTATTCTATTGAAGAAAAGATCTGAATACTTACTTCCACAAAAAAGTTTACACAAAAAGATCAAAAGCAATCCGAAAGCAAGGTTCTGATAGCAAAGAAACATTGGACTGAAAGTACAAAGCCTTGTGTCAATTCAGGATGGTGGGTAGGTTCCTGAAACTGTCAGCCCTATCAGGGGTCCAGCAGTCCTGATGTCTCAACAGAACCACTTAGGGAAGCAGGCATTGCTGAGGCAGCTTGGCACTTTTGGCAGCACACCAAAATGGAGGTGCCTTTTGGAAGTGAGTACAAATTTAAAATTAAAGTGGCCAGGGAGATTGTCCTCACAGATTTCAGGTTAAATGCCAATGGAGTTGAAGCCACTGGGCTATCTTTCTCATCCTGTCCTCAGTAGAATGGTAGCTCAGTGGTGTCATAACAGTTGTCTGAAAAGAGTCTTTAATTATCCACATTGGGTTCTTGCCTCACTGCTACAGAGAGTCACCCTGATATGATTTAGCTTTATTTTAACAGCCTTTATTCACCGGGGGCCAGTAAAACTTCAGTCTATAAATTTCCTACAATATTGTAGCAATATTCCAATATTGAGGTTCAACTAACCATTTTGCATTCCTAAAATTAATGTTGGCCATCTTTTCAGCACTCATTCTTTTCGTACTTTGCTTGTGAGCCAGCAGGAAAAGGAAAAGTCATTTGGGCCTCACAAGGAAATCAATACACCTTACAACTGTGGTCTCACACTAGTCCCAGTTGTGGGATCTCTATGGGATGTTACCAGCAGCTAATCCTGCCAGCTATCCATTGTAGTTGGGTAACTTTTGAGCCATGTGCTTTTACACTTCTTCCCATTGTCTTTCTGGCTGGAGAACGTGTGAAACTGTCCAATATTAGTTAAGTAAAGCTCAGAGTTAATAAGTACAGTAAAAACTGAAAGAACTGTGGGTGCTGTAAATCAGGAACAAAAACAGAAGTTGCTGGAAAAGCTCAGCAAGTCTGGCAGCATCTGTGAAGAAAAAAGTCAGAGTTAACGTTTTGGGTCCAGTGACCCTACCTCAGAACCCAGTGCTCATTCCTATAACAGCGGTTGCGTTTCCAACAAACACCAATAATGTTCTAAAAACATGTCCAAATCAAACATAAGGGACCCAAGCAGATTATTTGACATTTTCTACAAATTGATTTTATCACAGCTGATACAGGCAAATTTACTTCCTTAATCTTATGTATAAACAGTGTTTGGAAATATGATTTGTCGAATGTTTTAAATCTATGCTAAACTATGCACACGGAATCTGCAATTTAACCAGATATAACCAATACTGCCAGAACAGCTTGAGAAGTCAGTGACGTTCTAAATTTTGATATCAATGAGTACTCCCGCTCCTTCGTCCTTGAAATAATACAGTAGAGAACGTGACAGCTGCAGCTGTGGGCATCTTTCATCACCTTTAATGAAAATGTATGTCCTTAGTAAACATTCGTATTTATTTTGGCAGTCAGGCCATTTTGAACCATTTGCAAGGGTAATGTAATTCAAGGAAGTTATCATAAATACAAAGTTATTCCATCCAACATTAATACTAGGAAGAATTCTGAGCAGTGCTGAATAAAATTAACAGGTAGGCTTTGATAATTCAGTAAAATTAATGTAACTTAAAAGATAATCAAATTGCAGAGTACTGAAATCATCTTACATGACCAAATGACTCACTATTATTGGTTAAGGAAACAGAAAGTTGAAGCACTGTAGGAACCTCTCAGTCACCTCACCCAGCTATTACTCTTGATCGAAGGTTTAAATGATAGTCTTAAAATGTAAACTGTTTATGCCCACCATCTGAAGGGCAGAAATTAATTGCATTTGTAAGTATTTATTTAGACTTATTTACTTTTCAATTCAATTTTTTTTTGACCAAACTTTAAGGTCAGACACTTTAATTGATGGTTCTGACTTTTACGTGCTGAATGGATTACTCTTACAAGGAACCAGTACAGGCATAATGAACCAAATGTCTTCCTTCAGTATTGTGACCATTCTGTGATTCTGTATAGGAGCACACATGATTCTCAGTTAATCCCATCACACGAATACAATTAAATATGTGATTACTACACCATTAATAAAGATGCCATCTTGAAGGTGCTAACATGAGGTATGGATATGTAATGGATGAGATTGTTTGTAATAAGTGATATGAGCAGGACCAAACCATAAAACCTATGGAGTATACTTTGCCATTCTATACAATCATGGTTGATCCTGGGCTTCAATTTCACTTTCTCATCTACTCCAAATGCCTCTCAATTCTATAAGAGACCAAATATCTATATATCTTGAGTAGAGAATGCTATAGAATCATTACTCATCAAGTGAAGATTATAGGAGGGATTTTTAAATGGTGAAGAAAATAAATGGAACCAAAGGAGTTAAGATTAAAACAGTTAGTTGTGTCACAGATACAAATCTTTTTAATTTTGATTCAATTTGGCTAGGTCCCTGCACAAAGGCAAAATTGTTCTAATCAATTAGTAGCATATGCTCCATCACAATGTATTGTGTTTGCAGTCTGTACAATCTGGAGAATGCACTGCAGAAAAGCTTACATCTTATTTCAGAACCTTCTCCCATGACCCAAGAACAAGAGCAACAATATTTCAGTAACGTCGTTGCCTTCAACTTTGCCTGCATTGCTTGTATAGTTTTTCTGTTGTTGCTGTAATTTAGCTACTGAAGAGGAATACACTCCCCATTCCCCAGCCCCTCCCCATACTCCAAACTCCACCCCTCACACCATCAAACTACAACTCATCATTTCTGTAACTCCACTCATCCATTAGAAGTTGTGCAGACAAACTGGCAATAATTTAAATGGTGTTCTGAGTCATGGGAAGAGATTGGAAAGGGAAGGCGTGCATTTTCCTACTTTATTGTTAGATGCATAATTAGAATGACTCATATTTTGTGGAAGCAGATGCTGATATTTGATGTCATAATGAACAAGATTGAGAGGTTTTGCAAGCCAAGATGTAATGCATGAAGCACACAGATATTTTACTTCTGCTGGCATATTGGAAGAAACCATTAATTGTTGAATAGGTGAATCAGTAATTTATACTGAATCATGTGAATTTGATGAACGAAAAGAATCTAAATAAGGGATGGATAATTTCTGAAATATTTCTCATCGCAAGGTGGCTATTAGTCAGAATCCAATGCTAAATATAGCAGTACAAATCTGTAGGGAGTCAAAATGATTAACAGGGAACTAAATAGCCATGCAGTGAGATGAATGTGCTCACTGTTGACTTATGAAGCAACCAAATGAGAAACAGAGCAAACAACCTGTCAAATTCAAAACTGAGAGTATGAATGAGAAAGGGAAAACTAAGTGCATCGCATAATGTTGAAAAGATGCTGGGAATGCATGCATAAAACATAATAGAAATAATCGTACAAGATATTACAAATCACAGAACAGGCAACCTCATAACATGGAAGAAAGGATTCCACATCTTTGTCTTTTGCTTGATTTGCTATGATTACATTCACAAATAGCAATGTTTTTCCTTGGAACTGAAACATAAAATAGAGATGAATGCTATATTAGAAATGGAAGAAAAACAATTATGGTTCAAGCTGAATACTAAAGCACCAGGAGCTGCTATTTTACACCTGAATAAATGTACACCTTTTTCACTTACAATGCATTCTGAATGGATCAATACTTCTACTCAATCCTTCTGAAAAAAAAAGCGCTCATTGCTGCTCCGATTGCCACTTTGCAATCCCAAATGAAGACTGCACAGTAGAATTTATATTATCAGTTCTGGTAGCATGATACAAACAACAGCATTCTGTCTGTAAATGGAAAGGCAGAAATAAGCACTATTATGTAGCTCTTCAGTTATACAGGGCATTACAGAAATCACATCTCATATACTATGTGCAGTTTGGGTTTCCTTATTTAAGGAAGGATGCAAATGCATTGGAGGTGGCTCAGAAGAGCTTATGAGATTGAAATCTGCAATAAGTGCTTCGTCTTATATTGGAAAATTGAACAGACCTGTTTTCATTACAGTGTAGAAGAGTGAGGGATGACATGATTGAAGTGTATAAGACCCTGAATAGCCTTAAAAGGGCGGATATGGAAAGGATGTGTTTTCTTGTGAATGAGTCCAGAACTGATGGGTATTGTTTAAAGTTAGGGTCTTATTTGGACAGAGATGAGAATATTTATGTTCTCTCAGAGAATAGAGCAACTTTGGAACTGTCAGCCTCAGAAAGGCAGAATCATTGTATATTTTTAAGGTGGACAAACAGGAGGCTGGAAGAATACAGCATGACAAGCTGCATTTGGAAGAAAGGAGAAGTCAACGTTTCGGGTATTACCCTTCTTCAGAACTTTTTAAAGTGGAGTTAAGTAGATTTTCCTAAGGCAATGGTAGATATGAATGTAAAATTCAAGCAATTGACAGATCATCCATGATCTTTTTGAGTGCGAAAGCAGGCTCATGAAGTCAAATGGCTTACTTCTGTTCCTAATTCACATGTTTGTATGATCTATCTGCGTTTTAGATTGGCTAATAAATGATTAATTGCCAGTAAACTGTTTTGCTTTTCCCAGCTCATTGTAATCTTTCTGGAATTTTCTCATTTAGGTGAACTTGTATTTGTAATTCTCCACTGTGATAGTATTTGGGCTTAGCCAGAAACCTCTAAATCCCATGAGAGAAGAAATAAAAAAGAAGAAATTACTGGTGTCTTTAAACTCTTTGACAGGGATTTCCACAAGATAATTTGGTTCATTTATTTATGTATTATGGTAAAATCATTGACATTCATTTTTACAATGAAGTAATTGTCAGGTATATGTTTCTGCCAATCATGCACTATTCCTTTCAAAGCATGTTGAGTTTTGACACTGCATGAATTATCTACATGTGTACAGGAGTCTATTGGCAATGATTAAAAAGACTCATATGTCAAGTCGGCTTTGCTATAAATTATTCTCTCAACAGTTGCTCAAATATTTATACTAGAAAACTTAGACAGTGAGCACACAAGACAGAAAAATTGAAAACTACTGCACCATTATTGTTGAATTTTCTGATTCTCTGCTAATTATTTATTTATTATGTTACTTTAGTTTTGTTTTATTCACTCATTGCAAAGTGGTGTTGTTGGTTAGGCCAGGATGCATTGCTCATCACTAGTTGCCCTTGATAAGGTGATGGTGAGCTGTCTTCTTGAACAGCTGCAGACTATTTGATGTAGGTAGATCCACGATGCCATTAGGAATGTGGTCCCATATTTGATCCTGCAACACTGAAGGAATGGTGATCCATTACCAAGTCAAGATGGTGAGTGGCTTGGAGAGGAACTTACAGGTGGTGGTGTTGCCTTGTCCTTCTAGATGGTCAGGTTCCTGGGTTTGGAATGTGTTTTCTAGGTAGTTTTGGTGAATTCCTGCAGTGCATCTTATAAATAATACACAATGCTGCTATTAGTTGTCAGTGGTGGAGAGAATGGATGTTTGTGGATGTGTTGCCAATCAAATGGACTGCTTTGACCTGGATTGCGCATATAGTTTAATTTCTAGATAATGCAATTACAGTAGAGATAAATAGGGGAGAAAAGACGAAAGGAAAGGAAAGAGAAGGAAATGATAAAGGAAAGGTGGAGAGAAAGATGGGAAGAAAAAGGAAATGAAGGAAGAGGGTTTGTTCCTACCTTTGATTACAGCTGTGTTTCTCAAGAGTGACGGTGGTTTTGACAGAATGACATGGTAGGGACCAAATTTATTATGTTTCTGGGATGGTTGAATAATGATAAAATGTAGGCAGGAGATGAACACCCTCCAAGCTATCGATACACAAATGACCGTTGAGATTTTTACCCTGTGTGCTCTGTCTGGCCTGCTCTGAGTAACCCTCATTATCTGCTGTCTTCGAGTAGATTCAGCTGCTACTGCAATTTGTGGAGAGAGAAACAGTGTTAACATTTCGAGTACAGTATGACTCTTGTACAGAAGTATTCTTCCACCTTGCAGTAGCCAACAGTAATGAACACAGAAAATGTCCTGAAAGTAATAAAGCAATTAAAGGCCACAAAAAATTAATTTGGAAGCTAAAGTCTCTCCCGACAAAAACAATTAACAGGTCTGATGGCAAACTGGGCCGTCGCTGAGTGCTGTCCAGCTTCAGTGACAACTAATCACAATAGATTTTACTGGTGCATTTAAACACAGTAGAAAACCTAATAATGTATGAATGATTTCACAGATCATTTTACAAAAGCATCCCCCCCACACACAAACTGCCAATTACAGACATCCCCCTCTAAAAAAACAAGGCAGTCAAAGTTAAATTTAAAATGGGAACTGATGGAAATGCAGTGAAAACATTCTGATTGCATCCATTCTGTTTTCAATGATTAGGCAGAGTTAAAATCACTACTCTCATTCTTCAAGTCTATTGTGCTCCAATGTGCAACAAACAGGTGAGAAGGAGTTGGATAGATCCCCTGTTTTCAATCTCCTCCTTTGATGGAAAGTTTTGTTTTCTGAGAAGTTTTCATTTGCCAATTTACTAAATACTTACCTGTTTACAAGCTGTGATCATCAAATAAACAATCAGGCAAGTTTTAAGTTTCAAAACGAAATGGCTTAGAATTAACATAATAAAAATTATAATTAAAGTGAACACATCTGAGTGGGGATGGAAAGGTTACCCAAATTAGAATCTAAGCTGTAAACGGAATATACAATCTGTAGTCTAGTGACTTGGCTGGCTTCAGGGTGAATTTGATGGTTTCGATGTTTCCAATTTATTAAAGGCAAAGCGACTAAGTTGGTTGGTCATCTGGAGTTGATTGTGTTATATTTTGATTTAAGAAATCTCTGTCTGCAGCACAGTGTCCTGGGTGTTCATGGATTTGGAAGGTGCTGTCTAAAGAGCTTTGGTGAATTTCTGCTTTGCATCTTTTAGACAGTATATGCTGCTGTTATTGAATGTTGATGGTGGAGGGAGTGGACTTTTGTGAATGTGGTGCCATCCGAGAGAACCATTTTGTTGTAGATGGGTGTCAATCTTCCTGAGTGTTGTTGGAGCTGCACCCATCCAAGCAAGTGTGGAGCATTCCATCACGCTCCTGACTTGTGCTTTGTAGATGATGGACAGGCTTTCGGGAGTTAGGAGGTGAATTATTCACTGTGATATCCCTAGCCTCTGACTAGCTCTTGTAGCCAGTGTATTTATACGGCTAGTCTTGTTTTGTTTTGGTCAATGGTAACCCCCTACCTATTGATAGTGGGAGATTCAGTGATGGTAATGTCATTGAATGTCAAGGGACGATGGTTAGAATCTCTCTTGTTAGAGATAGCCATTGCCTGGCATTTGTTTAGCATTAATGTAACCTCCCACTTGTCATTCCAAGCCTGGGTATTGTACAGATCTTGTTGCATTTGGACATGGCCTGTTTCAGTTCTGAGAGGTTGCAAATGATTCCGAACAGTAATGTAAACTTGAGTTAGCCAACTGGACTGGAGTTTAAGTCACTTTCGCCTCTGTGTTATAAAAAACTTTGTTTTTAAAAGTTCAATTCAAGTTTCTAGCCTGTGAATTAAAAATCCATATGCCATAAAGCACATCTTAATGACAGTGCAATTGTAATAGGAGAATATTGCCTGAGGAAACTGAATATATAATCAACATTGTTTCCTCCCCCAGAATATCAGCTGTAGGCAAGTAAAGTTTTGTAGGAGTTTAGTGTTCTAGTAAATAAAATATAATCCTGTAAAGAATATAATTCTGTGACAACAGTGATTTCACACTTTTATCATATTTCCTTGTATTTCAAAATGTATACTTTTTCATTAACAATTCTGCCAAGACTATCAAAGACATAATTAATCATCTTGTACACATTATGAAAAATAAATAATTTTTCCAATTCTGCAATTTTTTTTCCAATTTGTCATAATTCTTCAATTGGTCATAATTGAATCAATAAAGGCACTTTAAAAAAAATTATTGGTACTGGTCATTTGCGGGCTACAAATTGCTTTGAATTTTAGTGGTCTGGATTATGTGGTCAGCTGTGAAGTAAAGATGATCCCCAATGACCCTACAGAAAGCTATCCAGAAAAATCTGCACCTCACAGTGGTATTAATATCCGTTTTCTTAATGTTAATTTGAAGCCAATGCCAAGCCAAGTGGATGCTTATCTATCCAGTGTAGAGTGAAGTAACCAATCACATTATAGAATTCTCACAAACAGCAATCCAGGAAATAAAACACATTAATTCTCATTCACTCTCGATAAAGTTTACACATAGTGAATTCGAGAAAGGGACATAAACATTAGGAGCTGAAATGTCATTTAGAAGTTTTGAATATGATTTTTTAAAACACTATGGGATGAATCTTTCTTTGATTAAGTGTCAATTTTGTCAAGTTTCGCAAAGGATTTCTCTCCATGAGGCACAGCAAGATCTTTCACTGTACCTTACCAAACTCACCTTATTCACTACCCAGCCTGCTCCTCTCACCAGATTCTAGGCCAATTCTACCATCGTCCCATACTTGGAAAAATTCACCACTCACTGGATATCCGCTGAAGGACCAGCATCCCTTGCAACCATGCCATCTTGAAAAGGCCATTGTACACTCAAATAGATAGTGGCATTCTGAAGTTTTCCAGCTCATCGAAAGATAGTCATTGCAAAATGTCTGGGAAGTGGGAAATAGTGCTGTAATTCTCCAACAGGAAACTTGTATGTCCTGGTGGATACAATGGTCCAGAGGAGGGCCGTATCTTCCCAGGGGACCTGCAGAGGAGGCCACGTCACTAAACCCTGATAGTCTGTTCCAAGGTCTCTGCCCCCAAGTCAGTGCTGTATCTTCAGACTGGTGGAAAGGCCAACAGTGACCTTCATCTCTGTGCCAGGCTAAGTGCTGTACCCTTCTTTCTTCTACCTCACACTCAATCTATTCTGCTCCTGCATTCACCTCCAATCAAGACTAATGGTCTACTGACCTCACTATTGCTTACAACATCATCCCTCGCTCAGTTTAATTTCTCCCCAACCCTCCTCAATACTGACCTTGCATGACCTCTGCACTGCCTATTCACTTCTCTGGCTGCCCCCACCCCAGCACTTGTTTCCCCAAACCTACCCTTAATTTCTCTGGATGGCTCTGACAGACTGACCTTAACCAAACTTACCAGACAGTTGTGGATGAGGAAAAAAGTTCCTGAAGAAGGGTCATTATAATTGAAAAGTTAGCTCTGCTTTCTCTCTATAGTTACTGCCAGACCTGTTGAGTTCCTCCAGCAATTTCTGCTTTTTGTTTCAGATTTCCAGCATCCTCAGTTCTTTGTTTTATTATAGTCCTGTATAAGAGGTATCCAGACCTGTAAATCTCCTCCAACAAAAACAAAATTGCTGGAAAAGCTCAGCAGGTCTGGCAGCATCTGTGGAGGAGAAAACACAGTTAACGTTAACAACTCTGTTGTTTTAATATTTTTCCATATCTGTCCACTTATCTAGTCCTGTATCTCCTGCTGGTTGTTGGGAGGTTCCATCGGAGTGTTTGCACCCTTTCTATTCCTGACCTCTATCCATAAGGCCTCGCTGGATGAATCCTCCAAGTTGTCCTCTCTCAGTACAGCTGTGAAATTCTCCCTAATCAGTAACGCAACTGCCCCTCTCTTTTACAACCCTTTCATGTGGACTGGTATTGTCGGCTGTCAGAAGACTCTTGAATGCTGAATACCTCTAATTTTGGTGAGAACTTCTCTCCTGAGACTTTGAGACAGCTTGCTGCACACTTAGTGTGTTTGTCGTGTAAGCTGTTGCTACATGGCACAGTTGTGAGATTGTCAAGCATGGTGCTGTACAGAATCATGTACACTCCATTGACTGATACCCGTAATGTAAGCTGCCTGGTTGGATGGTTCTGCTAATAGGAAAGGAATGGCAAGGCATGTCAAAGCAGGAATACTGTGAGCATGCAAGTAAGTGAGTGAGAGCTAAGAGAGCAAGTGAGCAGCTTTGAGATGCAACTTGGTCTAATTCATGAGCTGAGTGCTTGATCCCACCTGCAAAGTGTCCTTGTAGCAGCCTTCCAACTCCAGCTTCCTGCAATGCAAATCTGCATTTTCTAAATATCTTGAAAGTAGGTTAGAAGGTGCCATGGGGATCCTGAGGGATCGGCATTTTTCAAATACCAATGTCTATGCATGATTTGATTTGATTTGATTTATTGTTATCACATGTATCTGAGTACAGTGAAAAATTTTGTTTTGCGAGTAGTACAGGCAGATTATAACATGCAAGGACATACAGATCATAGGGTGTTTAGACAGAGTGAGGCATACAGGGTTACAGCTGCACAGGAGATGCACAAAATCAAAATCAACATTAGATTTAAAAGTAGAGGGGTGTATTCAACAGTCTAATAACAGCAGGGAAGAAGCTGTTCTTGAACCTGTTGGTATGTCTGTTCAAGCTTCTGTATCTTCTGTCCCACAGAAGAAGTTATAGGAGACCATTGCCGGGAGGGGTCTTTGATGATGTTGGCAGCCTTTCTGCAGCAACTAGAAGTATAAATGGAGTCCATGGGTAGGAGGTTGGATTTTGTGATGGTCCGGGCTGCATACACAACTTTCTGTGCAGAGCAGTTGCCATATCAAGCCAATATGCACCCAGATGGAATGCTTTCTATGCTGTATCTGTAAAGGTTTGTGAGGGTCTTTATGGACATGCCGAATTTCCTTCAGGGAAGAAGAGGTGTTGCTGTGCCTTCTTGACTGCCACATCTATGTGGGAGGTCCAGGACAGATTGTTGGTTATTGTCAGTCCTAGGAACTTGACGCTCTCGACCCTCTCCACCTCAGCTCCATTGATGTAGAAAGGGGTGTGTCCTTCTGCTTTCTTCCTGAAGTCATGAGCAGTTCTTTTGTTTTGCTGACATGTGGCCGGTGCCAAAGGATTGTGCACTGTGATGCTACTGTGCAATGACCATAATTGAGGCTGCTCACAGGCAGTGGCGAGTTGATGGTTTTTGATATATTTTAGCAGTGGGTTTGTAACTTAAAATGGGCAATTTCTCATCAGTTCAATAATTTCTAAAGAGTGCTGTCTGTAAAGTCTTAACCATTGCATCATGTGAAGTAGCAGCGACTTACAGACAGCAACTTCTGGGTCTTCACATGTAACTGCATGTGCAGAGATACAAGAAGGTTCTGTCAATTTCATAGGTGAACGACATGAATGCTGACAAGTTCATAATTCCAAAATCAGAGTCATTAATTGCATTATATTCTCATCAATATTAGGAGACTCATGGAGCCCATCTGTTAGCCAACATGAACCTCTGCAGTCAGTCTGCTTACAGAACAATTAACAGTTGTTTTGAAGTAGCTTCCTGTCAACTTGAACTTATATCTTCTGCATGCACAATTGCACAATTTGGCTTCCTTGCCATGGGGAAGATGTACATTTTGCCATCATTTTGTTGGCTCAAGAGAAAATGACTTTTGTAATATGTAATTATTAAAACATCACCGCTACCCTCCCCCCCCACCCTTGTCTCCAGTAATGTATTAAAGCTCAAGGACTGAATGGCTAAAGAAGAGTTATCTGAAAGGACAAGGTGGCAGGAATAAACAAATTGTAATCACTGTCTATTTTCTTTATTAGCTCTTTGCCATTTTCAGCAGATAATATGAATTTGCCTGCAGGATGAGTAGCCATTAATCTCACCTATTTAGTTTCAAGTGGCATTCAGCTGATCATTAGACACTAAACAACAACGAAGATTTTTGGTAATCAGGGCTTGTTGTCTATGCCAGTGCATGTTATATTTGGGGAAGAAAAACACAGAAAGAGACACTCCAGCTGTATAGCAGCTGTTTGGAGTGTTTTTCTGTCACATAATAATTGAGTTACTGTAACTAAACAATGCTGTTTAGCAGCCTCTGTTTATGTCAATGTTTCATCTTCCTTCTGAGATTCTACGTATCTTCACAGATTTTTTTAGGTTAACTGACACAGTTACAGAAATTCCTGAACTCGCTCAGTTCTTGGCACATATAAAAGTGTTGCACTTTTATTTTTCCCTGCTATATGCAATGATATACAATTATTGAGAGTGATAAAATCAAAGAAAACGATATGGAAAATGGCAGCTTTTACTAATACTGAAATTTTGCACTTTGTAATGTCTTTCAAACCTCAATACCATTGTATCCTGTTCAATCAATAAAACCTGTCCAAATTGGCGTATGCACAGCCATTGAAGCTACAGATTAAAAAGAATCCTCAGTTACAGCTCAATTGATCATATGGATTCATCCATTGATTGGATGTATCATAAAGCAGATTTATATAGAGCTTTGCTTTTTTAATTCTTTCCATGGTCACTTGCTGCTTCCTAGACAATTCTGACTAGATGGAAAGAATGATGTCTTTCTTGGTGCACTGGAAGTAGATGAGGAGGAATTCAACTGACATAGGGAGATTCAAAAATCCCAGAAGGAAAGAACAGTTTAACCTGACCACTCAAAAAGGTTAACCAAGCAACTATTCAGACTGGTTTCTCATGGTTAATCCAAGTTGACACCAGTAGATCATCAGTATTTGGAAGCAGGGGCTGGTGTACTCTGTCTATTATGAACAGCTGGAAGAATATTTTTTCTGATTGAATCAGCGAGTCATTGTAACATATAACCTAAATACAGGCATTGCTCTGGTATTGAAATAATGCATTCATACTTGGATAGAACTGAAAAGAAAGGAAATTCTGCAAAACCAGCATTGAACCTTGATTAGATCACACTTAAGAGTACTACATGCTGTTCTGGTACTTACATTATAAGGAGGATACAGGAACACTGTAGGAGGTGCAGAGAAGATTTATGCAAAGGGTATTAAAAACCCATGGGTTTGCATTTCAGGAGGATTGAAAGCTGGGCCTTTTTTCTCTTGAAAATAGAAAGCTGAGGGGGTGGATGAAATGATATAAATTTTGAAAGGTTTTGATAGAATGGATACAGCGATAAATTTTCCTCTCTAGGGCAACAGCATAATTAGATGCACTAATAGAAGACAGTCACTAAGAAATTCAATGGGGAATTCAGAAGAAACTTCATTTTTCAAAAAAGTGGAACTCACAACCTGGGAGTGGTTGAAGCCAATAGCATTGATTCATTTCATGGTAATCTAAAACATTTGAGGGAGTAAGGAATAGCTGGTTAAGATGGGAGACTTATATGAAGAAATATAGGAGAAAGCTCAAGTGAAGCATAAACCCTGGCATGGATTAATTGGACCACATGGCCTACCTCTGTGTTATATTTCCTATGCAGTACCTTACCTGCAGGAGTGATTACCAAATGTAGAGTGATACTGGTTTCCAAATTGCAGTGCTTGCTTACAATAATCTGGCACCTTACTGCTTCTGGCATTCTCCTTCCCTCTCCAAATGCAATTTTATTTCCAATGGCAGAAATTGGGAAGTATTATGTTGTTTTCAGGGCACACTGGCTCAACACTGTTGTGTCTTAGATTAGGGAATTTTCCAATCATTTTGAAGCAGCTAGTTTCAGGAACTGGACCAGAATGATACTAAAACATCTTGGGTTATTTACATATGTATAAAACACATGGAATTTATTATATATGAACAACTGTAAAATCAGTTAAAAAGAAACAAGCTGTAACACAGTTGAACTATGAATTTATTGATACCATTTCTGCACGGGTAGTGATCGAGCAGAGCAGATCACCAGCTCATGGCAGAAACTATCCCATTTTCTACTATGGGTGGGCAATTTGCCCAACTAGATAACTGCCCTTGTGATGGAGGAAAAGATTTATGCCACTGAGTTAAGATTTTCTTTAGAATAGCTCACTTTAAGATGAGATATGATGCTGCTTGGCCTGCTGTGTTCATCCAGCCCTGCACCTTGTTGTCTCGGATTCTCCAGCATCTGCAGTTCCTACTATCTCTGATTCACTTTAAGATGAATTGTTTCCTTACTGAAGAGTGTCGGCTCCTCATAATTGTGTGTGGGTTGTGAACTGAGAGTTTCAGGTTACGTCTAATGAAACTAATGTGACACATTGACACTATTGGCAGCTAGGGTTGAAGCAAATCTTAAAAAAAATTCAAGTATAATGACTAGCAAAGGTTCTTCTGAGCACTGTAACAGTTCTGATGATCAATATTGTGCATTTTTCCGTAGGGAATCTTGATAATACAGACTGTTAGGCAATGATAGCATATATATTCCTGTGGTATTGTGTATCTGGGTTTTGTGTCCAACCATCAACAGCCTAGATGGCATTACCTGATCTTTATATTTCCAGAAACATGTTTCAAATGGAACTTGCTGTTGTCAATTGTTCAATACTTACTTAAGAGTAAAATGAACAGGTCTTGATCCTATTAAAAACTGACAAGCCTATACATGCCAATGCAATCATCTTACACTGGTAATGAATGTAACTGAATTAGCTATACCTCCAATAATCATTGTTGTCCTTGAAATGTCCCCGTATTTGTGATACTAAAGAAAGTCCATAAACAACAAAAATAATTTGCCAAAACATGTAAAGTGATATACATGGGACTTGCACTCTGGGAGTTTAGAAGTTGGTGTCTGCTGAGCACAGTTCTGAATTAACAAGCTATAAAAAACAACCTCAGAATACAACTGACTGCACTCTCAGCAATATTTCCCTGAGCAATCATCTGAATAAAAGGAATCTGTGCTGTGTGTTTGTCAGTTCACTTTATAAAAAGCTAATTTGAATTCTCCAATGTGCAAAGCCAAGATTACTTTAACTCTTGTAATTGCCAGGGACAAAGAGCTGTCTTTCTCTTCTGCATTTTTAAATTCCCAAATTGGCAATGCTATTTAGTCCTTACAAAAAAAACTTAATTATTTAAAATTTGTGGATGAAACTAAAGTATGTTTCCCATCATCCAAACAGATTGTTTTTGGTTTACCCAAGCAATATCTCACACTGTACGTTCAGCTTCGAAACTTCTATTCTGCCCGAAGATCTGAACGTCTTTATTGTTTTCAATAAGCCTAGTGGGACAAGGAGATGAATGGAGAGAAATTTGGGCTTTTATTGAAGGCATTTGCTCTCAGATATTTCACCCATTTTTTCTGGAAATAAAGTTTACATTACAAGAAATTTTTGTCAATATTCATGAAGCTCAAAGTGAAAAATCAGCAGGTTTACAAAGTGTGAAAGCACTTTGAAGACTGTGATAATAAGATGTGAGTAATGATTCTATGGTTATTTAAAGCTACATGGTGCACACTTTCTTACAATGTGCTAACTTGTTTACTGCTGCTAAGCACAAAACCAGGGACTGAAAATCTTCTGATCATGAAGGATGCGTGGTGGCAAGTCAACAAGATTAATCTTGTGAATATTTACATCTGGAGATGCCTGAGGAAAGCCTCACTAGAATTTAGCAGTAGCTTTCACAGTGAAACAAAAATGTCTTCCTAGCTAGGAGAACAATCACAAAATCAAAGATGACCTGGAGTGGTACCAATGAAAGAGAGTGAATGCATAGAGTTGGAGTCACAAGCTCATAAAAAACCACAGACACAACAGGGATAATGAGTAAAATTAACCTGAATTCTTTGATTTGTACATTTTATTGCAGATATTGAAATAAACAGGGGCATTGCAGATAAAAGAAAAGTGAAAAAAGAATCAACCTGATCCAAGCTGTAATCACCAGTTAACACAGAATCTTGCATAACATAAAAATAAGGAGGAATGACAAAAATAATCTGCAGGGTGATATAGGTAAGTTAAGCTTGTGGACATAGATTTGGTACATGGAACATAATGTGAAAAATGTAAGGTTATGCAATTTTGCAGACACTAAATCTTATTTAAATGAAGAAAGATTATAGGAAGCTACAGATTAGTGGGGTTTGGGAATTCTCCTGAATAAATCACAAAAAAGGCTCGTGAACAAGTTCAGCAGATAATAGGGAAGGCAGATAAAATGTTGACCTTAATTTCAAAGGGAATGGAATACAAAAATAGGGAATTCTTGCTGAAACTGCAGAAGGCACTAGCTAGGTCACATCTGGAATACTTAGGATAGTTTTGGTCCTCTTACCTAAGGAAAGATTAAAGGCATTGGAGCATTCAATAAGCTGATCCCAGGTTTGGAGAGATTGTCTTATGAGGTCAAATTGAGTAGCTGGGCTTTTATTCATTGGAGTTTAGAAGAATGAGAGTGGACTTTATTGAAACATACAAGATTCTGAGAGGACTTGACAGTATAGATGGGGAAAGGTTGTTCTCAGTCTTGGAACATAGGGTACAGTCTCAGAGTAAGAGGTCCCCCATTTTAAACAAATTAAGATGAATTCCTTCTCTTAGAGCACAGTGAATCTGTGGAATTCTTTATTCCATAGAAACAGCTATTGAGATTGGATTGCTGAGCATATTCAAGGCTGAGATAGATTGTTAATGTGTACAGGGATTGGGGTTATAGAGAAATGGCTGGAAAGTTAAATTGAGGATTATCAGATCAATCATGATCTCTTTAAATGGCAGAGCTGACATGATGGGCTGAATAGTCTACTTCGGCTCCAGCACCTTAAAAACATAGAAACCAGGAGCAGAAGTAGGCCATTCATGCCTTCAAACCTGCTCAACCGTTCAATATGATCAGGACTGATCTTCTAACTCAATGCCACATTCCTGCTTTCACTGCATCCCCCTTAATGACTTTAATATCTGAAAATTTATCAAACTTTCTTTTGAATATATTCAGTAACCTCCAAAGCTTTTGGTGGTAGTGAATTCCACAGGTTAACCACCGCTTGTTGTCTCTCTATCTCTCTCTAATTCATTTTAAACATGTTAAACATTCGACTGATAAACTAATATGTTTAGAATTAACCACTAGCGTCCCTTTTAATTTACTTACCGGCTAGGTGGGCTTTTGATTGATGTGCCACTGCACCAATCAACATGTGCAGAGCATTGAAGCAGCTACCCTTAAGCACGAAATGCAGCTTAGCCAGAATGATGCTTACCACAGCATTTTCAACAACATTCTCCTCTCCTGCAACCTCTACCATGCCAATACATGGAAACTCTACTACTCACAAGTTCCCTTCTGTAATTTGTTGAGAATTGCATTATGCATTCTGTACATTTAAGACTACCACACCCATGTATCACGAGGTGGATCCTAGAGGGAGAATAATGGAACCCAATGAAGTGTGTACATTCGTAAAAACAGAAGTTGCAGGAAAAGCTCAGCAGGTCTGGCCACATCTGTGAACAAATAAATCAGAGTTAATGTTTCGGGTCCAGTGATCCTTCACCAGACCTGAAATGTTAACTCTGATTTTCTCTTCACAGGTGATGCTAGACCTGCTGAGTTTTTCCAGCGACTGCAGCAATATACCACAGCAAAAAAACCACAAAATAATGTTGGAGATAGTAAGAACTGCTGATGCTGGTGTCTGAGATAACACAGTGTGGAGCTGGAGGAACACAGCAGGCCAGGCAGCATCAGAGGAGCAGGAAAGCTGATGTTTTGGGTCGGGACCCTTCTTCAGAATCCCACAAAAGAATATCGACCATGCAGAGGCAGATGCCATTAATATACTTCTGAGCTCCTTTTCAGTTACGGCAACTGGCTGCGTGTGATAGTGGCCAGTGACTACTCGGATGTAGACACTATCATAGATCCAGGGGCTTCAGTCAAAGTCATGGGAGACAAACATGGTCAGGAATGTAAAGGATTGCCCCATTCCCTACAGAACCATGAGGACAACTGCCTTCCCTTACAACAGTGACAAAACACTGAAAATGCTCAGGACTTTTGAAGACCTGCCTTTCAAATACATTAGAACGAATGCTGTATACTATGTCAAATTTGCAGAATGTGACATATTTATTAGTTTCCACACTGCAGCAGATCTGTAAATCCTGTGCATACCAATTGTGTCATTAACTGCCCTTGAGACAACTATGGTGAACTGTGTTCTTGAAACATTGCAGTCCTTGAAACACAGGTGTTAGGAAGAGAGTTCAAGTATTTTAACCTAGTGACAGTGAACGAGTGCCAATATAGTTCCAAGTCAGAATGTCGTGCGACTTGGAGGGAAAGTTGCAACTCTTATTTTTGCACTTCCTACTTCATGAATATCCTTGCAGAGTGAATGATCAGCACGCCCACAAATGCACTTGTGAACAGAAAGATTGAATTAAAGTAAATGCCAAGTGAAATAAGAAATTCAGACTTGTATCCCTAAAGCCAAGAGATAAATTGCTTGTGAAAAGAGATGGGCATGTTGGAAAGCAGACAAACTCCTCTGACACCAATTTATTTGCTGTGACCGACACCAAAGGATTAATGATTACTGCTAAGTGTGGTCTACAAATCATCACACAAAATGCTTTATTCTTCAAAGCAGTGAAAATTTTATTCACAAGCATTGAATCTGATTCTGAAACTGACAGTTCAGATAAAGAGACATGAATCAAATGAGATAAGACTTGATGTCAGATAATAGTGTAGCCATGACAGAAAACATCCATGCATACTTAAGCGATGTTACAAATGAATTGATTTTCAGTTGCTGAACAAATCTTTTATAGCATTGTACTTGAAAGAGCACATTGTTAAATTAATAGAGAACTTACAATATGTAATAATATTATGAGTTGAATTGAATGTAACCCATTTGTAAACAATCAGTTGAAACCTGCTTATTCAGAAAGGACAGGGATGTAGCACATTGAGAATTGTATTGGGTGTTTTGTCCACTTAAAGCTACAGTGCCCATGAATCACCAGTATGAATCAGGAGAGAGAAAAAAGGTATCCATGTTTTAGTAGTCTGTGTATCAGTTCTGTTTCTGAACCTTGCTGTTTCTTCCTAAGATCTTTGCACTCTCAAAACAACACGGCATCTTGACTTAGGGCTATATTGCCAATCTTTCACTATCAGTGGCTCAAAATCCTGGAATTCCTTCACCACCAGCACTGTGAGAGTACCTACACCAGACAGATTGCAATGATTTCAGAAGGCAGCTCGCCACTACCTTCTCAATGTAAATTAGGGATTAACAATAAATTCTGGCATTGTCAACAATGTTTATATGTCCAAAAATGATTTTTTTAACAAAATATTGACAGAAATAAGAGATGTGGGTAGATACAGGCTGTCTGGTCAACAACATGAATTTGAAGCATGTGAATATGATACATATATCTATGTATAAATGCATTGCATGTATTTTTCAATTTGCTGCTGAAAAATAATCATATTTTTGATAGATTCATTTGTATATTTCGCCGAATATATAAACGCTGACTTGATATTGTTTGTAAAATGGAGATTGTAACTCTCATCCTAATGTAAACAGACAGAATGGGAGGTAAAAATCAAAAGTTATTTTTCCGTCTCTGATAACACTCACTGCTGATTGTAACATTGGACAGTTGAAGCATTCAGCTGATCCGACTGGATGTCCCCATAATAAATACCAACTGGGGCTGGATCATTTAAAAAGAACCCCAAACTAATCTTAACAGTTATTGACCAGTAAATGTCACCTTCCATAGATGTTTTTTCAACAGCCGTTCAACAGCAATAAATGACTTGGTAGTGTTACTGGTAGATTGGCCTATTTTGAGGACCTGGCCACACCAACATTTCATTGGTGGTCTATGAGCAGAACCTAAGCATAGTCAGTTGGCCTCCAGAATATTAGCGAAGCTCGGAAGACCTCTGGATCCAAAGAAGGGTCTTTTGCAATGACCAGGATTAGGTTCTGGTCTTTGGGCAGGACTGGAGGACTTGGGATCCAGGATGACAGAGGTTCTAGCCATGTATGGGGATCTATTCAATATAATTAAGCTTGGCTGCCTCTGTAACTTTCTCCCTCATCTCCCACAGCAGATGGGATACAACTGATCTGGACCTGGGGATTTGTCCACTTTTAAGCCCACCAAAACATCCACTGCCTTCTCACTTGTAATGTCATATTGCTGAAGAACATTAGAATGCCTCTTTCCGAATTCTGTACCTACTTCCTGTCCTCCAAAGTGAATGCTGAAGTGAAGTATTCATTTAACATCCTGGCAATGCCCTCAAACTCCTTGTACAGATTTCTCCCTTTGTCCCAAATGGATCCTACTCTTTATCTGGTATGGGCTTCTATTTGATATACTTATAGGACATCTTGGGATTTCCCTTAACCTTAGCTTCTAGATTTTTCTCATGCTCTGTCTTTGCTCTTCTAAATAATTTCTTAAGTTCCACCCTGAACTTTCTATACTCCACTAGTTTCATCCAGTCTTAAGTATTCCTAGACATCCAGGGTTCTCAGGCTTATTACTCTTAAATTTCACATTCAAGGGAGCATGCTGGACCTGTACTCTCCCCAATTCCATTGTGAACACTCCCCCACCTCCCCCCAGTTTTGCTGCAGATCCACTGAGAAATAACTGTTCGCAGTCCATTTTGTCAAGTTCCTGTCTTATTTTAATGAAATTGAACTTCCCACAATCCAAGACCCCTTTTTTGCAGACAATCGTTTAACTTTTTCATAACAAACTTATAACATATGATGCATGGTCAGTATCACTGAAATGATCTCCAGCTGCTGCCTTGAACACCTGACTAGCTTATTTTCCCAGAATTGGGTCCAGTGCTGCTTTGTCCGTTGTTGGGCATTGCATATGTTGATATAAAATGCTTTCCTGAATACATTTCAAGAAATCTGTCCCTTCTAAATGCTTTATACTATGACTATACCATTTAATGGTGGAGAAGTTTAAAGGGATATGGGCCAAATGCTGGCAAATGGAATTTAGGATATCGGGTCAGCATGAACAAATTGGACCAAAGGATCTGTTTCAGTGCTGTACATCTCTATGACTTGATGACCGTAAGTTGAAATCCCCTAATATGATTACCCCACTATTGTTTTTACACCCCTCACTGAATTGTCTACAAATCTGCTACACAACTGCTCACTGGCAGTTTGGAAGTCTATAATATTCTCCCAGCAGTGTGGCTGCACCATTTTATTCCTAAGCTCAACCCACCAAGCCTCATTTGAAGAACTTTCTACAATGCTGCCTGTCCTTACTGCAGTAACTGGCTCCTTAATTAATAATGCAACACCACCGCCTCTTTTATACCGTCCCTTATCCTGCCTGAATATCCTATACCCTAAAATGTAGAGGTGCCAGTCCTGCCCTCGCTCAACCACAATTCCCCATGCCAAACTACACCCTTAATTCATCGGTCTTACCTGTAATGCATCTAGCACTAGATGCCATACGGCATCGCCTTACTTCTTTGAAGCTCAAGGTGACTGAACACCCTATGCTTTAGTTTCTTCGCTAAAGTATCTTATACATCTATTATGCCAACAATCCATGTCCCCTCTCCCTAACAAATGAGCTCAAATTCCTCCCAACAGCACTAGCAAGGATATAGGACCCATTCTGGTTCAGGTGTAGAGGCTCCCACTTGTACAGATCTCACCTTCCTCTATTCTGGCAACTTTGTTGGCTTGGTGAAGCACCATCACCTCTGAATTAGATGTTTACAGGTTCAAGCCTTACTCCCAAGAGTTCAACACTTAATCTGAATAACTCCACCTTCATACAGTAACCTCTGGATGCCCTAAGTATCTAACCTATACCTGTTCCTAGTCCTCAGATACGTTTCATGACTTGAGGTCATTTACTATATCTCTGGCTACTTCCTCTCAACCACTTCACTCATTTGAATGCACCATAATTTCCTATAATTAAATACTGAGTGGATGAAAGCCCATTTTCACAAACTCTAACTATAAATTCCATTTATGAGGTTTCATTTCATGTTCCTTGCTAGTTGTACAAAAATGTTCCTAACCTTAACCTCCTACTTGATTCTAAGCTGATCTTGTGATACCATATCATTCCTATCAGAGAAAATCTTTCCCTTTCTTCATTACTTGGTGTATCTTCACCTCTGATCTCAGCTTCTCTGTTGCTGAACTCCTGTTCATACTTTTGTGACCTCCATACTCACTTATTCCTCGATTGATGGCCAACCAGCTGCTACTAACTCTTGCCTCTGAGACATAATGCTCCTGGTTCAAGTCCCTCTCCAAGACTTGAGTTCTTAATAAAGACTGACACATGCAGTGCAGTACTGGGAGAATACTGCATCATCACAGGAACTGTCAATTGATATCCAGCCTACTCAGAATGATGTAAAAGAACCCATGGCACTGTTTCAAAGAAATGCAGGCAGTTTATCCCTGACTTCCTAGCAAATATTTAACCCTTCAACTATTTTACAAAACATATTATCTGACCTTCATGCACATGAGAATTTGCTGTGTGAAAGTTAAACTAAATTAACTTTGCAACAATAACTTACTTCAAAATTATTTATTTGCCTATGGATCAAAATTGTCACTATTGACATTTCAGTGAAGTGCTTTCAGATGCCATATTAATCCTACAAACACTCTGCACTTTTCTCTCTAGTTAATCATCCATCTCATGAGACAATATCTTGTAATTTAGCAAACATCTCTGTTTGTTCAAGAAAATATGAAATGACTCCTCATGATTGGCTCCAAAGCAATGCAGATCACTATGTTTGAAATCAGCTTGAATGCAGAAGTTGTTAGGAACGGAGGAGAGTCAGGCATCAGTCTGCATTTGGGTTCCACTCCAAATTTGATGTCAGGGTTTGTTCCCTTTGCTTTTAACTCTCTGAAGTGAGTACAAAGTAATCCAAAGTGAGATAGTTGGTTTATGAGTGCCAGGGTGTGTCAACAGCATATCTGTGCACTGTATGCCTGGGGAACAAAGCTCTTCCAGATTTTTCAGAAGTTTACATGTCCCCTGTTTATGTGCATCATTGCAAGGAGGCACAGCAGAGGACTTGCTAATGGGGTTTAACAGGGAGAAATGTACATATTTGGCTCTCCTTTTCACATTGCCAATAGTGGAGGCTGGAAGTGAGAAACATGTCAAAACACAAAAGTGAGAAGCACATTAGCTGTTTTCACTCACCTACTAGACACAATAATCAACCCACTGAACATGTAGATAGATACAAAGCATTCTCAGACTTCCATTTATCCCTCCAAGAACACTGTGAAAGAAACAGATACGTTGGATATTCATCTCATTGCTGGTAGAGACTTACAGCAGTACGCCTACAAGTAAGTAACTGTCAAATGCAATTGCTTGTACCCATCTCTGGTAAATATTTCTATGCCCAGTCCCAATGTAACAGCAATTCAATTACAGACAGCAACCAATATTGTTGAGCAGTTGTATGTTTAAAAGAAAATGACAAGAGTTGAGATAACAGGGCTTGATGTGCCTGAAATATCCTTAGACAAAAAACATTTTTTCTTTGCCTGCAATAAGAACAGATTACAGACTCTAAGCTCAGGGCCTCACTAGAAGATTGCTTTACTTTTTTTTTACTTTTTAGCGGGCAGAATTCAACAAAAAGTCCTTTATTATTAGAACAGCTGAGTTATACAAACCAAACACATTTATTTTGTTAAATATATATGAGAATAATTCAAACAGTTATTGTTTGTAGACATTTCAACATATCAGCACTGGAAATCAAATTGGACCAACCAGAGAAAAAAAATCATTGTGTATACAAATGTAGGTCAGAGCCTGGAATTCTGTACTAATTAACTCAACTTCCAGCTCCCAAAGCTTGTCCACAATCTACAAGGTGCAAGCACAAGTCAGGAATGTGATGGAATGATCTCCATTTACTTAATGAATGTAAATCCAGCATAATTCGAGAAGCTCAGCACCGAAAATGATGAAAACTGAAAGAACTACGGATGCTGTAAATTAGGAACAAAAACAGAAGTTGCTGGAAAAGCTCAACAGGTCTGACAGCATCTGTGGAGAGAAAATCAGAGTTAACATTTTGGGTCCAGTGACACTTCCTCAGCACAGTTCTGAGGAAGGGTCACTGGACCCAAAATGTTAACACCAAAAATGATGAAACAGCTGACTTTATTGGCAACCCCTCCATACGAATGTCCAGTAATAGCGCTGTTTATCATCTGCAGAAAATGCTGCATACAACTCATTAAACATACTTCAACATCGCCTTCCAAACCCACAATATCTACCACCTAGAAGGACAAAGGCAGTAGATTCATCAGAAGACTATCACCTGCAAGTTCCCCACCAAGCCACACACAGGCCATTCTGACCTGGAATAATGCTGCTCTCCCTTCATTGTTGCTCGGTCAAAGTCCTGAAATTCCCTTCTTAACTGCATCCTGGGAATACTTAAACCAAAAGTGGTTCAAGAAGACAGATCACCACCATATATCTCAGAAACAAATAAAAACAAACTGGCAGATTTGCCTCTGTAGTTAATTTACATATTTACGTTATACTGTTCTGCATGGTAACAGAAATAAATATAGAATTCCTGATTGGAGAGTGAGTGAAAAGGCATATAACATAAATAATTCCAACAGAAATGGCAGTTAATTGCTTTTAAATATTGTTGTAAACACAACATTAAATTACACTATCAATACCTTGATATCCCTTGATTGATTGATGTCAATCTTTTTTATATGTTTATGTATAGAATATTAACTAGGTATTTTAATGAATAAATACTTTTAAAAGTCAGTGATGAACAAAGCAGATGTTTTAAGAAGTTTTGATGGTGTAGATATGGTGAGCTATTTAATATTTACAAAATTGACATTGCAAAGTTAAAACAAAGGCTTTATTTGGAGAGAACTGTTAAAGTAACCTTTGTTCAAAAATCCATGTTTGCTCAGTAATTTGACTATCAGCCTTGAGAGCACAATTTTCACACATGTGTAGAATTGCTGTATGTGAGTTGTACAGACAATGCTGTGTCAGCATTTCATGTCAAGGATCACCTTCTACAGCAGACGGAAAGCTCATAATGTGTTTATTTTGACTATCAACATTAGGAAGATGAATATCATTGTACAGTAAGTTGTCACATTGCCATCAATCAACAGTGAGAGTGCAGTGCTGGAGCTTGTTTATAGCTTCACATATCTAAGATCCACAACCACTAGCAATCTATTACTTAATGCTGAAATCAACACACATGGTACAAAACCTGCTGCTATTAAAACTAAGCTAAGTAAGAAAGAATGGAACACAACAAACTGTCCACGAACACCAAACTGTGTGTGACATTATATACTTCAGAACTTTAATAACCATTCATTGACTTAAATAATCAACAAACGTAAACTGTTACACATGGAAAGAAGCTGCAATAACTCAGTCTGGAATAAACTATTCAGGAACATGGATAAACTTATACAGGAATTAAAAGCAGTTAGCCACATCTGGGAGAAGAAGGAGTCAAAGCTATATAAACAATTGTTTTATCAATCGGTTGATGAATAGCTGCCTCATGCCACAAGGATAACTGATGGCCCTGCAAAATAATTTAAGGAGTTAATCACAGGAAAGCTATGTCTTCCAACAGACAGCCAATACCAAATGTAACAAGGAATAGGGAAGCTACTTCTGCTAAGAAGGCAAGCTGCAGACCTGATAGTTTCAGAGGAGTAGTCAATAATTTGGATGAACTAATCTAAAGAATCATCAATAATATCACATCACGGATCAGGAGAATGAAAAAAAAACTGTCTAAGTATAAAATTCTCCTTCAGCAGAACTTCAAAGAACAATATTGCACAAGGATCGAACCCTGGACACATCCAGAGACAGACAATGTTGATTGGAATTGTAACTACATTCAGGTAATAGCCAAGTTGAATTGTGAGGCTTAACTTGCTTAATTGAGGGTCTTATTTTGGTTACTAAATGCAATAAATTTTAAATCATTATTTCAGTACTTGATTGGCTGTCAGATTTCTTAGTAAGTAGCCAATTAAAGGTAACTTGTGGTGAATTATTCACCGTATGTGAATCTACCAAGCCTGTTTTTTCAGTGCATTCCTCTTACAATAATGAGACCTGAATAACATATACCAGACTGAAGAATAGGCTGAACAGTTTATTCCTTGGTTGCCCCAGATGCATCTTTGACATCTTGGTGAGGTCACTAATTCAGGGGTCCTGAAACATGCTAATAACATCAGTAACAATGTCTACAATAACTTGACTATGTTCATCAGATTTTTTTTAGACATCTTATATATGCTGAACTAGCCACTGGCTTATGGTCTGCTAGGCACCCATTCCTCTGCTACAAATAGACTTGGCAGTGTAAATATGAAGTTCATGAACATCAGTGCTATAAGTGAGAAACAGTTGCATAATAGCAGGGAACTCTGGACTGTAACCGTTCATAGAGAATTGGGAGTGATGACAAGAAAGAGAAAGCTCAAAATGGCTAAGGAGAGGATTCAGAACAACAAAAGTCAGTGTAGCCTGTAACTTCTCAGTCCACTGGCTACGTTTGAGAACCTGTGACAGAGATTGTTATGTGAGAGTGGCGTCCTGATACACAAAGGGTGCTGTTTAACACCAAGTTGACCAAGATGCAAACCATTGTTTCATGAGATGATAACTGCAAACATTACAAAAATAGCAGCAGAGGGATCGAGCTGCCAATCTATGGACTTATGCTTTATTTTTAAGATGCTATTTTGGTGGTTTTTCTAATGATTAGTTTTCAGGAAATTGACTGTCAAGAAAGTGTTCATAGGTTAAGCATCCAGAAAAACTGGAAAATGAGGAAAGATGGATAACTAGAAATGACTACATGGAAGATGTTACCTAGAACTGGAGCATATAAAATAAAATAAATTAAGGCATGACACACCATTATGAATTGATTTCATGATCTCAGTAAAATCCTGGCCTACAGCATGTATGCAGTTTGTATAACCAGCTGAAGACTTTAAATTACCCACATTTTTTTGCTTAACAATTCGTTTAAATGGGGAGAGTTACTGCAATGGGATTTCTGTCTGCTGACTGGCCAAAATTGAAGAAAATTAATCAAGGCTTTTGCCTCATAGAGGTAAATATTAAAAATAAACAGAACCTGTGGTAAGTGATTGTGTTTTCACAAAGTGGGCCTCTGGGTAGAACCGTGAAACACTGACTGCAATGATATGTATATATAACTGACAATAATCAGATTAAGAAGTAGAAGAGAATTTGAAGACCTATACAAATAAGCATTAATGATTTTTAACAATTATGTGCTCCCAGAATTCATTCTTTTTTAATTTACTAACTGGGAAATCAGCAAGGAGTGGTATTAGTCAGTTTGTTCCACTGTTGGACTGATAAGATGCTACTGAGGTCATTAATAGCTAGTCAGCTCTGTAACACGTTGAAGATTTTTCATCCCCAAATGGATAAGTTGAGTTTTAACTGGACTGGTTTGGTTTAAGGGATCAGTCAATTTGTGGCAATGCAAGAAAGGAGTGTCTGGTTGGATGGTTCGTGGGGAATGTGGGGAGTCAGTAGCATGGTTACCCAACAGTTAGAATGGGGTTGATCCTCTAACTTCATCTGGGTTGTTTTCCATATAAGGCAACTGGAGTCTGCCAGCATCTTCAACTCTAAATTAGAATTGGAGGCATTTTTGGAATTGCATTAGAACTTTAAAATTCCCAGGCAATTTTCACATATCATTACATCAGCATAAATATTCCCTCTGAACTGTCTTGCTGCTGCGCAGATCTCCAAGGCCATGTATGATAACAGTTATGGAGAGCAGAAGCTATACATTGGTATGTGATTGGTGGACATAGGGCTCCCAGTAGCCTTGTAGTCACACAGCTTAGAGAGAACATTTGTCAGGACTTCCAAAGGACCTCAACACATATCTTTCTAGCAAAAACAGATGTTGTTAGAGAAACTCAGCAGGCCTGGCAGCATCTGTGGAGAGAAAACATTTTGAGTCCAGTGACACTTCTTCAGAACACATTTTTCAAGGTATGTCCTATCTCTGGCTATCTAGAGACCGGACAAGTGCATCATTGTTACAACTCCTCTTGGGATAGAAGTTCTTGATTAATGCTGTAAATCTGGATAGGAATAAAGCTACAAACAACATTTCATCCTTTTTTAATGTTGTAACTTTGTGGCAATAAAAATGTGCAATTCCTGAAGACTGAGGTCATTGCATTGAAAATTGATATACAACCGACACAAGCATTAGAAACTGGAGGCAGCCATCATTGTGCTATTTAAAAGAAATTCTCTAGCTCTTTGTAAAATGTAGCAGACATTCATTGGACAATTTGTTAGCACTTTTTAGCACCCTTGGACAATCTTGCAATATGCATAATGACTGTTGAACCTTCTGACGTCATAAAATGCTTTGGGCAACACAATTTTCCTGCAGTCCTTTGGCAGTTTCATTCCGATCTGATACACAGGAGCAGAAGCAAGTGGAAGAATGAGCACAGGCGATGCATCTAAAGGGAAATTATTGAGACGAAAGGTGAAGGCAGTAAACCTTTCAACCTCTCAGCAGAATACGTCAGTGCAGGGCATTATACCTATTTCTAGTTGAGCTGCTGTTCTCTAGAGAGATTGCCACAAAGTTGTGTAATGATACCTTTAAACATCGGCCACAGACAACACAGCATTGTGGTGCAGTGGTGGTATCCCTGCCTCTGAGTCAAGAGGCCCCAGTTCAAGTCTGACCTGCTAGAGGTGTACAAGAACCTCTCTGAACAGGTCAGTTAAAAATATTTGTCTATTCCAGTGTATGCCTTCAGCTTTTCCCAGATAATAAAGAAGGTATCAAAAGCATCAGTTACACTGCATTGCATACCTTTGATAATCAGTGCCATATTTGATAAATGAAAAAGCAGAAACAGCACAATATGTTTTGTGGATACATATGACTGTTTCATTTACTCAAGCCTGGGACCTCACTGACTGTACCCATATCACACATTTTCATGCATCACCAAGGCTTTCAATTAATTAATTTGCAACTGATATTAGCTCATCTTTCAGGTAGATCTGTGCTGACTGTCCTGCTTAGTCATTGTGATGCTTTTGCATCATACTAGAGCTTAATTCCTCCATTCCTTGTCCCTGAGCAGCAAACAAAAGGCTGGTTTCTTGTGGGCAAATAAAGTTGGCTACTGAATCCTCTCAGGAACCCATGCTGAGAGGCTAAATATGCAATGTTCAGATCCAGAACTCAAATGGAGTCCTTTTTGAGGAACCATTTGGAATCCTCAGTCAACAACTCTGCACTTTGACCTATCTGATAGAATCTAACAAAGGAGTACTGCATTGATGCATGTAACCATATTTCAGTCCGGACCAATGTATGGAATTACAATTGGATACATCTGATTTGGTGTTTTTGGCAGGCAATGTTACTTCCCAGAAAAACAAATTCATAAAGTTATTTACTGAAGTTCCCAAGTGAATCATAAAATCACACACAGCAGACAGAAACTATTCAATCCACTGTGCCTATACCATTTCTGCAGAGAAAACCAATCAAATTAGTCCCATTCACCTGCTCTTTACCCATAGCTCTGCAATTTGTTTCCTTTTGAGTGTTTATCCAATTTTCTTGTAAATGGTGCAATTGAATCTGTTTCTATCCTATTTGGCAGTCCATTCCAGATCACAGCAACTGACTGTATATAAAAAAAAATCCACATTTCTCCTCATATTCTTTTATCAATTTCCTTAAATCTATGTCCTCTGGTTATCGATCTCCATGTCATTGAAAACAGATTCTCGATATTTACTCTACCAAAGCAATTCATAAGTTAGAAAAGCCCTGTATAATCTTTGAGATAAATTCCACACTTTCTCCATGTAATTGAAGTCTGTCATTGCTGTCGCCAGTTTAGGAAACCTTTTCTGGTCCCGCACTAAGGACGTGCCATTCATGTCCACTGCGCAACATGAACGTACAATTTTCTCTCGCAGATGTGTGTGCAACCAATGAAGCTAAGCTGAATCCAAGCTGATTACCCACTCCCTCCCCTCTGTTTAGAGTCATACAGAATTTAATTGACTTTTTATGCACTTATTTTCTCTGCAGACTCAACCATAATGACTCCATTTCTGATTTGTGTTGTTAAATCCCCGCTGTGTAATTGGAAAAGCTCTAAAATAACAAAGTTAAAAAAATGTTGTTCAGGATTTTTAGCACCAAGGTCTATATGTTTCTCTCCATGGTTCCTCTGGTACATGCACTTTAAAACATCAGGATATAGACTAATAACATAATGAACGCAGCGTAGTTGGAAGTTATCATTACGTAGCAATGAGCTTCTTCTTTAATGTAGATTATTGAATTTTATATTTTGAGCAATTAATCTTCAATAATATAAAATTAAGACATTTTGAAAACCTCTGAATTAATATGAATAATACAATGTTTCACTTTTCATGAAATTATTTTGACTTTATTTCAGTACATGAATTGGGCACCTTTTCTATTGATTGCTAGGTACAAAAAGGTGATGACATTTCTTGATTGTGATTGCACTAAACATTCTCACTGATATTGGCATTCTGTATATCAGGAGGCATATGTATTGTCTCTTCATATAGCAGGACTATGTTTGGGTTGGTGGTGGGGGTTGGTTGGGCTGTCAGTGGAGAGTGGTTTGCTTGTGTTCATTGCATTGGAAACAATGTATTAGTTATTCCCCATAGTAAAATCTGTTTGAACATTATTCATGTTAGCTAATGTACAGTCCTGTTGAGATTTCTTAAAAATTGATGAAAAATGCCTGACGTTAATAACATGCTGCTATTCTGTGACAGTTATACAAATAATTCTATTCAAATTAAATATATTTTATCCAATAGCGCTCATTTTTATCAATTAAAGAGATAAACATATGAGACTTCATTACAATTATCAAGATAAAGAGATTTAGAAATCAGTCTCTTTTTAACCATGTCACTATTGTATTGATTTTAACACTAAATGGTGTCATGCACATGCTTGACTTCAAACTGTTGATAATTATAGATAGTTTGGACTATGTTTGGACTCTGTTGAGGTATTCACTTACCTACCACAGTCTGACTATAATTGGCACTGACTCATGGAATACAAATGCTGCATCCATAACATAGCAGCAATCCCCTTTGGAGCAAAAAAATTCTGCGCAAAAGAAGACATTGGCACTCCAGAGACAAACCCCTTTGTATCATGAGATAACAAGGTGTAGAGCTGGATGAACACAGCAGGCCAAGCAGCATCAGAGGAGCAGGAAGGCTGACGTTTCGGGCCTAGACCTTTCTTCAGAAAAAAAATGTGTCATGACTGTATCATGATTGATTTTACCTCGGAAATGTGCACTGTTTGATTAATTTTCCCTAATCATGTCTAAATGTGTGATGAACACAAACACGGTCCTTATACAAATAAAACAACTAATTGAACTAAATCATTTTTTAAAAAATGTGAAATTAGAATGTGCCTTTTGTTGAAGGTTTGGTAAAAATAATTAGCATACCTTTATTTCTATTGATGTTGTGAAAGATTGAGTCCCATCACCAGCACCACCCTTCTCCCCTGCTGCTTGTTGAATGCCAACAGTGGTAGGAAGAAATTTTTTAGTGGCCATTTGATTGGAAGGAGGTAAAATCTCCATGCTGAACCCTACTATCCAATCATATGGCACCCCACCTTTAAATTTGGAGACCACAATATTTTGCCTTATGTTTCAGTTCAATGATATTTTTTCAATAAAGTCATCTACTGAATCATCTCTTTATGGGCAACTGCTGTGGGTCACTCAGTTCATCAGCAAGATGACAACAGCATCTTGAGTTTTTAGAAATTCCAACCTGGCAGGATCTTGATTAACAGCAGTGACAGTTTAATTAGTACTCTGATATTTTAGATAGTTTAGGTTAGAGGGTTATAAGCAGTTTGTCAGGCAATTCATTGCAATTATCCAAACATATCTTTGCATGCCAGTCAGACATGGCTGCTCAGCTCAATTGATCATGTTATATCATTTGTGCTGCTCCTTAATCCTTATACTCTTGACCCTTTGTTTCTTTTGCTGATGTTTTGTGTTTCTTGTTCATATTCCTTCAGCTCTTACATTTCCCAATAGATATTCCTGAGCTGATTTCTTTCAATGTTTCTTGTAATGTTTAGGGCGGCATGTGTTATATATTTCTGTCTCCATGCAGCAGAGGACTCTGAGCCTGCAATTCATCTGTAACACGTTGTCATTTTATTTTGGGAAAAAGGAAGCTGTACTGCTTACATGCTCAAAAAGGCATCTCTAGTGATTTGAAAATAAATTGAACAAAACAAAATGAACAAAGAAAGCATAATTGCTCAAACAGTTTGAACTAATTAATGAGATAACTTGAAACAATTAGCGTGGAATTTATTTGTATTGTAAAATGGAATGTCATGCAAACATATCATGCAAATAACGTCACTAATGTGAGGCAATGTAAACACAATATAAAGATGAATATCCATTCTTTTCAAATGTTCCTGGATTTGCACATTAAGATTTGTGTGATTTAGGGAGGTGTCATCACTTGGTTTAACTCTCCTGTTCTCCACAGCATATAGTAACTGACTGGAAATGCACTCACTTCAGCAGGGGTTAATAATTGTTCAACGCTGGTTTAATGGAGAGAGCAGAAGGGTATGCCAGGAGCAGCACCAGGCATACCCAATGGTGAGGTGCCAACGTGGTGAAGCCACCAAACAGGACTACTTGCATGTCAAACCACATAAGCAGCAAGTGATAGACAGAGCTAAGCGATCCCACAACCAACAGATCAGATTTCACATCCAGTTGTGAATGATGGTGGTGGATGACTAAACAACTCACTGGAGGAGGAGGCTCCACAAATATCCCTATCCTCAATGACGGAAGAGCCCAGCACATCAGTGCAACGATCTTCAGCCAGAAGTGCTGAGTGGATGATCCATCTCCGCCTCCTCCAGTGGTCCCCAGCATTACAGATACCAGTCTTCAGCCAATTCGATTCACTCCATGTGATATCACGAAACCATTGGAGATACTGGATACTGCAAAGGCTACAGGCCCTGACAACATTCCAGCAATAGTACTGAAGACTTGTGCTCCAAAACTTACCGCTCCTCTAGCCAAGCTGTTGCAGTACAGTTAAACACTGTTATTTACCCAACAACGTCGAAAATTGTCCAGGTACGTCATGTACATAAAATGCAGGAGAAATCCAACCCAACTAATTATTGCCCCATCAACTTACTATGGATCATCAGTAAAGTGATGGAAAGTGTCATTAATAGAGCTATCAAGCAGCACCTGCACAGCAAAAGCATGCTCAGTGACGCCCATGTTGGATTCTACCAGAGCTATTAACTCCTGACATCATTACAGCATTGATTCAAACATGGACAAATGCTGTATTCCAGAAGTGAGGTGAAAGTGACATCCCTTGATATCAAGGATAGTAGGAACTGCAGATGCTGGAGAATCTGAGATAACAAGGTGTAGAGCTGGATGAACACAGCAGGC
>NC_063334.1:89393163-89428419 GCF_021869965.1 Rhincodon typus
GCCTTTCTGCTCCTATGATGCTGTTTGGCCTGCTGTGTTCATCCAGCCCTGCACCTTGTTGTCTCGGATTCTCCAGCATCTGCAGTTCCTACTATCTCAGAAAAAGTCTAAGGCGGCTTAAAAAGGCCCATGAAATATCTTTGGTAAACACAACTATGGAAAATACCAAGGCGTTTTATATGTATATAAGGAGCAAGAGGGTAGTTAGGGAAAGAGTAGTCCACTCAAAGACAATAAGTAATTTATATATGGAGCTGGAGGAAATGGATGAGATCCTTAATGAATACTTTGCATCACTATTCACAAAGGAGTCGAATACGGTAGATGCTGAGTCTCAGAAGGGGTATGTTGGTATTTTGGGGTATGTCAATATTAAAAAGGAGAAAATCTTGGGTGTTTTAAAAAGCATTGAGGTAGACAAGCCTCCAGCACCTGATTGGATCTATCCCAGAATACTGAGGGAGGCAAGTGAGGAAACTGCTGGGATCTCGTACAAAATCTTTGTATCCTCTTTAGTCACAGGAGATGTTCCAGAGGACTGGAGAATACCTAAAGTTGTTCCTTTGTTTAAGTAAAGCAACAAGAATAATTCAGGAAATTACAGGCCGGTAAGTCTTACATCAGTGGTAGGAAAATTATTGGAGAACATTCTTAGGGATAGAATTTACTCACATTTAGAAAAATATGGATTAATTAGTGATAGGCAACATGGATTTGTGTGGGAGAGGTCATGTCTCACAAACTTGATTGAGGTTTTTGAGGAAGTGACAAAGATAATTGATGAGACAGTGTAGTAGATGCTGTTTATATGGACTTTAGCAAGACCTTTCACAATGTCCCTCATGGCAGGCTGATACAGTAGCAGAAGTCACATGGAATCCCATGGTGAGCTGATAAAATGGCCTAGTCATAGAAGACAGACAGTAGTGGTGGAAAAGTGTTTTTCAGACCAGAGATCTGTGACCAGTGGTGTTCTGTAGGCCTCAGTGTTGAGACCTCTGTTGATTGCAATACATATAAATGATTTGGAGGAGAATGTGGGTGGCCTGATTAGTAAGTCTGCGAAAGACACCAAGATTGAAGGTGCTGCAGATAATGAAGAGGGTTGCCTGAGGATATAGCAAGATAGATAGGCTGGAAACGTGGGTGGAGAAATGGCAGATGGAAGTTAATCTGGACAAATGTAAGGTGATGCAATTTGGAAGTTCTAATGCAGGAGGGAAATTTACGGTAAATAATAGAACCCTTTGGAGTATCAACATACAGAGAAGTCTAATGCACAGGTCCAGAGTTGCCTGAAAATGGCACACAAGTCGATAATGTGTTCAAGAAAGCATACAGCATCAGTGGGGGCACAGCATAAAAATTGGCAAGTCATGTTACAGCTGCGTAGAACTATAGTTAGATCACATTTGGAATATTGTGTATGGTTCTGGTTGCAACACTGCAAGAAAGATGTGGAAAGAATCAAAGATGAAAACCATACAGGAACAGTTTACCAAGCTGTCATCTCATTTTGAGGGTATTAGCTATGAGGAGAGATTGGGCAAACTTTATTTTTTTTCATTTGAACTTTGAAGGATGAGGGATGACCTGATAGAAGTTTACAAAATCATGAAAGGCATAGATAAAAATGTTAATCAGAATCTTTTCCCAAGGTAGAAATATCAATGACTAGCAGACATACGCATAAGGTAAAAGGGGGAAAGTTTAAAGGAGATGTGAGAGGCAAGGCTTTTACACAGAAGGTGGTAAGTGCCTGGAATGCACTGCCAGAAGAGGTGGTGCAAGTGGATACAATAGCAACGTTTAAGAGACATCTTAACAGATATAGGCGTAAGCAGGGAATACAAGGATACAGACCACACAGAGGCAAAGGTTTTCAGTTTAGAAAGGCATCACATGTCAGTGCAGTCTTAGTGGGCCAAAAGGCCTGTTCCTATGCTGTGCTGTTCTTTATTCTTTGATAATTGTTTTCTATGGAGCATCCAGTTTACTGTGTTCTGTATACAGAAATGGCATAGTCTGATATCTAGGTGGACAGTGTGTTCATTTAACCATTGTTTTAACAGGCACATTGTACGTGAAGCATATATATCCATGTATGTTTACAACTGGTTAATGCTACTTCAAACTTATTTTCAGTACTAAGCATCTTTTCCAGTTTTCATCTTTTTTTGTTAAAAAAGTTGATATGCTGTATGATAATCATCTGAATGACAGCATGAACAATGTGTATACATTTTAAGCTGCTTGATTGATGCTCGGTTCCCATGCCGGCAAACTAGCATGTCATAAACAACAATTGAATGAATGATGAGTTAATTCACCTGATATCTGGTTGCTACTGCCATCTCTCAGAACAGCTGCATACACTAGGCTCCCACTCAAGGGACCATACCTCAGAAACCTGGTCAGTAAGGTCAAGCAGCCGAAGACAAGCTACAAGGATACAGCCGGCAGAGGATCACCACTTTGAGTTGAACTGCCATAAAAGCAAAAGGTCTCATCAATTCTATGAACATTTCATGAAACATGGAAGTCAATCATTTCTTGGCACTCAGAAAGCACATAAAAGTGGATTTCAAAAATTAATGTGTAGGTGCTTGGGAAGATAATGTTCTAAAAAACAAATGTAAGTTGACTTCAAGCAAGTTTCAACAAAATATGGCATTGTATAGTTGATAACATGAAAGCAATTCAAGAGAAATTATGTATTTTTGATGCTGAGGTTTTATCTCAGGTGATGGTTATTGACATATAAGACACACAGGTCTGTCATGTTTTCATGTCATTTGGATGTGGGAAGTCCCAGTTATTTGAAAATGGAGGAGAAGGATGGATGGAAGGATGGATGTCTCCAGCATGTCAAAGGTAGACTTCACTGATGAGATGTGCTCTAATTCCTCTTGTAAATGTTCTCTGATTCTTTTCTTTTGGTTATGGTACGTAGGTGTCACTGGATATAGCAGCATTCCATAGGCCAGTTAAGAGTCAACCACATTGCTTTGGTCTCGAGGTATAAATAGGTTCATTCGGGAAAAATGACAGATTTTCTTCCCTAAAGGATATTGCCATAAAAACCCATCTGGATCACCAATTGACAACTGTTACATGGTTCCCATGAGGTCAGCATTTTATTTCAGACTTTTATAGAATTAAAATTAAATGCTTTGCCATGATGAGCTTCAAACGCACATCCCCAAAACATTAGCCTGGAGGTTTTGGACTATTACTCCAGTGAGGTTAACACTGTGGCACTGCCTCCCTCTCCTCAATTGTTTTGTTTCGGACATATCTCATGGTGGTTACATATCTAGAGAGTAAAGAGTGAGAAAATATACAAAATATGTGCCCATAAGTTAACCAGCTGCTGAAAAGTGAAAGCTGTTAGCTGGTCTGTATGCAGTGGAGGAGATTTTAAGTAGCACCACTGAAGGACAATCTCACAGAAACACCTTACAACTATCATAGGATCCGAACCCAGGTCAAATGCAAAACAAATTAATTATAATGTGGATAAAAGCAGATTATTATCTAAATAATAATAGAAATTGGGAGGTGCAACAAGACCCGGGTGTCCTCGTACACAAGTCCTCAGTGAATCTCTTGAGGTGTATAGGGAGAGCAGGAGTACACTTAAGAGGGAAATCTAGAGGGTAAAAACAGGACATGTGATAGCTTAGGCAGATAGGGTAAAGGAGAGATTCTACAAGTATAATAAGAGCCAAAGAGAAACTAGGGAGAGAATAAGGCTCCTTAAAGATCAACAAGGCCATTTATGTGTGGAACCACAGGAGATGGTTGAGATCCTAAATGAATATTTTGTGACAGTATTTACTATAGAGAAAGACATAGAAGCTAGGGAACTCAGGGAAATAAACATTGATGTCTTGAAAAGACTCCACATTACAGAAGAGGAGGTGTTGGAGATCTTAAAACAGATAAAGATAGATAAATTCCTGGGACCTGATCAAGTGTTTCCCAGGACATTGTGAGAAGCTAGAGAAAAAAATTGTAGGGCCCCTAGCAGAAATATTTGTATCATCAACAGCCACAGGTGAGGTGGTGGAAGACGGAGGGAGGTTAATGTTGTGCCATGATTTAAGGAAGGCTGCAAAGAAAGTTAGGGAGCTATAGACCAGTAAACCTAATGTTACTGCTGGGTACATTGTTGGAGGGGATTCTGAGACATAGGAACTATGTGCATTTGGAAAGATTAGGACTCATTAAGGATCATCAGCATGGCTTTGTGCGTGGGAAATTGTGTCTCACAAATTTGATGAGTTTTTTGAAGAGATGACCAAGAAGATAGATGAAGGAAGAGTGGTAGACATTGTCTACATGGACTTTATCAATGTCTGTGACAAGGTTCCACATGGCAGACTGGTTAGTAAGGTTAGATCACATGGAATCCAGGGAGAGATAGCCAGTTGAGTACAAAGTTAGCTTGACAGTAGGAGACAGAGGGTAGTGGTAAAGGGTTGGTGTCCAAACTGGAGGCCTGTGAACGCTGGTTCCATTGTCGTTCATCATGTATATAAATGATTTGGATGAGAATATAGAAGGCATTGTTAGTAAGCTTGCAGATGACACCAAAATTAGTGGTTTGCTGGATAATGAACAAGATTATCTATGAGTACAACAGGATCTTGACCAACTTTGCGCTGTCAGGGTGGGAACAATGCAGAACATACCATTATGATGGATTCTGTTGAGTACAACTTCCACCTCTTACCCAGAGGAGTGATCAACAAGAATGCCACATGCTTCATTGGTAAATGCCCTTCGGTGTGCAACACACTGTTTTATAAAACAGTTCATAGAATTAAGATGTTAACAGTTTGAGTTGAGCTTTCTTGCACAGGAAATGGGAGCAAAAGTAATCCATTCAGACCCACCAGCCTGCTCTGCCTTTCAGTAGGTCATTGCTGATCATTACCTCAATACCATTTTCTCACACTATCCCTTGATATCTTTCTTATCTAGAAACCTATTTATCTCTGTCTTGAACATACTTAATGGTTGAGCCTCGACTGTCCTTTGAGGTAGAGAATTCCAAAGATTTTCCACCCTCTGAGTGAAGAAATACCTCCTTCTCTTGGTCCAAAATGGCCACCCTTTTATCTGGAGACTCTTTCTGCTGGTTCTGGACTCTATTTGCCCCTGATGTACCACTTCCTCCAAAAACACCCTTGAGAGAAGCCTCCTTCCTGTATTTCACTCTATTGAGCTCTGTAAAAATTCCATATTCTTCAATTGGATTACTTCTCATTCTTAAATTCCAGAAAATACAGGTCCAGTCTCAAACTCTTCTCAAGGGACTGTCCCATTCTCCCAGATATCAGTCTGGTGAACCTCCAGTGTACTCCCTCTAAGACAAGCAGATCCTTCCTTGGGTGTTCTGACTCAACTGTGAAGAGTTGTATTAGCTGGAAGAATTATTTTGTTACAAGTAAGTATATTTTAGCCACAAATAAAACAACTGTGAACTATTGACGTACAAAATGATAACCAAGCCACATTAATCTATAAACTGCTATAATTGTTTAAATACCACTGAGGTGGTACCACACTCAGTGTGGAAATCACTGAGGTGATCAATTTTCCTGACAGACTGCTATGCAGGACAAAATTAAATTCACAGGTTTCATCATTAACAGAAAGAATACTCTACTTACTGTGAAGTCAGGAGCTGTGTGGCCCTGGCAGAACCCAAACTGAGTGTCAGTGAATTTGTTGCTAAGCAGGTGCAGTTTGATAGCTCTGTTGATGATACTTTCCATCACTTTACTGATGTTTGCGAGTAGACTGATGGGGTAGTAATTGGCCAGGTTGGATTTGTTCTGCTTTTTGTGTAGAAGATATACCTGGTCAATTTTCCACATTATCAGGGAAATGCCAGATTTGTTGCTGTACTGGAACAGCTTGACTAGAGGTACAACAAGTTCTGGAGCACCAGTCTTCAGTACTCATAGAATCCCTAGTGTGGAAACGGGCCCTTTAGCCCAACAAGTCCACACTGAACCTCAGAGCATCCCACCCATCCCCCATATAACCCACCTAATCTACACATCCCCAAATGCTATGGGCAATTTAGCATGGCCAATCCACCTAGCCTGCACATCTTTGGACTGTGGGAGGAAACCGGAGCACCCAGAGGAAACCCACGCAGACATGGGGAGAATGTGCAAACTCCACACAGACAGTCGCCCGAGGGTAGAATCAAACCGGGGTCCCTGGCACTGTGAGGCAGCAGTGCTAACCACTGGGCCACCATGTTGCCCTACTATTGCTGGAATGTTGTCAGAGTCCATAGCCTTTGCAGTAGTCAGTACCTCCACCCATTTCCTGATTTCATATGGAATAGTGAACAACTTTTGTCTGTTTCAAAGAATTATCCTTGAAAATAGTAAATGTTCTTGTGGCACTGTGAATTGAGAGAGTGTATTTGAGTAAATATGGAGTGTCAATGTTCGCCCTTATGCCTGGCATACATATACTGAAAGGAAGAATTAAAGTAACAGTGAGGTAAAGGATGTCAACCGATTGTTAGAGATGTGGATTTGAACAGGAATCTTTACTTTGCCACACTTATTGAAATTATTGAAATTTGAAATTGTCTGACAATCTTTAGGCTAGTGGAGGTTGCATTTGACATCCCTTCAAGAGGGCTGCACCATGCATTATTATATGTGCTAACTTTCAATCTGCTGGGACTACTTTAAAATGTAATCAATTTTGGAAAACTATAAACAGTGCAGACAAAATGTCAACAACCATCACTGGTTCTGGTGGCTTATCAGATTTTAGATCCTTAGGCTTCTCCAGTTCATTTTTTCCCCTGACTTTAATTATCTTAATTTTCACACTCCTTTCTTCTGCTATTTTCTTTCCTATTTTTGGTATGTAACTTGTGGCTTCAGCCAGGACCCAATTCTATGATTTCTGCCCCATTCCTGGTGTGGAATAAAGCTTATTTGAACGCCAGAGTGTGCAAATTGAGCTGAACTGCTTCCTTCTACGCCACAACAATTCTTTGATTCTGTGAAGGTGGCAGGCAATGAATCTGCAGCTTGTAATTGGCTCAGTTGATTCCAGAGGCCTGTTCAAACATCCTTCCACCAACCCCACCATCCACCAAACAATTTTGTGGAGTTAGGCTATCTTTTCAAACTCATGCTTGATTAAGGAGCATCAACATGGCTTTGTGTGTGGGAAATCGTGTCTCACAAATTTGGTTGAGTTTTTTGAAGAAGTGACCAAGAAGATAGATTAAGGCAGAGCGGTAGACATTGTCTACATGGACTTTAGCAATGTCTTCGACAAGGTTTCGCATGGTAGACTGGTTAGTAAGTTTAGAACAACAACAACAAAGAACAAAGAAAATTACAGTATAGGAACAGGACCTTCGGCCCTCTAAGCCTGCACCGACATGCTGCCCGCCACAACTAAAACACCCGACCCTTCCAGGGACCGTATCCCTTTATTCCCATCCTATTCAGATATTTGTCAAGACGCTCTTTAAAAGTTTGTGTTCAATTCTGGTCCCCACACTATCAGAAGGATGTGGTGGCTTTGGAGAGGGTTAGATCACATCGAATCCAGGGAGAGATAGCCAGTTGAATACATAATTGGCTTGACAGTAGGAGATAGAGGGTAGTGGTAAAGGGTTCGTGTCCAGATTAGAGGCCTGTGAATGGCAGTGTGCCACAAGGATCGATGCTGAGTCCACGCTTGTTCATCATTTTTGTAAATAACTTGTACGAGAATATAGAAGGCATGGTTAGTAAGCTTGCAGATGACACCAAAATTGGTAGTATGGTGGATAGTGAACAAGATTTTCTAAGAGTACAACAGGATCCTGATCAACTTTGTTGCTATCAGAGTGGAAACAATGCAGGACATGCCATTATGGTGGATTCTGTTGAGTACAACTTCCATCTCTTGCCCAGTGGGGTGATCAACAAGAATGCCACATGCTTCATTGGTAAGTGCCCTTCAGTGTACAGCACACTGTTTTATACTGGACCCTCAGAGAATTTGCAAATTAGCATAAAATTTCAGGCGCCTGTTGAAAGGTATTCCTTGAAGATTAGCCAAGCATTCCCAATGAAGACATTCATTAATGAAGACATTAATAAACTGTATCAACAGAACCAGGTTACTAGACTACTAATGGATTAGCTCTGCAGCGGTCTCTTTTCATAGCTGCAAGTGGAGTGTTCATTTGTAGATGGTCTCTATTGCCACCAAACATGCGCATAATGGACCATTTCAAATTCACACACGTGTGTTTACAGGAACTGACGCACGCATGTTTAAACAAGGGTTCGTTGCCAATATGAAAAATAGTGGCAATCAAATCATCACGATCAGTAACTAGTCCAATGGAGCAACGCCTGAGAATTGGTGTAGTTATGGGCGAGATGTGGACAGTCATGTGGGAGAGAGGGAATTGTGATGGGGGTGAGAGGCAGCTGTGATGGGGAAGAGGACGTTTGTGTTAGGGGAGGGGGTTTGTGGTGGGGGAGATAAACTGAGAGGGGAATGAATTCTGTAAGGAATGGTCAGGGAGGCGGTGGTACCCTTTCTCCCCATCAAGTCCTATCTCTATCTCCCCCATCACCATCCCATCTCCCCCATTACCTTTACACCCTCCCCATCAATGCCCTCTCTCCCCAGTCTTCTCTCTTTCCCTTATCCTCCTTCTTCTCCCATCCTCCCTCTTCCCGTTCCCACATTCCTTCTTCACGCCCCCCAATCCCCCAATCCCTCACGTCCCCCCTTCCACCCCCATCCCCTAAACTGAATTCTGTTTCAATTTGGCACTTCTTTTCTGCACACCTATAATTCTGTTGCTTATGATGTCATTGGAAATTGACTTGATGACATAGAACCAGACTGTTTATTCTTCATTTCCAGCTTCCCACCTCAATGTTAAAAATTCAGCCCAAATTATTTGTTTAAATTCTATCAGGACCTTCACTGGCTCACTGGGTAGAAAGTCCTTCCAAGTGGATTTCTATTTCTGCTGAGAAATAATGTTACCCTTTAACATGAAAAGTTTTTAAATGCTGCACCAGAATTGAATTTTCTTCTTACAGATGACAATAAACTAACAAGTCTTTTTTTGAGATAGTAGGAGCTGCAGATGCTGGAGAATCTGAGATAACAAGGTGTAGAGCTGGATGAACACAACAGGCCAAGCAGCATCAAAGGAGCAGGAAGGCTGACGTTTTGGGTCCGGACCCTTCTTCAGAAATGGGAGAGGGCAAGGGATTCTGAAATAAATAGAGAGGGGGGGGAGGCGGATAGAAGATGGATAAAGGAGCAGATAGGTGGAGAGGAGATGGGCAGGTCAAAGAGGCAGGGAGGGAGCCAGTAAAGGTGAGTGTAGGTTCAGAGTTAGGAAGGGGGTTAGTCAGTCCAGGGAAGACGGACAGGTCAAGGAGGCAGGGATGAGGCTGATAGATAGGAGGTGGGGGTGGGGGTAGAGGTGGGAGGAGGGGATAGGTGGGAGGAAGGACAGTTTAGGGAGGCGGGGATGAGCTGGGCTGGTTTTGGGATGCGGTCAGGGGAGGGGAGATTTTGAAGCTTGTGAAGTCCACATTGATACCATTGGGCTGCAGGGTTCCCAAGCGGAATATGAGTTGCTGTTCCTGCAACCTTCGGGTGGCATCGTTGTGGCACTGCAGGAGGCCCAGGATGGACATGTCATCCAAGGAGTGGGAGGGGGAGTTGAAATGGTTTGCGACTGGGAGGTGCAGTTGTTTAGTGCGAACCGAACGTAGGTGTTCCACAAAGCGGTGTCCAAGCCTCCGCTTGGTTTCCCCGATGTAGAGGAGGCCACATCGGGAACAGCGGATGCAGTATACCACATTGGCAGATGTGCAGGTGAACATCTGTTTGATGTGAAAGGTCTTTTAGGGCCTGGGGGTGAGGGGGGAGGTGTAGGGGCAGGTGTGGCACTTCCTGTGGTTGCAGGGAAAAGTGTCGGGGGTGGTGGGGCTGGCGGGGAGTGTGGAGCAGACAAGGAGTCACGGAGAGAGTGGTCCCTCCGGAAGGCAGGTAAGGGTGGGGAGGGAAAATGTCTTTGGTAGTGGGGTCAGATTGCAGGTGGTGGAAGTGCCGGAGGATGATGCGTTGGATCTGGAGGTTGGTGGGCGATAGGGCCAGTGTAGCTTTCGAAGAGGGATTGTTCCACATATCCTACAAAGAGGCAGGCATAGCTTGGGCCCATGCGGGTACCCATGGCGACTCCCTATTTCTGTAGAAAGTGGGAGGAATTGAAGGAGAAGTTGTTAAGGGTGACGACAAGTTCAGCTAAGCGGATAAGGGTGTCAATGGAGGGGGTTTGGTCGGGCCTGCAGGACAGGAAGAAGCGGAGGGCCTTTAGGCCATCTGCATGGGGAATGCAAGTGTATAGGGACTGGACATCCATGATAAAGATGAGGTGTTGGAGGCCAGGGAATCGGAAATTTTGGAGGAGGTAGAGGGCGTGGGTGGTGTCATGGACGTAGGTGGGGATTTCCTGGACCAAAGGGGAGAAAATGAAGTTGAGGTAAGTGGAGATGATTTCAGTTGGACAGGAGCAGGCGGAGACAATGGGTCGACCAGGGCAGTCAGGTTTGTGGATTTTGGGAAGGAGATAGAAGTGGGCGGTGTGGGGTTGGGGAACGATGAGGTTGGAGACTGTGGGTGGGAGGTCACCTGAAGTGATGAAGTTGTGGATGGTCTGGGAGATGATGTTTTGGTGGTCGGGGTTGGGGTCATGATCAAGGGGGCGGTAGGAGGAGGTGTCAGAGAGTTGGCTCCTGGCCTCAGCGATGTAGAGGTCAGTGCGCCATATTACAACTGCGCCTCCCTTGTCCACGGGTTTTATGGTGAGGTTGGGGTTGGAGCGGAGGGAGTGGAGGGCTGCACGTTCTGTGGGGGAGAGGTTGGAGTGGGTGAGAGGGGTGGAGAGGTTGAGGCGATCGATGTCGCGACAGCAGTTGGAGATGAAGAGGTCGAGGGAGGGTAGGAGGCCTTGGGGTGGTGTCCAGGAGGCGGGGGTGTGTTGGAAGCGGGAGAAGGGGTCAGTGGAGGGAGGGTTAGGCTCATGGTTGAAGAAGTAAGCACGGAGGCGGAGGCGGCGGAAAAACTGTTCAACGTCCAAGCGTGAGCAGTATTCGTTGATGTGTGGGTGGAGGGGGACAAAGGTGAGCCCTTTACTGAGGACTGACCATTCATCCTCAGTAAGGGGGAGGTCTGGGGGGATGGTGAAGACTCGGCAGGGCTGGGTGCTACTGTCTCCTCTGGAGTTGCTGGCTGTGGAGGCGGTGGGCGGAACGATTTTTTTTTGAGCTCCTGCATTACTTTTAAAAATTCTGAGTTGAAAATGTGAGAGGCTGCTGTTGTTTCACATTGGTGAGCAGCAAGCCTGCCCTGCAACAAAGCTGCCAATTGGATAAGAAATTATGTACTTTCTTTTGCCATAAGCGCATGTAACACTGTGCTTTTGTAGTGCAGTGGTAGGGTGCCTACCTCTGAGTCAGTGACCTGGGTTCAAGTTCAATTGGCTCCAGAGATGTGTTTTAACATCTATAACCAAGTTGATTAAAAGTATCTTCATAACACATAGGTTTTAACTCTTTTCTAGACAGATTCTAATTTGAGAGATAGCAGGAACTGCAGATGCTGGAGAATCTGAGGTAACAAGGTGTAGAGCTGGATGAACACAGCAGGCCAAGCAGCATCAGAGGAGCAGGAAGGCTGACGTTTCGGGCCTAGACCTGGCTCTTTTATCGAAGGTTCTAATTTGAGATTTCGCTAAATTGCTGTGAATGGATAATGGGTGATTAATATTCAGCGAAAGACACCAGACTATGTTCATTTATATCCAGAATGCTAGGTTAAATCAAATCAAATGTGATTGGCAGCAACAGAGTGACAACTTCACATGCTTTCATTTACTTTTTGCTCAAATTGCCTGGGGCTACTATTGGGGATACACAAATCTCTCAGTTCTAATCAGCATCTTTATATTGTCTTCAACAGAGTGCTGAGCCATCAGCTCCTCACAGGCAGCACTAGAATAGCTGCTCCTGTTCTCAGAGTCAACTTAGAGTTGTAGAATCATTTGCCTGCTTTGAAACAATGGAGGATCTGCATTTTAACTTCTGACAATGCAAAGGCAGCTATAATGCAGGCTCTTAAGAAAAATAGTTGAAAGGTTTCTTGTCAAAAACATGAAAACTTTTATGTCGTTTGCGATGTTCCAGCAGGATAATAATAGTGTTCAGAGCCAAGTAGAGTTTAACGCAAGAGACACTTTCTCCAGCTGACATCAGCCATTACTTCCTTCCTTCCTATCTTAAAAGAAAGGTGCACTACCTCAGTTCACAATTGATGCTTTTGACAAAACAATCCATCAGTTCTTTGTCCTTATGTGTCAAGAACAAAACCAAAAAGGACGTCTGTATAAATCTTGCAATGATTTTTATGTAGAATGGAAATTTTACAGTTTTATTTTATGTTGATGAGTTTCTAAAAGAATGCAGCTGCTGCAGCTTTAAATAGAGAAAGGTTTCTGGCAATGAGTTAATTTACTATTTGAATTAGGTAATCCAATATATTTTCCTTTGCCACATGAATCAAAACAAAATTAGCCTTTGTGATAATATATTTCAGTTCACATCGTTTTGACAGTAACCAAACATAATTTTATTGCATTATAACTATTCTTGAGACCTTAGTTTGCCAATTACAATGAAGACAGACAGGATTGCTTAAACCACACTTTTTAAAATTCACTTAGCAGATGCAGGTGTTGCTGGAAGGGCCAGCATTTACTGCCATCCCTAGGTCATAGATCATAGAATCCCTCGATTGTGGAAACAGGCCTTTCAGCCCAACAAATCCACACCGACTCTCAGAACATCCCACCCTGACCCATCCCCCTAATCTGCACATCCCTGAACACTATGGGCAATTTAGCATGGCCAATTCACCTAGCATGCACATCTTTGGACTGAGGGAGGAAACCCACGCAGACACAGAGAGAATGTGCAAACTCCACACAGACAGTCACCCGAGGGTGGAATCAAACCCAGGTTCCTGGGCTGTGAGGCAGCAGTGCTAACCACTGAGTACTGTGTCATCCTTGAGAAGGTGATGTGAGCTGCTTTCTTGAATCACTGCAGTCCATGAGCTGTGGGCTGACCCAAAATGCTATTAGGAAGGGAATTCCAAGATTTTGACCCAGTGTCAGTGAAGGAATTGTAGTATATTTCCAAGTCGGAGTGATGAGTGGCTTGGAGAGGAACTTGCAGGTGGTGGTGTTCTCATGTATCTGCTGACCTTGTCCTCCAAATGGAAGTAGTCATGGGTTTGGAAGGTACATCTTTTAGGTGGTGCACATTGCTGCTACTGAGTGCTGGACATGAAGGGAGAGGATGTTTTTGGTGGATGTGATGCCTAACAAGTATGATGCTTTGACCTGGATGGTGTCAAACTTCTTAAGTGTCCTTGGAACTGCACCCAGGCAAGTGGTAAGTGTTGTATCACACTCCTGACTTGTGCCTTTTAGGTGTTGGACAGACTTTGGGGAGTCAGGAGTGAGTTACTCATTACAGTATTCCTAGCCTCTGATCTGCTCTTCCAGCCACTTTGGTTACTTGGCTAGTCCAGCTGAGTTTCCCAGGATGTTGAAAGTGGGGTAATTCAGTGATGGAAACACCATTAAATATCAAGGGGCAGTGGTTAGATTCTTTCTTATTGGAGATGGTTATAGACTGGCATATGCATGACATGAATGTTATTTGCCACTTTTCAGCCCAAGCCTGGATATTGTCCAGATCTTGTTGCATTTGAACATGGACTGCTTCAGCATCTAAGGAAGTCATGAATGGTGCTGAACATTGTGTAATCATTGGCAGACATCCCCTGACTTTATGATGGAAGGAAGGCCAGTGCTGAAGCAGCTGAAGATGGTTAGGTGTAGGCACTACCCTGAGGAACTCCTGCAGAGATGTTCTGTAGCTGAGATGACTGACTTACAACAATCACAACCATCTTCCTATGTGCCAGGTATGACACCAACCAGAGGAGATTATGCCCCCTTATTCCCATTGATTGCATTTTTGCTAAGGCTCCTCGATGCTATGCTTAGTCAAATGTGGACTTGATGTCTAGACCCTTCATCAGAAATGGGGGAGGGGAAGGGGGTTCTGAAATAAATAGGGAGAGAGGGGGAGGTGGATAGAAGATGGATAGAGGAGAGGATAGGTGGAGAGGAAACAGACAGGTTGAAGAGGCGGGGATGGAGCCAGTAAAGGTGAGCGTAGGTGGGGAGTTGGAGAGGGGATAGGTCAGTCGAGGGAGGACGGACAGGTCAAGGGGGCAGAATGAGATTAGTAGGTAGGAGATGGGGGTGGGGCTTGAGGTGGGAGGAGGGACAGGTTAGGGAGGCGGGGACGAGCTGGACTGGTTTTGGGATGCGGTAGGGGGAGGGGAGATTTTGAAGCTTGTGAAATCCACATTGATACCATTGGTCTGCAGGGTTCCCAAGCGGAATATGAGTTGCTGTTCCTGCAACCTTCGGGTGGCATCGTTGTGGCACTGCAGGAGGCCCAGGATGGACATGTCGTCTGAGGAATGGGAGGGGGAGTTGAAATGGTTCGAGACTGGGAGGTGCAGTTGTTTATTGCGAACTGAGCGTAGGTGTTCTGCAAAGCGGTCCCCGAGCCTCCGCTTGGTTTCCCCGATGTAGAGGAAGCCACACCGGGTACAGTGGATGCAGTATACCACATTGGCAGATGTGCAGGTGAAAATCTGCTTGATGTGGAAAGTCTTCTTGGGGCCTGGGATGGGGGTGAGGGAGGAGGTATGGGGACAGGTGTAGCACTTCCTGCGGTTGCAGGGAAAAGTGCCTGGTGTGGTGGGGCTGGAGGGGAGTGTGGAGTGGACAAGGAAGTCACGGAGAGAGTTGTCCCTCCGGAAAGCAGATAAGGGTGGGGAGGGAAAGATGTCTTTGATGGTGGGGTCGGATTGCAGATGGCGGAAGTGTCGGAGGATGATGCGTTGGATCCGGAGGTTGGTGGGGTGGTACGTGAGGACAGGGGGATTCTTTTTTGGTTCTTATTGCGTGGACGGGGTGTGAGGGATGAGTTGCGGGAGATGTGGGAGACACGGTTGAGGGCATTCTCGACCACTGAGGTGGGGAAGTTACGGTCCTTGAAAAACGAGGACAACTGAGATGTACGGGAGTGGAATGCGGCGGTGGCGAAGGAATTGGGAATAGAGGATGGCATTTTTGCAGGAAGGAGGATGGGAGGAGGAGTATTCTAGGTAGCTGTGGGAGTCGGTGGGCTTGAAATGAATATCGGTTTCTTGGTGGTTACCCGAGATGGAGACAGAGAGGTCCAGGAAGGGGAGAGAGGTATTAGAGATGGTCCAGGTAAACTTAAGGTTGGGGTGGAAGGTGTTGGTGAAGTGGATGAACTGTTCGAGCTCCTCGTGGGAGCACGAGGCGGTGTCGATACAGTCATCAATGTAACGGAGGAAGAGGTGGGGTTTAGGGCCAGTGTAGGTACAGAAGAGGGATTGTTCCACGTAACCTACAAAGAGGCAGGCATAGCTTGGGCCCATGCAGGTACCCATGGCCACCCCCTTTGTCTGTAGGAAGTGGGAGGAATTGAAAGAGAAGTTGTTGAGGGTGAGGACGAGTTCGGCTAAGCGGATGAGGGTGTCAGTGGATGGGGACTGGTCGGGCCTGCGGGACAGGAAGAAGCGGAGGGCCTTTAGGCCATATGTATGGGGAATGCAGGTGTAGAGGGACTGGATGTCCATGGTAAAGATGAGGTGTTGGGGACCGGGGAATTGGAAGTTCTGGAGGAGGTGGAGGGCGTGGGTGGTGTCACGGACATAGGTAGGGAGTTCCTGGACCAAGGGGGAGAAAATGGAGTCGAGATAGTTGGAGATCAGTTCAGTGGGGCAGGAGCAGGCGGAGACAATGGGTTGACCAGGGCATTCAGGTTTGTGGATTTTGGGAAGGAGATAGAAGCGGGCAGTGCGGGGTTGGGGAACGATGAGGTTGGAGGCCTTGGGTGGGAGGTCACCTGAGGTGATGAGTTGTGGATGGTTTGGGAGTCTGTGTTGCAGTAAGGGAGGACATGCTTAGCAAACTTGTTGGAGTTTTACCAAGGATATCCAAGCTGTGACTTACAAAGGAGATCTTAGAATTTCAAAGGCTCAAAGCCAGGGATTAATAATGACAGAACTAGTTATATAATCTGGTGGGGATGGGGAGATAATAGAGTACTGAATATTCAAAAGCAGGAAACTGTAAGTAGCCATAAAGTAACTTTGAATTGTGGAGATGCTTCAACCTGTCTATCTAAAGGATTAATCACAGGATGCCTGCTATTCATCGTAAGTGATTGGATGTGAGCATCACAAACCAGATTTGTACATTTGAAATGATATTAGCATTCAAGACTCATCAAATATGAAGACTCTTACAATGAGATTCAGCAAAATTTCATGAAATCAGAGGACAATAAACGACAACCATAGAATAATGTGAATAATGTGAATAACTTTCCTCCTTCTCTTATGCTGCCTACCCTGCTGTGTTCCTCCAGTTCCCCCAGTGTTGTCTATATTATGTAGCAAAATTGAATAAATAAGGGAAACATGATACACAAAGAACTGTTGATTGAAATACAGACAGAAGAACGATATGCAGCTTTGCCATTAGTATGTCATTTTTGTGTGAAGTCAAGTTAACAATGCTGTTCATTGCACATGCATAGCAGTAGAAAGCCCAAAAATTGTAACTTCTTATCTAAGCTTAAATTTAAACCAAAGCCAGCCTGCTCCTCTTAAAATGGAATTTAGTTATGACTGAACCAAGTACTAAAAATCATGCAAAAAGTGAATCTGTCTGGGAGGAAATGTTTCAACATGGGATGGCGAAGCCTCTAAGATTGTTGGCTGCTTCCCCAGAGATGCTGATAAAGGAAACAAAGGGGAAGAAAATTATCCTCCAGAGGGCGCCCTCCTGAAACACATCAAAAAGCACTGGTCCATAACCAGGGACAACATATCCTCCATGTCTTAAGTGCAATGGAGGAGATGGGGTCAGCCATTAATCAAGAGATCCAAGTAATAAGGCAGAATGAGGGGTCAATAAATGTGGAGCTGGAAAAGCACAGCCAGTCAGACAGCATCCGAGGAGCAGGAAAGTCAACATTTTGGGCCGAAACCTGACTCTAGCTTCCAGCATCTGCAGTCCTCACTGTCTCCAGGGAGAATGAGGAGTTGAAGGAAATTTGTATTAGCAACAAGATTGTCCAGGAGAAATTAATGGAGCTAAAAATTGATAAATCCATACGGCCTGATAGTCTACATTGCACAGTGTTGAAGGAAGTGTCTCTTGAGATAAGTCATGCACTGGTAATTATATTCCAACATTCTGTCAATTTTACAATGATCCCTGCACATTGGCAGCTTACAATTATCATCCCACTATTCAAGCAAGGAGTAAGGGATAAAACCAGCAACTACAAACCTGTCAGTTATAGTAATAGTAGGGAAATTGCTGGAATCTATCATAAATGTATAACTCTATGACTCTATAAATGACATAATAATTGGGCACTTGGATGCAAATGATCTGGTTGGCACAGTCAGCATGGTCTTACAAATGGAAAGTTGTATTCGACAAACATGTCAGAGTTTTTTGAGGATGTTGTTAACAAAATTTTTAAAGAGATGTCAATGAACGGACTATATAGGGTATTAGATTTAAAACAGAGATGAGGAGGAATCAGAAATAAAAACAGAGATTGCTGGAAAAGCTTAGCAGGTCTGGCAGGATCTATGAAGACAAATCAGAGTTAACATTTCAGATCAAGTGACCTTTCCTCAGAACTGATGGTAGCTAGGAAATTGACAATAGATATGCAGAAGATAGGGTGGGGGGAGGGGATAAGGAATAAATGATAAGTAGGGAGAGAGAAGAGCCGTTGGACGGACAAAACGGTCCTCCCTGGACCGACCTATCCCCTCACTAACTCCCCACCTACACTCACCTTTACTGGCTCCAACCCCGCCTCCTTGACCTGTCTGTCTCCTCTCCACCTATCTTCTCCCTAATCCATCTCCTATCTGCCTCCCCCCCTCCCTATTTATTTCAGAATCCCCTTCCCCTCTTCCATTTCTGAAGAAGGGTCCAGACCCGAAACGTCAGCTTTCCTGTTCCTCTGATGCTGCTTGGCCTGCTGTGTTCATCCAGCTCTACACCTTGTTGTCTCAGTGGATAACAATCTGGATGGAGGGTGACGAGTTGTTAATGGAGATAGCTAGTGGCTAACAATGGGTTGTATGAAATAGCAGACTATATAATAACAAGAACTGCTGGAAAAGCTCAGCAGGTCTGGCAGCATCTGTGGAGAGAAATCAGAGTTAATGTTTCAGATTGAATGACCCTTCCTCAGAACTTGGGTCACTTAACCAGAAACATTAACTCTGATTTCTCTCCACAGATGCTGCCAGTCCTGCTGAACTTTTCCAGCAATTTCAGTTTTTATTTCTGACTTACAGCATCTGCAATTCTCTCAGTCTTTCTATGATAACAAGTCCTGGTGTGTGGGATTTGTGTAAGGAAGACATGGGAGAGTTCAAGCCCTAAGTTTATTGAATTTGATTTGAGTCTAGAAAGCTGCAGGGTCCCCAAGCGGAAAATGAGATGTTGCTCTTCCAGCTTGCATTGAGCTTCGCTAGAACACTGCAGCAAGCCTGAGACAGAAATGTTGGCCAGGGAACAGGGTGGCATGTTGATGTGGCAGGCAACTGGAACCCCAAGGCCTTTTTTGCGGACAGAGCGTAGATGTTCTTCAAAGTGGTCATCCAGCTTGTGCTCCGTCTCCCCAGTGCAGAGGAGACCACATTGTGAACAGCGAATGCCATTGACTAGATTGTTTAAAGTGCAGGTAAAGCATGGCTTCACCTGGAAGTGTATTTGGGCCATTAGACGCTGAGGAGGAAGGAAGTGAACGGGCAGGTGTTGCTCCTTCTGCGGTTGCAGGGAAAGGTGCCATGAGACTGTGGGAGGTTGTTGGGAGTGTAGGAAGAGTGGACAATCCCTGAAGGAGGCTGACAAGGGAGGGGAGGAGAATGTGTGTTCGGTGGTGGTGTCGCGCTGGAGTTGACGGAAATGACGGCTGATGATCCTTTGGATGTGAATGCTGGTGCAATGCTAGGTAAGGACAAGGGGGACCCTATCGCTGTTGTGGGAGGGAAGAGAGGGAGTGACGGCAGAAGTGTGGGAGACGGGTTGGACCTGGCTGAGGGCCCTGTCAACAACAGTGCTGGGGAATCCTCGGTTGAGGAAGAAGGTGGACATTTTGGAGGCTCCCTTGCTGAAGTTGGCATCATCGGAATAGATGTGACAGAAACAAATGAACTGGAAGAAGGGAATAGAGTCTTTACAGGAAGCAGTCTTTACAGGAGAATGTATAGTCAAAGTAACTGTGGGAGTTGGTGGATTTATAGTGGATATTAGTGACCAGCCTATCCACAGAAATAGGAACAGAAATGTCGAGGAAGGGAAGGGAGGATTCAGAGATAGACCAGGTGAAAGTGAGGACAAAGTGGAAATTGGAAGCAAAGTTGATAAACTTTTCCAATTCTAGATGAGAGAGGCTGCACCGCTGATATCATCAATATACTGGAGAAAGAGTTATGGGTGGGGTCGGAATAGGACTGAAACAAGGAACATTCCACGTACATCACGAAGAGACAGGCATAACTGGGGCCCGTGCAAGTAGCCATGGCCACCCCTCTTGCGTGAAGAAAATGAGAAAAATTAAAAGAGAAGTTGTTCAGGATGAGGACGAGCTCAGCCAAGCGGAGGAGGCTGGTAATAGATGGGATGGTTCAGGCCTTTTTTCCAGGAAGAAGCAGAGAGCCTGAGACCATCTTGATGATGGATGGATGTGTAAAGGTATTGCACGTCCATGTTAAAGAGGAGGAAGCGGCTGCACCCTGCAAACTGGAAATTCTGACATTGGCATAAAACGTTAGAGAAATTGCGGATGAAAGTGGGCAGGGACTGGACTAGGGGAGAAAAGACTGAATTGAGGTAGGAATAGATGAGTTATGTGGGGCAGAAGCAGGCTGAAACAATGGGTCTGCCTGGGCAGTCCTGTTTGTGGATTTTGGGAAGAAGGTAGAAGTGAGCTATGAGGGGTTGAGAGACTGTGAGCTTGGAGACAGTGCGGGGAGATAAACAGATGAAATGAGGTTGGTGACCGTAGTTGATACAATTGCCTGAGTTCCATCATTGGATAATGGTCCGGGGGAGACAGGAGGAAGCGTCTAAGAGCTGGAAATCAGCCTCTGCAATGTAGAGGCCAGTCCACCAGACTACAACTGTACCACCCTTATTAGCAAGCTTAATTACAAAGTTAGAGTTGGATCTGAGAACATGGAGTGCAGTCAGTTCACAGAAGGGTATTTTGGAATGGGTAAAGGGGGTGGGTACAGAGAAATTGAAGTGGCCAATGTCACATTGACAGTTCTTAATGAACAGGTCAAGTGGAGGTAAAAGGCCAAAGGGAGGGGTCCAGGTGGAGGGAGAGTGTTTGAGGTGGGTGAAGGGGTCCGTGGGACAAGGAGAAGACTCTTGTCCAAAGAAATGGGCGCAGTGACAAAGGCGACAGAAGAAGAGTTCAACATTATGTCGTGCCAGAAATTCATTAAGATGGGGATGCAAAGGAATAAAACTGAGACCTTTACTGAGTACAAAATGTTCAGCATTGGAGAACAAAAGGTTAGGAAGGATGGTGAAAACCCGACAGAAGGTGGAGTTGAGGGAGGGGATGGAGTCACAGGGAAGGGAAAGGGACGAAAGTTCCAGAGGGCCATGGGTATCTCTGAGTTGTTGCATCTTGTGTTCCTTGATGCCTGAAAAGAAAAGAAAAAGTTTCTTGAAAGCACGTCGAATGAGTCAGAGGATGAAGTGGAACTGGGGAGTGGTGCAGCCCTGAGCCAGCGTGATGCGATGCTGTTGGAGAGAGAGGTCGAGTGTGTGCATATGATGACACATTGCTCTGAGTGTGGATCTCAGGATGCAGCTAGAACAGTTGTCTGCGATATTTTGAACATCATGGATCCCTTGCAAAAGTTTGTGTCTTTGTTCAGTGAAGAAGGTTCTGGACTCCCAGAGATTTCTTCCTGCTGGGGTAACAGCAATAAACTCGTTGATACTGGAATTGGACTCCGGGTGTCAAGTGATTTATTTAGTCATTCCAACTCAACACTCCTCCTTTATTCTTTCTCCCATCCTGTACGGGCAAACTGTTTGCGGTGCCGCATCCTTGACTGACTGAACTCCCTTGAGAAATCTATGCCCTTCCCAGCTTCCAAAGCAGAAAACCAATTTGTGTGTGGAACACTGGGGGAGTCCCGCACTAACTGCCTGTTGGACTGCCTGGAAGCATTGTTTTCCCTTTCTGCCTACAGGTTCGTAAAATGCAGTGTAACCACCTCTCTAATTGTGCTATCCACACAACTCTCAGCCTTGCAGATACAGCACGGATACTCCAGTCCTCAGTCAACTTCTGAAACCTGGAGCTTAAATTTCTGCAGCCGGCAGCATTTCCTTGGATTTGAGTTCACATATTCAACTCAGCCAAGCTGGGCTACTATATCTTAACCTTACAAGATTACATTAAATCTTCTCCACTTTGGGTTACTTATATCACTTTACTACGTTGACCTTGACTTTTTCATATTCTTGCTTCTTCCCTGTTAATCCAAGCATAGGTACTCCTTTAAAACTAAATGATGCTATTCCGATTCCAACATCATAAGGAAAGACTGTTTTATTCAAAAAGGAGAAAAGTGGGTCTGAGTATAAATAGTTTGTTTTCTACATAACAGATTTTGTAAACAGCAGGTCAGACTGTAGTTGCCCAAATGGCCTTTAATTGCCCCTTAAGAAAACTAGTAGGAACACGCTGGCACTCCTTTGATTACCTCCCATTTTAAAGATAGAATGAATTACTGTTGACAGTTCTTCTTTCGGGCCAAAATTCTTGCGAAACTTAGTAGTCCTCTTTTGTACACGTATGTCAATATCACTGTAGAATATGCAGTTATTTGTTTCCTATTGGATATGCCTGACATTTTATTACTTATGCTTCCCATTATGAAAAATAGGATTAATTGAAACCTTTAGAACTGATTATTGCTCTACTTGAAAGTCATAACAGCACGGAAAACTTCATCAATAATTCCAGTCAATTTATATCACTTATAAAAATATGTACAAAATCAATATTATTGAACTGACCTTTTTTACATTTAATTTTGGTACATGTATTTATTTTATGTGTACAAAAATGTAAATAAAACTGGTAAGCCAATGCATTAAAAAATCAGTAATGTGCATATCAACAATGTTTGACAAAAATTTCTGAACTTTCTAGAGCTTGCACTCACTTTCACTAATCAAAGCTACATTTTTCAATCAGAGATAGTAGGAACTGCTGATGCTGGAGTCTGAGACAATAAGGTGTAGAGCTGGATGAACACAGCAGGCCAGGCAGCATCAGAGGAGCAGGAAAGCTGACGTTTCGGGTCAGCACCCTTCTTCAGAAATGGGGGAGGGGAAGGGGAGGAGGAGGTCAGTTTAGCATCATGACTGCTTGCGCTGTGCATCAGTTAAAGTCAACATTTCTGAAGTTGTATTTGTGATAGTACAGATCATCAAGCAAGTGAAACAATATAAAAGATAAGAACTTAAAAAACAATGAAACAAATGTGAATGTGTTTCACCAAGTTCTCGTGTGCTAAATTGCCACTCTATATACTGAATTAGTACATAAAATGGAGTGCTGATCAAATCCAAACCCGCTTGGAACAAAATAGTGTGAATACTATAATAATAGGCTGAACCTGTGATTTTTAACAAAGCAGTTGGGTGGAATCTTATGGAGGCCTGAAAGATACGGGCTATGGTGGGGAATGTGACATAACACACGAGAAGTTCAGCCACTCTTGAAGCCAGGAGCAACTTGCTACATCTTTTAGTTCCAGGCAGGCTCTTATAAATGAAATCTCTGGTTAGTGGCTTTTGGCTGCTGGGAAATGTTTGTAAGTACTTTTTTGGTTGCTCTGCCCTAATTTAAAACATCTTTAAGATTAAATTACTGTTAGAAGCCAGACTTTTAGCTACAAATGTACACCAGCTGCAGAGACACTGTGGAAGATTACAACTGAACAGCCACATTGAAGCAATGGCATTGCAGACTTGCAAAGAAGAAGGCTAGAGAGGTAAGAAATCATTGTTGTCATCCCTGGTAGAAGCATACATGCATTTTTTTTTAACAGGGGGACCTTGAATAGCCATCATTGTCCACACCATCTTGACAGGTTGACCAAATTTTGACAAAGTATCAACACGCAGCGAAAATTCCATTTTCTTCCACCTTCACATTTGTTGAGATACAAAACCTTCCTTTGTGGAAATAAAGAAAGCCTTAAAGCATGTTGGTGTATCACAATACTTAAACTAATTGGCAACAGAAGCAAAAACAACATGAGGACAAACTTGCTAATGCAATGAGTGGTTAATGCCTGGAGTACACTGCTGAGAGTGTACACCGCAGGGAGTTGGATGGGATATGACACTGAGTGATTTACTCTTTCACAGACTCAGTGCAAATAAGATGGGATGAATGGTATTATCCTGTGCCGTAATAAGCCTGCAATTCTGTGAAGGAGGGGTGGTTTATGAGAAAGCTACATTTCAGACAGGCAGCCATAAACCTAACTTAACTGTTACAGCAGGTATTACAGTCACATACTAGGGTGCACCCACAGCACTGCTTATAGCTATGAACATTGTGTTGACCGTTAGTTTCTATTGCATGCACTCATTCCAGGTTGAAACAAGTGATTTAGGCAACATCAGTTGCTGAACTATTTTCTGTCAACAGAGTGGCTTCTTACAATAAATATGGCAGTGAATTCTCGGTCATATGATATCAGTTTAAGAGAGACAGCAGTTTCAAGTGTTCTTTTGAATTGTTGTTAGAGGCAAAATTGGATTGTGTAAGTAAAGTAGATTTGAACTACAATGTGTAATTGAGTTCTATCATTTAAGTATGTCAAGGACTTATGCAATCCAACTGGCTTGATCTACTCTGATCTAATTCCATTCTAATCCAAACAGTCATTGCCAGAAATCCCATATTAGGTTCTCTCTATCCAATCTTAAATTGTTACCTTTGAAATGCCAGAATCTGTTTTAATTTCTATTTATTTCTAATCTGTGTTGCAACTCTGCAATGTCATCCAAAGATGTCGTCTTACAAAAGTTCACTGATGCTATCCAGCAACAAGCTGAGTTGAGAGACCCAACACAGAGAAGGGGAAATAAGATTCTAAGCACACAGTAAGATAGGTACATCACCAAACCTCGCTGTGCATATGTATGGACATGCAAATTTGAAGACAAAATAGATCATTTGACCTCTCGAGTATGATTTGATATTTGATTAGATCATGGCTGGTTTGATTATGACCTTGCTTTCCTGTGTATTCCCTTATACTATTTAACTCCCTTTCTGTTAAGAAACTACTTAAGTAACAAGGCTAGAATATCTAGCGAGATGAGATGTTCAGGTTGGTCTAAATAGGCTCAATTGTAGATCCAGTCCAAGCAATTTACCCAGACCACTTTCAGAGTGAGAACATTTATTTTGAAAAATTCCTGTTCTTGAAGAAACATGGCTGGGATTGGATACCTTAGTGATCTTTGTACCAAGGCAGGCAGGAGCAGAAATTTCTAGCTGGATATGCCAAGAGATGGTGGCAATCCATCCACATATATCCATATCTACCAGGTAATCACATCGAATGGAGTTTTGGAATTGACTAGGGTAATGTTGCACACCCATCCTGGCAGTCAAGTGTCAGGCTAATTCCTAAAACTATCATGGAATAAGTTCAACGCATTGTAGCTCAGTCACAGAAATGTGTTCATTGCAATGATACCCCCACCTTGTGGGAAAGTAGGATCATGGAATTTCCCCTACTCCTCTCCAAGAAAGCTGTAGATGAATTGCCCTTTTTAGGAACTAGAAGCAACCTCAGTACTTAGCTGCCACTAGCAGCAAAAACTGATGATGGCACTCAATTGTTCGAAAAGAGTCCTTCCAGGCACAGGATCAACCTGTAGTGCTCCAACATGACAGATGTTCGGTTTTGATATGCAGCTCACATTAAAATTAGCTTCAAGATCAAGTGGGATGAGGATGCAAAAGGCTTTTTTCATTGCTACTGACTACACTCGTTCAATATCACTTTCAAATAATGTTCTGTATATCAATGCACAATTTCTAGGTTCAGCCATTATCTCTTTATCCTATGAGAATTATGGCCACCACTACATTTAGAAAGTTGCTACCAAGTTAATTGATTTGCCCTTTGGATGACTTTACTGGCTTTAATGCATCTTGAATTGAGGAATTCAGCTGCACCAGCATCAACTCTTGCAGCTTCTGACATTCCCTGCTCTCTGTATGGCTGAGATGTGTGTGCCATATGCTGCTCAATGACAGTTCACAGGGTAACAAGCCTTTTATTGCACATCATCCAAGTAGGTACTAATAGCGGTCACCATGTTCTGCAAGAAAGCATGTGACTTACAAGTCCATTTAAACTCTTGAAAAATCTTTAAATTCACAGTTAGACATGTATTACAATCTAAGTCACAAAGTTAAAATGTTGTTGGGAGCCTGAATCTTGTTGGTCCTCTGATTAAGACATATAGGCACATGCTGAGTGCTGTTGGTGTGCAGATAATGTGTGACACAGTTTATAGTGTATGGCACAAAAACAGAGGTTATTGGAAAAGCTCAGCAGGTCTGGCAGTATCTGTGAAGAAAAAATCAGAGTTAACATTTCGGTTCTAGTGACCCTTCCTCAGAGCTGATGGTAGCTGGAAAAACGTCAGTTCATATGTAGAAGATAGGAAAGGGGGTGAGGTAGGGACTAAACGATAGGATAGAGCCTAAACTTCGAGAAGAACAGTTGGACAGACAAAGGAGTTGATAACGATCAGGCTGGGAAGGTGAATAGTTGTTAATGGCACTGTTAGTGACTAACAACAGATGGTGTGTAATGGCAGGCTATGGGATAACAAGGGCTGGTGTGTGAGTTGGGAGCTAGGACATGGGAGAGTTTAGGCCCTAAAATTATTGAACTCAATTGCACTATAAGCTGTGTCACACATTATCTGCACACCAACAGCACTCAGCATGTGCCTGTATGTCATAATCAGAGGACCAACAAGATTCAGCCTCCCAACAACATTTTAGCTTCAGGGATAGTAGGAACTGCAGATGCTGGAGAATCTGAGATAACAAGGTGTAGAGCTGGATGAACACAGCAGGCCAAGCAGCATCAGAGGAGCAGGAAGGCTGACGTTTCGGGCCTAGACCCTTCTTCAGAAGAACGGACTAGGCCTGAAACGTCAACATTTTAGCTTTGTGACTCAGATGGCAACATATGTCTAGCTATGAATTTAAAGATTTTTCAGGAGTTCAATAATTTTAAGGCCTAAACTCTTCCATGTCCTAGCCCCTACCTCACACATCAGGCTTTGTTATCACATAGCCTGCCATTACACACCCCCTGTTGTTAGTCACTAACAGTCCCCATTAACAACTACTCACCCTCTCAGCCTAATCGTTAGCAACTCCTTTGTCTGTCCAACTCTTCTTCCCTCGCTCTATCCTATTATTTACTCCCTACCCCACCCCGTCCCTATTTTCTGCATATAAACTGATGTTTTACCAGCTACCATCAGTTCTGAGAAGGGTCACCTGACCCAAAATGTTAACTCTGATTTTTTCTTCACAGATGCTGCCAGACCTGCTGAGATTTTCCAGCAACCTCTGTTTTTGTTCATGATCTACAGCATCGGCAGTTCTTTTGGTTTTTATAATAGTGCATGGCCTCCATTACTTCATGGTTTTGAGAGTGCAAATATGTGCATTCCTCTCCTTCAGTTTGTGGATGACCCTTGTGGAGTACTGTAAGCTTAATTATCTCTTTGAATGCTTCTGCCTGCTGAGTTCTCCATCAATTAGCAATTAACATCTTCTATTTTACTACAGAGATAACACAGTGTGGAGCTGGAGGAACATAGCAGGCCAGGTAGATGGGTCCCAACCAAAAAATCAACTTTCCTGCTCTTCTGATGCTGCCTGGCCTGCTGTGTTCCTCCAGCTCCACACTGTGTTATCTCTGACTCCAGCATCGGCAGTTATTACTATTTCTATTTTACTTCACTTTATTTTCTGACATCGAAAACATATTTGCATTGAACAAGATGATATTTTGTCATGTAAATTTTAGGATAATTATGTTAATTTGTTTTTATTGTGAAGTACCTTGCGTTTGGACAGTTTTGACAGCTGCCTATATAAATTAGTATGTTAGTTACATCTGTTACAATCCCCATAGAAACTGATAATTTTTTAAAGTGAGATTTACATTTCCATAGACCAACTAAAAGGAATTCCACAACAAAATTTCAAATTTTAAGAATCTCACTGTAAAAATTTAAACAACATTAACTGAGCATTAATAAGTAGACAATTAATATTCTAACCTACAGTGCATGAATTTCTTATTAGTTTCTTTACATGACCAATAACCCTATAACACATTTATACATTGTGCTGCAGTCTCTACAGAATTTTAACTTTAGCAGGAATTAATCCATTGAAAGTCATTTCTCAGAGCCTTCTGAGAATCCCAAACTGACTTCCAGCAGTAAAACTCACTCCAGTGATTCCTTAATCTGGCCTTGCCAAGACAAATCTTCCAGTATCGCGAAATTCCATGGGTTCTGGCTCTTTCACCAGGGAATGTTCTCCTACCCACAATCCGACTGGTGTCTAATGAAAAACATTTTCTTCCCACATGGATCACAACAATAGCTTTGCCAAGTTTTCACCTGTCTTGATCTGTCTCTGTCTCTCTCGCTCTCTCTTTCCCTCTCTGTCCAAGCTTTTTACATAAGTAACTTTGATAAAACGGCAATAGCAAGAACAGTGATCTCTCCTTTTATTTTCAGGTGTTACACATGGCATTGGGTTTCAATAGGACTTGGTCTGGATCCACAGTTCTCATGGTAACCAAGCTTATCATGCATTAATACCAGGAGAATATAGAACTGGACCTAACCTTGACACATTTTTGTAGTCACTGAATTACAGAGTTAATTACTGTAAATATGCACCTTCTAAGCTAGAACACAGACAAATCTCCAATTAAGTCTCAAGGCCTGCATAACATTAAGTACAAATAATAACAATTTAATCCTCTTCCACCTGAAGGTCTTTCTACAGTGCAATATGCAGTGACATGCTATCTAGGTACATTGCAGGGAGATCTCTGAGCAATGGACATACTTTAAAGAAAGAACTATGTTTTAAAATGATTTTTTACAATTTTGTGTGATTCCAGAGGACTATATATTCAATGAAGCTGTTTTAAAGTATAGTTATCTTTGCATTATAGTTAACATGACAGCAAACTCCCACAAACAGCAATGTAATAATGACCAGATAATATTTTTGTGATGTTGGCTGAGGGATTTATGTTTAGTCCAAATACCAGGCATAACTCCCCTGCTCTTCTACAAAATATTGTCATGAAATCTGTGTCTATGTCTATTTGAGACAAGGTGAGGCCTTGTTTAATTTTTTTTTCTAAAGCACAGCACTTCTAACAGTGCAGCACTCCATTCGTCCTACATTCGAATCTCAGAGTAGTTGTGAGAAACTTAAGTGGAATTTGAATCCAGACTTGTTGATCCAGATGAGATTGCTATCACTGAGTAACAGCTGAAAGTTGAAGCAATCATATGGTACATCCCATTAAGTGCTTGGGGCGTGCAGGCTTCAGTTGTATTTACGCTGCTTGTATATGAATCTGGAGGGTGTTATTGTCCCTTCTTCAGGTGTTTTCCTTGTTCTCCAAAGCAGCCATCTTGCCAGTTTCCTTGCAAGAGTGACAGAATAAGCAAGAAAGCAGCCCAGCAGCTCCCTAAGCACTGAGTATAGACCTGAATGATGATGTTTTCCTGGAATTAGCTACCTGGGCATTGATAGAGTAGTAACCTTTTCTATTGAAGAGCATTGCTGACCTTTGCCTTGTGTGGGCCTACTGAATGCCAAAATTAAAATGCTGTTGCAGCAACATTGACATAATCGGACCACAACCTAGTGTGCCAACAAAAAGAACAGCAAAACTATTTGCCCTGGGGACAAAGCAGTTTGCTTGAACCTGTCAACACACCAAGGTTTCTGATATTTTAATTCAATCTGGAACATGCTTTAAAATTTTTAGGGGGAAAAAAAATCAATATTGCAGCAAATTGCTTTCTGGGCAAGAAGAATTAATAAAGAAGTAATTTTCCTCAGCTTTTATTTCCAATCCATTTCTATATCCTTTGTGGTTTTACATGATAAAGCACTTCTGTAGAGAAGTGCTTTCTAATTCACATCAGACTCTTTTCATCTGGAAGTGCTTGTAGTGCAAAAAGAAAGGACGGGCAGTCTAAATACTTCAGCAAGATATAATTGTTAAAAATAGCCAAATTGCACTGCAAAGCCAAACTATCAGGGAGGCAAATATAAGTCACCTCACATTCTTTCATAGTGACATTTCAAATTATGGACTATCAGACTGAGACAATTTTTCAACAACCTTTTAAATATTACATCGTTTAGAACCTCTAGTAAAGGTATAGAATGCTCAGAGTAAGCAATAGCTTATTGGCTCTGGCGTTACAAGGATAGGTAATGCAGGTCATTACCTGTGACCTTTACATGACTGAAATTTCACTGCTTTCAAAACACAAACTGTACAATAGCCTTTCCACATTACAACAGAGGTTTCCAAATGTCAGGCACATCAATAAACTATATTTGCAACACATTTTCTAAAATTCATTTCCGTTCTGCTTGCTCTTGTGGGATCCCTTAGCTTACAACCTGACCTTTTATCTCAATCAAAGATAAATTCAACGGTGGAGCTGTGAATAAGTTGAATATTCTTAAATATACTCATTTTCTATTTTGTCAGCTTCATTTGTGGCTTGGTTAATTGCCTGTTTGAGGGAGGAACTGGATATGCTTTATGTGATCTACAGAACTGTGACATGTCCAGTTAAATCTATTGTATTCTGATTAAACATTTCTGGACAACAGAGCTGCCCAAAGAAAGCACCTTCCTTCATATTTCTATCAATTCCAATTACATCGTGTGAGATGGGCCTGATTTTATATTGATATGTGCATTTAAAACCTGTTGATATTCTACATGGGCCTTATGAAATTTCAGAAAAAATATAAAGAATATTTAATTTGAGAAGACATTCCTGCAGTTTACAGCTGATGCGTTTGTATTGGAGTTCTAAGTTTTCTACTTTTTGCAGAAATGAGACTTGGATGGTATATTTAATATCAGGCCTCAATCAAAATTTGTCAGCCAACTTCTTACCAGCTTCAGCCAAAATGCACTTGCAAATCATATTGTATTCTACTGAGATTTGTGCTCTATCCTGGCTCTAAGAAAATATTATGGGCGGAATCTTAAGGTTTCTTTGGCTAGGTTGAAGTTGCATTGCATTTTTAGTTGGTTTGTCACCTCAAGGTCTAGTGGATTTTCTCACCGTATCACACCAAACTTGATCCACCGCACCGCCATAGCACCCCCATTTCTGAAGGAGGGTCCCGACCCGAAACGTCAGCTTTCCTGCTCCTCTGATGCTGCCTGGCCTGCTGTGCTCCTCCAGCTCCACACTGTGTTATCTCTGACTCCAGCATCAGTAGTTCTTACTATCTCCATAGCATCTTACATGTCCAGTTTCTGTCCCACCTTACCATTTGCTGTTCCCAGAACAACTTGCCACTTAGCAAAACATTCTGGAATTCATCTGCAGCTCTCACACCCATGCTGTCTTTAGAAACCCCACTGCACAGTTCCTGATGTTTGCCTGGCATGATAGACAGAGGAAAATTGGTACCCTGTTTTACAAGCAGGATCCTGGAGGTCCTTCTAGATAGTGCCAAAGCAGGACTTTCTCCTCCAGTAGGAGTAGCTGTGGAGGCCACAATATGAGTCAAGGCCAGTGTAGTATGAAATTGTCATCCAAGAGGAAGAGACTTCCTTCTCTCAGTTGTCTGGAGGGATGCCTAGCAAAAAGGTTAATGTCCTTCTTTACCCTGTCAGGTAATGTTTCTGATACCTCACTCTGTTTCTGCTACTGTGCACACCTCCTACCAAAGCACACGCTCTGCTATTTTCACTATTGCCTATAACATCTTCCCCAATCACTTTCATCATTCCTAACCCCTGGCATCACTACTTTTGCATGTCCTCTGCACCACCATTGTATTTCTTCATGAGACCTCCCCATTTAATGTTGGTAGCCAGGCCAGAATTTATTGCTCCTCTCTGATTACCTAGTGAACACGGTGGTGATCTATCTTCTGGATAGTTGTGGCTGTTGCGGTGTAGAGATTCCCACTATGTGATTACGAAGGGGGTTCCTGGATTTTGATCCAGCAACAGCGGAGGAATCGCAAGATAGTTTCAAGTCAGAATGGTGTGCAGTTGAAGGGAAACTGGCAGGTAGTGGTGTTTTCATGCATCTGCTGACCTTGTCATTCTAGATGGTGGAAATTTCATGTTTGAAATGTCTTGTTGGAGGAGGCTTGGTGAGTTGATGAATTACTACAGTGTAAGTTGTGGATGTTACACACTGTTGCCACTGTGCAGCAGCAGTGAAGAGAGTGAATGTCGAAGCTGGTGGATGGTGTGCCAATCGAGCAGGCTGCTTTGTTCCAGATGGTGTCAAGCATCTTGCCTGTTGTTGGAGCTGCACTTATCCAAGCAAGTGGACAATATTAGTGATGTGAAAAAATAGCTTTTTCACCAAACAAATACTTTAGTCTGGAATGCCCTGCTTGGAGGTGTGGTAGAGAAAGAATCAATTGATGCTTTCAAGAGGGCAATGATTCATTAGTTGAATAGATACGATGTGCAAGGGTAAGAAGAAAAGGCAGGCGAATGGCACTAAGTCATATTGCTTGTGGGAGAAGAACGAGTGCAGACACAACGGACTGAATGGCCTTCTGTACGGTAACGGTTCTATTATCCTGTGATTATTGGAATTATTTTAAATGCGTAGTATCAAATCTTTTCTAATGCTTTTTTTGATTACTACAAACTTGGTCCTCTCAAGGTTCAAACTTATTAGGACAAAGGAATGTCATCACAACGCTGCAGAATAATTTGGAAGCAGATGTCAGCACTGCCTTGATAATACTTTCTGATTGAACAACTAACCGAGTGCATTTTGAATTGAATCCAAAGGCAAAACGGGGTAATACAATTATTCAGTAGATTAAGCAGTTCAAGTTCAACAATGGCACTCCCTTTGAGGTTATACATTAAATTAATTTTATGTGGAATGGCTGAACAGCACAGATAGAATAAAAGCATTTAAATGTGAGTTGAAAATTTTAACTTTCCTTCAAAGTCAGTACAACGATAATTATACTTAGGCTGCATTTTGAGATTTAAAGTGTCCATCATAATTTTTAAAAGGACCTTTGTGTAAGGCACAGAATTATCCAGCACAGATGGATGTCACTCAGCCCATTGTGCCTTTGTCAGTTATTTCAAAGAATTTGTCTCACCCCTTCAGCTTTTTCCGCAGAGCCATATATGTTGTTGTTTGACCTTCAAGTATTTACCCAATGATTTTCTAAGTTACTATTGAATTTGCTTCCATCCATCTTTCAGGCAGTGCACCACACAGAATAGGCCATTTGGCCCTTTGAACCTGCTCCATCATTCAATATGACCATGGCTAATCCTGTGCCTCAATGCCATATTTCCACTTTCTCTCCATACCCCTTGATTTCTTTAATATCTAAATAAAAATCTCATTCTTGAATATACTCTGTGGCCTGATCTCCATGGCTTAATGTAGCAATGAACTCAAGTTCACTTCAAGTTCACTGTAAATGAAGAAATGATTCCTCATCTCAGCCCTAAATGGCCTACTCCATATCCTGAGACTCCCCAACCAGGAGAAGCATCCTCACTGGACCTAATCTTCCCAAGCCTGTTAGAGTTATCTATGATTCAATTACATACTTTCTCTTTCTTCCAGTCTCTAGTGTATGCAGGCCAGACAACCCAATTTCTACTCAAATAACAGTCCTGCCATTCCCAGTATCAGCATAGTGAACCATCACTGCATTTTCTTCTGTAGCAAGTGACCTCAGCCAATGTGGGAATTGAACCCACTATTTTGGCATCACTCTGCATCAAAAAACTAGATATCCAGCCAACTGAGCTAACTGAGCCTATTTGATCAACCAGCAGCTTTAGCAGTCCCAGCCGGAGCTGACTAATGAATGCTCAATTGCAAGCACCATCATAAAGTAGAGATCATTAATGCTGTGTTTTAACCATGATTGCCGCCACTCGTACCTGCCACCTGTACCAGTGTGTGGTTCAGAGTAAGGGTTATTTGAGGTAGCTCACTGCCTTTAAACCATAAGATGTAGGAGCAGAAGTAAGCCATTCACCCCATCGTCCCCCACTTTCAATGAAATCATATCCTATCTGATAATCCACTTTCCTGTTTTTAGGTGAAGCTCAATGCAACGTGGACATTAACTTCTTCAGAAGCATTACCTATGATACTAAATGCTCAAGCCAAGTAGGTCAAGCTTTATTGGGCAGGCAGAATCAGGCACCTGACAGGGAGGTACAATATGGGAATGTGGTTTTTGGAGGACAGGCATTGAGGAACAAAAAGCTTACATCATGGGAGGAGGATGTCCCAATGGAAAAAGTATCCTCAAAGCTGTGCCTTTCCTGCCTTATCACCTTCCTCTCCTGGAGTGTAGGAGGCTGAGGGGTGACCTTATAGTGGTGTAGAGATTATAACAGGATCAGCCAGATGGACCTTATAGAATATGAGTTCCCTGATTGGGGCTGCCAACCTGGTCCAATCAGGGAGCCCTGGCTGACAGGTTCAAACAGGAGTGTCAGAGGTTCCGCTCACTCTGAGAGCTGGCTCTGAGGAAGCTGTACCAGTTAAGTACAACGCACGTGTAAATAAGGGGTGACTTGGTGATGGGATACTGCTCTCTGTGGAATTATTTCAAGAGGTTTATAAAATCATGAAGGGACAGTGACAAGGTGAATAGCCAAGGTCTTGTTTCCAAGGGCGGGGGAGTCCAAAACTCGAGGACATAGGTTTAAGGTGAGAGAATAAAGATCTAAAAGGGATCTGAAGCGCAAACTTTTCACACAGAGGTGGGTGCATATATGGAATGAGCTATCAGAGGAAGTGGTAGATGCAAGTACAGTAACAATATTCGAAAGACATTTAGACAAGTATATGGATAAGAAAGAATTAGAGGGATATGGGCTAAGTGCAGGTAAATGTGACCAGTTCAGTTGGAAAATCTTGTTGGCATGGACAAATTGGGCCCAACGGTTTGTTTCCATGCTGTGAGACACAATGAATCTAGCTGCAGGGACCTCTGGGCATGTCAATTTCCTCTCGGAGATAGTAGGAACTGCCGATGCTGGAGACGGAGATAACAATGTGTGGAGCTGGATGAACACAGCACGCCAGGCAGCATCAGAAGAGCAGGAAAGTTGACGCCTCGGGTCAGGACGCTTCTTCAGAAATCAGGTTTTTTCTCTTGAACTGACATTTCACTCTGTCCCTTCTTCAGATTTCTAGGCTTTTGCCTGTAAGCTGGTAGAACTAACTCATGCATTAAGCATAGCTGTTTAAGAAGATAACAAGCTTCAACTGATCATCTGAAAGGGTCGAGCAAAGTTCCTATGCTATCAGGAATAGTTGTTACTTCCTACAGGTTCAGAGAATACTTAATCATTTTCAGTTAAAAATTAATAAATATATTAAAAAATCCAAAGAAGAATGATAGGACATAAAACATTGAGCTCAATTTTAAGAGAGAGATAGCAAGAAGTGCAGATGCTGGAGTCAGAGATAACAAAGTGTGGAGCTGGAGGAACACAGCAGGCCAGGCAGCATCAGTGGAACAGGAAAGCTGACGTTTCGGGTCAGGACCCAGCCCCATTTCTGAAGAAGGGTCCACACCCAAACGGTCAGCTTTCCTG
>NC_063334.1:89443419-89490738 GCF_021869965.1 Rhincodon typus
TCTGCTCCTATGATGCTGCTTGGCCTGCTGTGTTCATCCAGCCCTGCACCTTGTTGTCCCCGATATAAATCATGTTCCCACTTTACAAAGCATTGGTCAGACTGTGACCGGGCGTACTTTGAACACATTTTGGTCACTACAACCTCAGTAGGACATGTTGAGCTTAGATGGAATGCAATATTGACTTACCGGAATGTTACCTGAGTCCTAATTTTTCAATGGGCCAGAAAGCTGTTTTTGCAGTGTAGATGGGCTGTGCCCCACAGGACCCTGTGGAATCCCTGATACAACAGGGACAATTCCATAGGAATTGCCTGGGAATTTGAAGTTTTCACTGCGCAATTTCCCTGGAACTCTCCAAAAGTATCCATTTAAATTGGAGAATTTGGAGGGCTCCGTTGCAGTTAAGGAAATAGTTACTCAGGAATAGTTAGAATGTTAAATACCTAGTCTAACTCCTGTGTAAGTATTAAACTGGCCCCAAATACACCTCTCCCATTCCCTTACGTTCCTAACACATGACCCAAAAACCCCATTCTCCTGGGACCGGAAATTCCCCAGGACCTAACACCTCGTTCCTTGCAGACAGATCTGACCCCTCCCATCATTTCTGCCAGGCAAGACACTGCCACCACACTCCTGGGATCACTGGATCCAATAGCCCCTCTCCCTGTTGCAGAAACTAACTCCCCCACTGTCACCGTACTCAATCCCCCGCTGCCCCAAGCCAAACAACCTATGCCCTTGGGACATAACAGCCCCCTGCATCCCTCCAGGATTTGACCCTATCCACTCTGATATCTCCAGCCCACCTTGAACTACCTTATACACCCCATCACTTGCCTGGCCTCCCTTGCCACTTTACAACTTAAGACCCTATTTACCTAGCAATCTACCACTCCCCACATTACACCCCATCCTCCTGACACCCTAAACTCACACTTACTTTTACGCAAGCTTTCAAAGTGGCTACTGAGATGCTGGAGCTTTAAATCACAGAATACGAAATTGATTACAGTGAAAATGGGGATGTGGTTTGCTTCCCCTGACAGTTCTGCACTATGAGGGACCTGTCAGAATGAAAGAAATGACTCTACATTTCTGAAGAAGCTCTGATTGGAATATCCTGTCAGAAATGTAAAGTTCTTTCATTAGACTAAAAAGGAGCAGAGTGGCAATCTGAGATAACAAGGTGTAGAGCTGGATGAACACAGCAGGCCAAGCAGCATCAGAGGAGCAGGAAAGCTGACGTTTCGGGCCTAGACCCTTCTTCAGAAATGGGGGAGGGGAAGGGGGTTCTGAAATAAATAGGGAGAGAGGAGGAGGCAGATAGAAGATGGATAGAGGAGAAGATAGGTGGAGAGGAGACAGACAGGTCAAAGAGGCGGGGATGGAGCCAGTAAAGGTGAGTGTAGGTGGGGAGGTTAGGGAGGGGATAGGTCAGTCCAGGGAGGACGAACAGGTCAAGGGGGCGGGATGAGGCTAGTAGGTAGCCTCTGCATCTGCATGTGATTGCCATTCCCCAGGAAACACGACTCCTGGATTCCAAAGATTGTATCACAAAGAAAGATTAAATAAAGTAGGGTTGTGAAATTTTGAATATTAGGCGAAGAGTTTGTCAAAATTTACTTGGTGCTGTGCACCTCTACAAGGACTAATTTACTCTCAGTCAGCTAATCACTGTTAAGAGAGGGCATTCAGTTAGTCCATGGAGGCCTCATTAATGAGCATTAGCAGGCAATAAGTTGTAATCAATCGTTTGATGTCGCTATTCCTCTTGTGAGCTTTAACTTTTACCAAGATAATGCCACACTCTAAATTTGTGATGAATTGACATTTCAGTTTAATACTGTATTGCAACTTCACCACTCAGAGCTTCCCTAATGCCCGAGGTTTGTGGATAAAACCTTTATCTCCAGCTTTTCTGGTGTTGATCCCCTACTTTCTTGGCTTAATCTGATAGAAAAGCACCAGTAGCTTCTCGCCAGAGCTTGAGTTCAAATATAGTTGGATCCCTATGACATAAACAAAGTCCCCGTTAAATTTTGGCAGATGTCCTGGTGCCTGCTTTGAAGAGTAAGTTAAAATCATGTGTGTCAGCATTTTGCTAGCAGCTAAGTAATTCAGTACATTCTACTATTGTAGAGTTAAAGTTGCCCCACTTACTGGTAAATAATAATATATTAGCTTGTATAGTTTTAAAACCGTAAATATTTGTGATAAACATTGGCCCAGCACCACTTTCTCCTTGTTTCTGAGCTGAAGGGATAGTTGAAAGAGGTTACATTGATGCCATATTCAACTGCATGTCTATGTATACTCATGTCTAATCTGAGAAATATATCCCAAAAATTGAATTTCCATCCTTCCATCTTTCCTGACCAGTGATAGCAGTGGCTTGATTTTCAATTCAAGGTTTGCAGCCAGTAGCCAGATAATGTTCACCTCTTAACTCTACATGACATCTGTGTTCCTTATATTATACAATCTTCAAAATAAATCAGAGTAGGAGTCAGCAGGTCATTCTCAAGATGGCTGACTGTTATTCATGGAGCACGATAAGGATCAGTGTTGGGACCACAAGTGTTCACAATCTTATATAAATGAGATGAAATGCAGACTGAGTGACTGCTTTGCAGAACATCTACATTCTGTCAGTAAAAATGTTCCCGAGCTTTCAGTTACCTGTCACTTCAACGCATCTCTACATTCCCTGGCCAACATTTCCATATTGGGCCTGCTGCAATGCTATAGCAAGTCTCAGTGCATCTGCAGTTCTTTGTTTTTTTTAACCTCAATGCACAGCCCCAGTTAGCTCACAGGATCTTGAAAAACTGTATTCAGCAAACAATTTTGAGTTAAGGAAAGTTACGCCTCTTTTCAGACACTAGAAACATTTTCAAGGTTGATGGTCTTTCATTTTGGAAAGTTGACAAAAGGCTTCACAGAGGGTAGTAATTACCGTTTCTGAAGTCCTACATAGACCAGATGAATCTGACATTGGCGTGTGGAAAGTTCTTGGGTGGTCTGTGTGCAGCTGACACTGAGTTGCATGGCTGCAGTGAGAAAAAATTATGGATGTTTGTGGAGTCAAAATATCTACATGAGGAGTTGTGCCAAATAGACCTGAATTGTAGCCCCACCCATTCCCTTCACTAACAATGGTAGGGTCCCCCTGGTCCTCACTTTCCACTCCATTAGCTTCTGCTTCTAAAAGAACACAAGCCAGCATTTCTGTCACCTTCAGCGGGATGCCACCACTACACAGTGGGGAAGGGGAGGCTTGTGTCATCCATGACAAGAGTTCAGCTACAAGGCTACAAGCCAGACAGGGCCTCGTTGTTACCTGCTTCCAATCAATGAGAGCTGGGTGCAGCGGACTACATGGACTCTAACACAGTCAGTCCCCATGCCAGAATATGTTTTCCACTATCGGATTAAACTTCAACCTCTACTGGTTTTGTTTGTGTTCCTTTTTTTGTTGGTAAATAAAGGTTCATGTTTGGATTTGTCCGATTGTTTGTTTGAATGTGATGTTCTTCTCCTGGACAATGACAAGCTGTGGGTCAATAGTGGGTACTAGGGACAGACTCGTGCTGACTTAAAGTGTATTCAAATTAAATGTATTAATGGACACATAAAGTGTATGGCGTGGTATATAAACAGCGGCAAAGGACAGTGAATGGTGTTGGATGGGCAAGCGAGTACTAACCGTGTCAGCTATGTGCCATGAGCATTATGGCTTTGTGACTGCTGTGTCATGATATTGCTGGCGAGGGATAATGCCTAATCACCAACACTTGCCTGACCTCTAAAGATGGCATGGATGCCAGGGATGTCAGTCTTTAGGCAGATTTCCACTGAATGGCAAGTTGTTTTGGGAATGGCATGTGACAGGATGGGCTTGCTTTCAGACATGCCAAGTAGATTGTTAGTGAAATGAGTTTGGTAAGATATGGCAAGATGTATTGATAGACCTCACAAGTACAAGATCCTGCAAAAAACTTGATGTAACTTGAACTTAGCCAAAAGAATCTTAAAATTGAGCTCTGACGAAGGGTCCCAACCCGAAACATCAGCTTTCCTGTTCCTCTGATGCTGCCTGGCCTGCTGTGTTCCTCCAGCTCCACACTTTGTTATCTCTGACTCTGGCATCTGCACTTCTTGCTATCTCTCACTTAAAATTGAGCTCAATGTTTTGTGTCCTATCATTCTTCTTTGGAATTTTTATATATTTATTCATTTTTAACTTAAAATGATTACATATTCTCTGAACCTGTAGGCAGTAACAACTATTCCTGATAGCATAGGACCTTTACTTGATCCTTTCAGATGATCAGTTTGAAGCTTCTTATCTTCTTAAACAGCTATGCTTAATGCATGAGTTAGTTCCACCAGCTTACAGGCAAAAGTCGAGAGATCTGAGGAGGAGACAGAGTGAAATATTTGTAGAATTCTGTTCAAGAGAAAAGACAGGATTTCTGAAGAGGCGTCCTGTCCCGAAACGTCAGCTTTCCTGCTCCTCTGATGCTGCCTGGCCTGCTGTGTTCCTCCAGCTCCACACTGTGTTATCTCTGACTCCAATATCAGCAGTTCTTACTATCTGTTTGATTGAAGGTGTAGCATTTTGAATCTTGAGCAATGTTTTGTTAAAAGATGTTGCTTTTACTTTGCTTGCTACAATAAAAAGTCTTAAGACTTGAAATCTTGGCTACTACCATTTTAGTCAGTACTGTAAGTTCAAATAACTTTTTAATAACACAAATGCCATGTCAAAAGACAGTAATATGATTGAAAATTATCGAATGCAGCCTTCAGAAAGCAAAATATAGCTGAAGCTTACCTTTGCTGGCTATTGGAGATGCAGATAAATAAATAAGCTGTATCTCTAAATGATTCAAATCTATCTTTGTTCTTTTTTTTTTAAGAATGACTTCCACTGAAATATCTGTCACAGACAGTGCAAATACGCAACCAAGAAATCCTATGCTCTAATACCCTTGGTTCTCATTATATATATATTGTAATTACATTGATCAGAACTCCATCATATAATTGAATTCAGTGCAAGAGGAATTGTGTGCAAATTAGAGGCAGGGCCAACTTGTATGTGGAAATCCAGGGGATTTATTTTCAGGTCTTCAACTGGAAAGAATGACTTCTACCCTTCTTTGGGCCTGCCTAGTGACTTGCCCTGACTTTACTCATGATGTGGACGTGTCGGTGTTGGATTGGGGTGGACAAGGTCAAAAATCACATGACACCAGGTTATAGTCCAACAAGTTTATTTGAAGACACAAGCTTTCGGAAGAAGGAGTAAGGCTCCGTCTTTAAGAGTCTTCAAATAAACTTGTTGGACTATAACCTGGTGTTGTATGGTTTTTGACCTGATTCTATTCCTCAGCAATGTTGATAATGTCATAGTCAGCTCCTCAGCCCATTCCTAACATTCCTACAAGTCTGCATTGAAAGTTTCTAATTGGGGACCTGTCCTGGCCACAGCAACAACCAAATCCACAAATTATAGTTTCTGGGTCTGTTACTGTGCTATACCATTACTCTCCATGTTTGTCAGCCTCTGGGCAGCCTTTCACATGGTTTGAAAAATCAATTCACCTTCAGTGCTTGTATTCATTGTCCCACTCTACAACTTCTGAAACTAGTTTCCACTTTTGTCTATTTGATCATTGCCAGAACATCTCCAGAGTAGCTTCTCTTTCCATCTCCCATTTGAATATCTCTGCAATACGTGAAGAATCTACCATTGGTCCTCCTAATTACACTTCTGTGGAATACCTTGGGATGCTATCCTCTGTTAAAATGCAATCTTGCTTTTTGTGATCATTTGTTCTCAGTCTGTTTCCTTTGATTTATACTTGACTCTTCTTGTTCTGACCCCATGTAAAATACAGTGAGCACTCTCCAACATAAAGAATTAACATTGATCAGTGATTATGTAATTAATTAACAAACAGCAGTATTTTCTCTTCCACAGCCAATTCTAAACCAGGGATTTTGGCCATTTTTGTTAAAAACAAGGATATTTGAAAACACTTGAGGTTGATAAATTGCTTACCCACAGACAAAACCAGGTGATGAAATTGATAGATCAACATGTGGTAAGCATGGTTGAGATCACTTTGACTCTGACTTGGTCATTCTTTCATGCAAATAAAACAGCAAAATCCTGCACATGCTGGAATTCTGAGAACAAAACCATAAAAAGCTGTAATACATATGTCAAACAGTATGTTTAGAGTGAATAGTCAGGGCAAAGGTTGATTCAAAACATATTTTCAGCTCTGAAGAAGTGTTCACCCTGAATAGTTGCCATGTGTGTTTTCTCACAGGGCTTCACTGTATATTTCTGTGTTTTTAGTTTGTTTCTTTATACGTATGGTAGAGTGGGGTTTTTTTGTTATTGCAACTAGGGCATATATTTTCATCAAGACAGGCGACCTCAGCAAGCCTTTTGAAATTGTGAACATGAACTGATTTTGGCAATCCTACTCCCATTCATTTTTCCAGTAATTTTAGCTGTTGTGGGATAAGGATGCAGAAATCAGATCACGCACAACATTCACACAGCTATATTACAAAATAAGGTAGTCAAAGCAGCGATTTTGTTGACACTTAAGCCCTTCCCGTAAGAAGACATGTTCACGGTAACCAGAGGAATTGTGAATCATTACATGGGATACCCATTAATTGGACTCCTGAGAACTCCAGGTCAGGTGGATTGGCCATGCTAGATTGCCTATAGTGTCCAGGGAGGTACAGGTAGATTAGTCATGGGAAATGCAGGGTTACAGGGATAGGGCAAGGAGGATGGGTCTGGATGGGGTGCTCTTCGAAGGGTCAATGTAGGCTCAGTGAGTTAAATGGCCAGCTTCCACACTGTAGCGATTCTATGATTCTATGAGTGGGACTAAAAAAATTGTCACTGTCTTCTGGAATTCTTTGATTTAGCTAATTGCTGTTGTCTACAAAAAAAAATTTCCGTTCTTTCAGATTCAATGGTTTCCATTTTATGGAACTATAGTTGGTTGCTTTGGCAGCTGATCCCACTACAAATGTTTGCTGAGTTTCAAAAGTTACCTCAGAAGGTGGATTGATAGCTTTACAACATTATTCAACGGTTGGTCAATAGATGTTTCTCATGGCTATTTGATGGGATTTTTTTTTGAATGGTTCTGAAGATTCGTCCATTACAAAACGCATTTAAGTTATAGTTCTATTTTATTATTTGATGCTTATACTTTCTCACGTCTATTTCAAAGACTTCCTACTGCCTTTATTTAGTTCCTGAGGAACCTTACATCAGTGGTAGGGAAATTGTTGGTGAAAAATTCTTAGCGACAAGATTTACTCACGTTTGGAAAAGAATGGTCTTATTTGAGATAGCACAGTTTTATGCCAGAGAGGCCTTGTCTCACAAATTTGATTGAGGTTTTTGAGGAAATTACAAAGATGATTGATAAGAATAAGGCATTGAATGTTATATACATGGACTTTACTAAAGCATTTGACAAGGTCCCTCATGGTAGGCTGGTCCAGAAGATTAATTCACATGGGATCCAGAGTGAGTTGGTAAGTTGGATGCAAAGTTTGCTCGGTCATAGAAGACAGAGGATAGTTGTGGAGGGGTTCTTTTCAGACTGGAGGTCTGTGACCAACGATGTTCTGCAAAGACCAGTGCTGGGAACTCTGTTGTTTTTAATACATATAAGGATTTAGAAGAAAATGTAAGTGGTCCAAATTATAAATTTGCAGATGACATGAAAATTGGTGGAGTTGTGGATTATCAGGAAGTTTTCTAAGGAATACAGCAGGATGCAGCAGGATAATAATCAGTTAGAAAGTTGGGCAGATAAATGGCAGATTTCCCTGGCTGTCCACTCCCAGAATACATGCAAATTTATTCTCATAGTCTTCTTAGTTTCATTTCTTCTTGCTTTGCCTTGTGGCATGTGTGTACTGTGGTGTGCTTAATTGGAGCTGCAACTTGTCTTTTAAATTATTCTACTTTCAGTCTGATTTACAGCACCGTTTAAGGTTTTCCCTTTTGTGCAAGGAATTTTTGACCCGACCCTTGATGTCTGGTCAGCTCACTGGTGCAACTTAGACTCAAGACCATTTACACAGAACATCACCACCTGATGTGCCCTGCATCCTCTGCCTTGGGGATGCAGACTAGTTTTTTTCTGTCTCTGTGCATTGTTTGGTACAAGAGATAACAAGGTGTAGAGCTGGATGAACACAGCAAGCCAAGCAGCATCAGAGGAGCAGGAAGGCTGACGTCTTGGGCCTAGACCCTTCTTCAGAAATGGGGGCGGGGAAGGGGGTTCTGAAATAAATTGGGAGAGAAGGGGAAGCGGATAGAAGATGGATAGAGGAGAAGATAAGTGGAGAGGAGACAGACAAGTCAGACAGGCGGGGATGGAGCCAGTAAAGGTGAGTGTAGGTGGGGAGGTAGGGAGGAGATAGGTCAGTCCAGGGAGGACAGACAGGTCAAGGGGGCGGGATGAGGTTAGTAGGTAGGAGATGGGGGTGGGGCTTGAGGTGGGAGGAGGGGATAGGTGGGAGGAAGGACAGGTTAGGGAGGCGGGGACGAGCTTGGCTGGTTTTGGGATGCGGTAGGGGGAAGAGAGATTTTGAAGCTTGTGAAGTCCACATTGATACCATTGGGCTGCAGGGTTCCCAAGCAGAATGAGGTGCTGTTCCTGCAACCTTCGGGTGGCATCATTGTGGCACTGCAAGAGGCCCAGGATGGACATGTCGTCTGAGGAATGGGAGGGGGCATTGAAATGGTTCGCGACTGGGAGATGCAGTTGTTTAGTGCGAACCGAGCATAGGTGTTCTGCAAAGCGGTCCCCAAGCCTCCGCTTGGTTTCCCACAAATTGTTTTCTTTCCTAAAGTACTCTTTGTTAAATATCGCCACAAGTTTTGTGATAACAAGGTGCAGGGCTGGATGAACACGGCAGGCCAAGCAGCATCATAGGAGCAGAAAGGCTGACGTTTCGGGCCTAGACCCTTCATCAGAAAAGCTTTTGTGATGTTTGCTGTCATCGACAATCAACAAAATCTATTTGTCCCGAAGATTTCTGCGTCATGAGCATATTTCTCCCCTGTTCTATTTTCTTGAAGGCCTGAAGTCGAATTTCTCTTCATTGGCATTATTTAAAAATTGTGCCAGTCACTGCTGCTGGGTAAGTTGTGGCAGAGCCAACTGCTGTCACCATATGACTGGTCAAAACATCACTGGTCACAATGTTGTGACAGTGCCCAGTGTCACCACCACACTGCAGCTCACCATACTGTATATGTGTGGGTTCCTTTAAGCCTGGAGTTGTCTATCTTAGATGAAGATAGCCATATTTTTGGACAAATGAGACAAGTCTTGTTGCAACTCATACAGTTGCTCATTGAACAGTGGTCCCTTCAGAAAACACCGCAGCATTTAAGTGACTAGTTATTTCAAGTAGATATTCTCTAAAACACACCAACAGTTAGATAATAATCCAATTTCTTAACTTAATTCTTTATCAAACCAAGGAATGTTAATTCCAGATAGATTTACATGGGTGCAACCAACAAGAAGAACTGTAACAACTAACAAAGGCTCTTTCAATGGCATCTTCTAAACTCATTACATTTACAATCTAGAATGATATGAACAGCCAGTTAACATAGAATCTCATCAGTAAGCCACCCTCCTAGTCACACACCAACCTGTCTTGACACTAGATCTCTTTTTCTTTATTATTGCTGGGTCAGGATCATAGAATTCCTTTCTAATAGCATTGTGAGTGTAACTACAACACATGAACTGCAGCGGTTAAAGAAGGGGGATCACCACTACTTTCTAAGGACACTTTGAGGTGAGTAATAAAAGCTGGCCCAGCAGTCATATAAAATTTCTAGGGCTTCACATGGTAGATGCTGAGAGGAAGCTTAGCATATTTAGAGAGTCTAGAACTAGCGATTACACTGTCAGGATATTGAATAAACCATTTAAATCTAAAATAAGAGAATTTCTTCACTCAGAGTGAAGTGTTGGAAGTTGTGGAAGCCTCTACGCCAAAGTGCTGTCAATATCGGCAAATGACCATATTGAAAATCGATAATAGATTTTGAAGCACTAAGGGAATCAATGAAGATTTTGAAGATGTGATGTGACTGTAAACTGGAGTTCATGTAGAAGTGCAGCCATGATTTTTATAGAATGGCAGATCAGACTTAAGGGACTGTAGGCCTCATCCTGTTCCTATTTCTTAAGCTCCTATTTTCACCCAACGTCATCACCAGCAGGAAATTCCAAAAGTGACATCAGAATCTGTGGCGTACTGAATGTTTCTATGTTATTTCCTACACTTAGTCACACTGAATGTGTCTAAAATGACCTGAGAAAGCTCAGAAAATTTGAGTCAATACAGTTTGAGAAAATCCCATACAATTGGATTTATAAACAATTATTGTTGAACTCAGCTTTAAAGAAGAATGTGACAGCCATCAACAAAAAAAAAGTCCTACGATAGAAAATCAATGTTACAAATTAGGCATGGATGATTTTGGAAATATCTTTAGTTTGGCTGGAAGAGATGCTTTCCTTCATAGCAGTTATGTATTGAAATTGATGTGAGATGATTGAGCATACAATTGTGTTTAAAGTTTAGAAAATATGTGTAGATCTTTAAATGATTAATCCATCTGATAGTATTAATGATTAAAATATAACTTTCCAGTTGTGTACACTGTAAAGTAGCACTACCAATGATCTCCTTCAATGGATATGTTGTGGATAATGCAGAGGCTCTGTCATTCATGCAGGAGAGAGAGCATTGTTCAATAAAATTGCTTAGAATTTGCAATTTACGCATTCTCAGCACATCACATTGTCAAGCAATGGTTTTTTAAACCACTGTCAGTAAAAAAGTTGACTAAAAATAATATAATTAATTCCTGAAGCATTAACCCTTATCAGTGCAATAAACATATATTCTTTTGAAATGCAATCTTGTCCAATGCATAAATGTCAAGTACATAAATAACATCCCATTCGGTTCTCTTACATACAATTCCTGATCCAAGCATAACTCGGTATTATTTGAATTTCTCAGCACACTAAATATAATTAGTATACATTTTACTTTCATATGGACACATCAGCTCAATTTGTAAAGTAATTTTGCGTGTATATATAATTTGTTGATTTTGTGTTGAATTGCTAAACGAATGATTAACTAATACAGTGTATTAGTTATTTACTCTAGTTGTTTATAAAAGCCCTAGGTTAAGCATAATGCTGAATCAACTATAACACTAGTTTGAATTAATCAGGATTTAACAACATATTTAAAATTGCATGATTTGATGATATAAATTGATGGAGTTTAAATTATTCTGGCACAATATCTCTGTTCCTTTGTGACTACCTGTTCTCATTCTCACTTAGTAATCTTCAGGAATGTCTCTAGTTGGAGTAGAGCAGGAGAATGCAAGTTGTGAATGAGGTAAAAGAAATAAAAGCACAAAGAAAGAACATCAAAATCAGGTCTTCTTTTTAAAGACAGGGATAAACTATTTTAACCAAACTGCTGTTATAGCTTCTGAACTTTGAGAAGCACGATATTAAATCTCAGCTAGCTGGAAGCATTTATGCCATTCATAACGGATTATAAAGACTTCTTGAACAGTATAAGACAATAAAATGTCAGAGCAGGAGTATACCATTCCACCATAGTCTCCACAGTTGTGCAAGCTAGGTGGACTATCCATGGTCTTAGGGTGGGGGGGTGGGATTTTCTTCAGAGGGTTGGTGTGGACTCAATGGGCTGAATGGCCTGTTTCCACACTGTAGGGATTCTATAATTCCATGAAATGTTTCAGTCAAGTTACCTCTTCCTCTTCTGCATTCCAGTAGATATAAGTCTAGCCTATCCTACCTTACTTCATAAGACAACATGCCAATTCCAGGCACTAGTCTGGCAAACCTTCTCTGAATTGCTTCCAATACACTTAATGCTTCCTTAAATTAGGTGACTAATACTATGCACAGTAGTCAAAATATGGTTTCGCCAATGTCCTGTATACTAGAGTAGAAATTCTACACTTTTGTATCCAGTTCCCCTCACAAAAGGTGATAACAAGAGCTTTTACATCTTTGCCATAAATTCATGATTCTCACACTGTGGGTTAATGCTCCTGTAACAGCCAAAATGGGGTCTGCTCAAATTCAAAGCTGAATTCAAAAGGCCTTGCTGAATACAGGTTTCCCTCGTTTGTGAATAATTTCTCATCTCCAACTTTATCCCCCATTTCGAGGGCAGGCCTTCGATATCAGTGCCCTGTCACTGTTTTGGAAGCAATGCAGAGTTTCCATAAATCCCCAATGACGTGGATGTGAATATAGGAGGTATGGTTAGTAAGTTTGCAGTGACACCAAAATTGATGGTGGAGTGGACAGCCAAGAAAGTTATCTCAAAGTACAACAGAACCTTGATCAGATGTGCCGATGGGCTCAGAAGTGGCAGATGGAGTTTAACTTAGATAAATGTGAGGTGCTGCATTTTGGTAAGGCAAGTCAGGGCAGGACTTACACACTTAATTGTAAGGTCCTCTGGAGTGTTGCCAAACAAAGAGTGCAGGTTCATAGTTCCTTGAAAGTGGAGTCACAGGTAGACAGGATAGTGAAGAAAGTGTTTGGTAGGCTCGCCTTTATTGAATATTGTGCATTGAATATAGGCATTGGGAGGTCATGTTGCGACTGTGCAGGACACATTGGTTAGGCCACTTTTGGAATACTGCATTCAATTCTGGTCTCCCAGCTACAGGAGAGATAGAACTGTACAGCACAGTACAGGCCCTTCGGCCCACGATGTTGTGCCGAAGTTAGATGTTGTGAAACTTGATGTGGAGGTGCTGGTGTTGGACTGGGGTGGACAAAGTCAGAAGTCACACAACACCAGGTCATAGTCCAACAGGTTTAATTGAAATCACAAGCTTTCAAAGCATATCCCCTTCCTCAGGGGATGTCACCTGATGTGACATAATCTGTTGGATTATAACCTGTTATCATGTGACTTCTGATTTTGTGAAACTTGAAAGGGTACAGAAAAGATTTACAAGGATGTCGCCAGGGTTGGAGAGCTTGAGCTCTCAGGAGAAACTGAATAGGCTGGGGCTATCTTCCCTAGAGTGTTGATGCTGAGGGGTGACCTTGTAGGAGTTTATAAAATCATGAGGTCAATAGATAGGGTAAATAGCCAAGGTCATTTTCCTAGGGATTCGAAATCTAGAGGACATAGGTTTAAGGTGAGAGGGGAAAGATATAAAAGGGACCTAAGGTGCAACTTTTTCACGCAGAGGGTGGTATATGTATGGAATGAGCTGCCAGAGGAAGTGGTGGAGGATGGTACAATTACAACATTTAAAAGGCATCTGGACGGGTATATGAATAGAAAGGTTTAAAAGGATATGGGCCAAATGCTGGCAAATGGGACTAGATTATTTTAAGCTATCTGGCCGGCATGGATGAGTTGGACTGAAGGGTCTGTTTCCATTCTGTATGTCTCTCTGACTCAGGGCCTTGTTATGAAGCCTTACATGCAGCGAATGTCCTCTCATACTGTTTGTCTCTTATACTGTTTGTTACTTAAAAACCAGCAACTTTGAATGTAAAGGAGTGTAGTTTTGATGAAAAAAAACAATGAAATTATACTTTATAAAAAATTACAATCAGGGTATCAAAACTTCTGCTGTAGTAATGAATCATATAACCTGCAATCATAAAAGTACTCCAGTCAGATTAGCACATGTACTTAATAAAAATATTTTAATCAAATATGATTGCTGGAGCTCATGTTATATGCATTATCTAAAGGTAATAGATGGTAAGGAGGTATTTCAAAAAATAAATTGCTCATTGCATATAACAGACTCATCACCTGCAGCTGGAAATACTTGGTCCATTTCTCTAACTTATCTCTTCCTAAATTACCTATCATCACACCAGCGTCCACATCCAGAAGATCATCCAATGCCATTTCTGCCACTTCCAGTGAGATGCCACCACCAGACACATATTCCCCTCCCCTCCCTTGTCCACCTTCTGCAGGGACCGTTCCCTGCAAACACTCTAGTCCACACTTCCTTCACCCCCAACAGCCCCCCACGGCACGTTCCCCTGCAACCAGCAAAGGTGTAACACCTGCGCATTTACGTCCTCCCTCCCCACTACCCAAAGGCCCAAACATACCTTCCAGGTGAAGCAACATTTCACCTGCACTTCCCAGAATCTAGTCTACTGCATTCGCTGCTCACAACGTGGTCTCCTCTACACAGGGGAAACAAAGCGTAGCCTTGGTGACCGCTTCGCAGAACTTCAACATTTTGATCGCAAAAAAGACCCTGAGCTACCAGTTGAGCTACACACCATCCTGTACCCTGGCCAGTATTTCTGTCTCAGGTTTGCTGCAGTGTTCTAGCGACGCTCAACGCAAACTGGAAAAACAACTCCTAATTTTCCGCCTGGGGACCCTGCAGCCCTCCAGACTCAATATTGAGTTCAATAATTTTAAGGCCTAAAATCTCCCATGTCCCAGCCCGCTACCTTGCACACCAGGCCTTGTTATCACCCTTTTCTGATGAAGGGTCTAGGCCCGAAACGTCAGCCTCTCTGCTCCTATGATGCTGCTTGGCCTGCTGTGTTCATCCAGCCCTGCACCTTGTTGTCTTGTTATCACGTAGCCTGCCATTACACACTACATTTTCTGAAGAAGGGTCTAGGCCCAAAACGTCAGCCTTCCTGCTCCTCTGATGCTGCTTGGCCTGCTGTGTTCATCCTGCTCTACACCTTGTTATCTCATTACACACTACCTATTGTTAGTCACTAACAGTGCACATTAACAGCCACTCACCCTCCTAGCCAATTTTTTATCAACCCCTTTGTCTATCCAACTGCTCTTCTCTCTCTTTGGGCTTTATCCCTACCTATCGTTTAATCCTTACTCCCTCCCCCTCCCTATCTTCTGCATATAAACCGACGTTTTCCTAGTTACCATCAGTTCTGGGGAAATGTCACCAGCCCCAAAACTTTAACTCTGATTTTTTCTTCACAGATGCTGCCAGTCCTGCTGGGTTTTTCCAGTAACTTCTGTTTTCGTTTCTGATTTAAAGCATCCACAGTTCTTTTGGTTCTTCCTAAATTATGTCTTCTAAATAGTCATATTCAATTAGTGATAATCTCTTTGCCAACTATTTTATTCATTCGTCAAGAGTATTCACTTATCAGGAATTCACAGCTTAGTGCAAATGCAAATTCTCTGTCACTCAATTTGTTGCATGCTTTGAATTGTAATGGAAAACATCCTGAGATTTGTTCATGCCTATTTTCTTTCAACCACAGTCTAACAGACTGTTGATTTAGCAATAGCTATGGAGCGCATTATATTGGAGATAATGGCATATAAGTGTCATTTTTATTATTTACACCAGCTTGTTTGGGATTTTTACACTGACATGGGGCAGATAGTTTGGTCAGCAATGTTCACATGCAAACACTTAAAGCATTACTGCAATGTTGTTGTGGGCCCTATGGCTATGCACATTATTAGTCTTTTGTGTTGTACTTCAATGGTGCACTACCAATAAGAAAAACATATTATTTTAATTACTGGTTAAAAATGTAACTGGGCAGGCATCTGGTTAGAGGATTGACCAGGACAGTATGTAAAATCACTTAAATAGGGGACTGGCTCAATGGGCAAGTATCCTTACAGCAATTTCTAAGGAGGTGAATCATGCTTTGATTCTAGATTTTCTGTTTACATCTCTCTGCAATGATTCACAGCAGCCGACATAACATATCATTGGCAAAATCATATTGTGTTGCAGTATACTGGTAAACAGGTCCCTTCTTCAGCTATATTAGAATCCCTACAGTGTGCAAGCAGGCTATTCGGCCCATTGGGCCCACACTGACAGCCCATCCAGACCCATGCCCTACCCTATCCCTGCCTTTCCTTTGGCTAATCCACCTAGCCAGCTCATCCCAAGACACTACGGATAATTTAACATGGCCAATCCACCCAGCTTACACATCTTTGGACAGTGGGAGGAAACCAGAGCACCCAGAGGAAACACACACAGACATGGGGAGCACATGCAAACTCCACACAGACAGTTGCCCGAGTTTGGGATCAAACCCGGGTCCCTGGCACAGTGAGGCAGCAGCACTAACCACTGAGCCACTGAGCCACTGTGCCACTGTGCAAGGTGAACAACAAGATCTCACAATGAATATTCAAATGATAATATTTTTTGTCAATAACTAATTAAGAGACTTACTATCTATGAAGAGCAGCAACACTTGATTAATAAAGACTGGAAGTCAGGTATACATAGGCGGAGGATTTGAAGTCGGTTTGCCGACATCATATGTTTTTTAACATTTTATATTCTCAGAGGCACTTCAGGTAGTGGTCATGTTGAACAACAATCATGAGGGGCATAGGTAAGGTGAATAGCAAAAGTCTTTTCCCTAAGGTAGAGGAATTCAAAACTTGAAGGCACGAGTTTAAGGTGAGAGAAAAAATATTTAAAAGGGACATGAGGGACAACTTTTTCACATGGAGAGTGGTTCGTATGTGGAATGAATTGTCAGAGAAAGTGGTAGATGGAGATACAGTTATAACATTTAAAAAGACATTTGGACATGTACATAAATAAGAAATGTTTGGACAGATATGGACTACATGTAGGCAAATGGGATGCGGTTAGTTTGGGAAATTTGATCGGCATGCTCAAGCTGGACTGAAGGTTCTGTTTCCATGCTGCATGACTCTATGACCCTATGAAAATATGCAGGGGTTGACATTGTGAGTCTGCTCTGAATCTTCTTCAGAACTGACATGCGCTGAAAAATGGTGGTTTCTATGATGTTGACAGAGGGGGAGCAGAAGGGACTTGAACAGATGGTTAGGATGGGTGCTTAAAGCAAAGACAAAGGGACTGCTACTGGCGATAAAAGAGAGATAGAGTTGTAAAATGGGTGTGAATGATAGGTGTGAAAAGCAGAAAATGGGACCACTGCGCTAAAAGCAAATCCAACAAGGGACAAATAAGACAACACCACCCAAAGCCCTATCCACTGGCTGTGTCTTATTTACTTTGCTTCAACCACAGACCTGCTCAGTTTCTCCAGAAATTTCTGTTTTTATTTCAAATAACCAGTAATATGAGCTCCATTTTGAACTATTTCAATCAAGCTGGACCAGTACATGCTATTCGAAAATTTTAATTTGTTTTCTCTCTGAACAGTATATAAATCTGGGGTGGAGGAAGCAAAGTTGGCAATGGCTTGCAGTTTTAATGTAAATCCTGGCTCCACACCAGATTAGTACAAACATTTTTACCTAATCATTGTTTTTATATTGGCAGCCTACAATGATCCATTAACTTCAGTGCTCTGGGAAATTCACTGCAATATCCTCAACAGGTGTAGTTTAAAACAGCTCAGTATGAATAACTTCTATTCTGTTCTCAGGGCTGAAGATTCACAATTTTTAAATCACAGACGTTTTTGGTATTTGACCCTGCTCTGTTTCGCCGTTTCTCATTGCTAATGACAACGCAGTTGGGAAAGAAATTTGAAATAAGCATTACACCTCCAGCTGGCACAGTCAATGTGTAGCTAAAGGGTTCCTTAACAATATGGCATGTAACACATTTCTAGCATGAACAGAATATGTACACATCCTGTTGGCATACTGGACTCTTCAACACTTGGTACTTACTCCAATCTGGAATGCTGCACAATCAGATTTTGCTGCCATTAAGAACAAAGAAAATAATTAGTTCTTCTAATCCGTCAAACCAGACAAGAGAGATAAAAGAATGATTTGCATTAATTTAACATGTTTTATCAACTCTGAATACCAGGGTATTTTACAACCAGTGAATTGCTACTTCACATGTTCAGGGTGTCCCCAGTTTACAAACATCTGCTTTATGTATACTTGTACTTACGAACGCAATATCGTATAGAGGTGTATTGATAACAATTGTAAATATCCGACATACAAATGTTTCCTCATATTAACAATGGTTATTTTATACAGTACTATATTATGTTCTGACTTTTGTACAAATTGACTTGAAAACAGACTCAAGAATGGAACCAATTTGCAATCCGGGGCAAAAACAAAGTTGCTGGAAAAGCTCAGCAGGTCTGGCAGCATCTGTGAAGGAGAAAACAGAGTTAACATTTCAGGTCCGGTGACCCTTCCTCAGAGCTGATAGTGGCTGGGAAACATCAGTTTATATGCAGAAAATAGGGAGGTGGGTGGGGTAGGGAGGAAACGATAGGATAGAGCCCGAAGAGAGAGAAAGACAGTTGGACAGGCAAAGGAGTTGCTAATGATCAGGCTGGGAGGGTGAGTAGTTGTTAATGGGGACTGCAGGCTATGTGGTAACAAGGCCTGGTGTGTGGTGTGGGGGTGCTGGGACATGGGAGAGGTTAGGCCCTAAAATTATTGAACTCAATATTGAGTCCGGAGGGCTGTAGGGTCCCCAAGTGGAAAATGAGGTGTTGTTCCTCCAGCTTGCGTTGGGCTTCATTGGAACACTGTAGCAAGCCAGAGACAGAGATGTTGACCAGGGAACAGTGTGGTGCATTAAGGTGGCAGGTAACGGGCAGTTCAGGGCCTTTTTTGCGAGCAGAACATTGATGTTCTGCAAAGCGGTTGCCAAGTCTACGCTTTGTTTCCCCAGTGTAGAGGAGACCACATTGTGAGCAGCGAATGCAGTAGACTAGATTCTGGGAAGTGCAGGTGAAGTGTTGTTTCACCTGGAAGGTATGTTTGGGCCCTTGGATACTGGGGAGGGAGGAGGTAAATGCGCAGGTGTTGCACCTTCGCCAGTTACAGGGTTAGGTGCCGTAGGGCTGTGGGGTGGTGTTGGGGGTGAAGGAGGTGTCGACCAGGGTGTCCCGGAAGGAATGGTCCCTGCGGAAGGCTGACAAGGAAGGGGAAGGGAATATGTGTCTGGTGGTGGCATCTTGCTGGAGGTGGCGGAAATGGCGTCTGATGATCTTATGGATATGGATGCTGGTGGGATGGTAGGTAAGGATAAGGAGAACCCTATCACTGTTGCGGAAGGGAAGAGAAGGGGTGAGGGCAGAAGTGTGGGAGATGGGTCGGACCTGGTTGAGGGCCCTGTCGACAACGGAGCTGGGGAAACCTCGGTTGAGGAAGAAGGTGGACATTTCGGAGGCTCCCTTGTCGAAGTTGGCCTCATCTGAACATATGCGATGGAGACAGAGGAACTGAGAGAATGGGATGGAGTCTTTACAGGAAGTGGGGTGTGAGGATGAATAGTCCAGGTAGCTGTGGGAGTCAGTGGGTTTGTAATGGATATTAGTGGCCAGTCTATCCCCAGAAATGGAAACAGAAATGTCGAGGGAGGGAAGGGAGGAGTCAGAGATAGACCAGGTGAAAGTGAGGGCAGGGTGGAAATTGGAGGCGAAATTGTTGAAGTTTTCCAATTCCAGACGAGAGAGGGAAGCAGCACCAACGATATCATCGATGCATCGGACAAAGAGTTGTGAGTGGGGGCCGGAATAGGACTGGAACAAGGAATGTTCCACATACTCCACGAAGAGACAGGCATAACTAGGGCCCATGCGGGTACCCATGGCAACCCCTCTTACCTGAAGAAAATGAGAGGAGTTGAAAGAGAATTTGTTGGGAGTGAGGACAAGCTCAGCCAAGCGGAGGAGGGTGGTGGTGGGTGGGGATGGTTCAGGTCTTTGCTCCAGGAAGAAGCGGAGAGCCCTAAGACCCTCCTGGTGGGGAATGGATGTGTAAAGGGATTGCACATCCATGGTAAAGAGGAGGTGGCTGGAGCCGGTAAACTGGAAGTTTTGAAACTGGCGTAAGGCGTCAGATGAATCATGGATGTATGTGGGTAGGGATTGAACCGGGGGGAGAAGACTGAGTCAAGGTAGGGTATGCAATCCAGGGACTGCCTGTAGTCACTGCGGCAGTGAAGGGAATGCAGCAAATAATTTGCACACAGCAAACTTCCACAAACAGATAATAGCCAAATTATTATTTTAATGGCATTAATTAAGGGGCAAATGTTGGCCTGGTCCCTTTAAAACTGCACTTTTTAAGAGTTCTCTTTATGTGCATTGATTGGCGTGGTAATAAAATATGACAAATTCAGAAAATTTTCATGAGACCAATAACAAAAGTGCGTGCCTTGAATATTCAGAGATTGAATGCTTTTGTAGTTCAGAAAAGTAATTTTGTGCCAGTGGGCAGCTATAGAATGGATATGAATCCTGGTCACAGAGGCCAAGATAGGCATGAATACAAAGGAAAACTTGCATTTATATAGTGTCTTTCAAAACTTCATGAGATTCCCAAGCAGTACAACCACTGAAACATTTTTAAAAGTGGTCACTATGATAATGTATGAAAAGCACCAAATTGATACAAGTTCTCACAGACAGCGATCTATTATTGCTGAGACAATCTGCTTTTGTGATTTTGATTTGGAAATAAATATTGGCCAGTATAACAGCAATATTGCTTCTGTTTTTCCTTAAAAATGATGTCACAAGATCTTTTCTGGTCATCTTAAAGGAACACAGGACCTCAAATAAACATTTTATCTGAAGAACAGCAATGGACGGTCAGCATAGAATTTAATGGTCAAATTCTAAGCAGAACTTGACCTCACAGTTTTATTTATTGTTGCGTGTACCTGAGTACAGGAGTAAAGTAAAACGTGTAGAGCTGCCATTCTCCAACACCATCTTAGAATACAATAGTTGGAATTAAAAACAAGAGCCAAAATTAAAGAAACAGAAACAAAAGAAAAAGAAAATGTCCAGATCTCTTTCACTGCTGCCGCTGCCCCATTTGATAACTAAATTCTAGGCTGACACTCCATTCCTGTTCTTCAGATAAAATGTTCATGAATCTTGAGCCTGGCTCACCAATGCTGCCTGTGCTGGACACACCAAAGCCACGGTGCCACCACCACTGCAACCACCGCTTTGCTGCTGCCGATGCTACTGCCTCAAGTCCTGCACCTCACTGCTGTCTATGCCATACCCACCAACGTCAAAGCCGCTACGCTCCTGCACCAGTACTCGCTGCTGGGCCCACTTCACCGATGCCACCACTACCTTGGAATCAATTGAAGTATTGGAGTCCACCACCTTCCTGAACATATGCAATAGTGTAATCCTTTGATCCAAGACTGACATCAGACCTCCTGTCGATGCCAGTGCCACCACCTTCCTCTTGAGTCTTGCTGAGTCAACCAACGTCAAATTTGTCACACCATGCAATATTCAGATTCAGAAGTATGAATGTTGCCAGTTCATAACAACTAAGGCTACAAGGGTTACACCAGCTCAAGTGTGATTTTGCTGTTTTAATGAAAAGTGATGCAATGATGATAGAGCATCTAATTTTCCACTTGGGGACCCCACAACCTTCTGGACTCAGTATTGAGTTCAACAATTTTAGGGCTTCTCCCATGTCCTTACTCCAACCTCCACACGCCAGGCCTTATCATCACATGGGCTACTGCATACAAGCAACCTGTTGTCAGATACTAATGGTCCCCATTAGCAGCTGTTGCTACTCCAAGACTGACTTTGACCCATTCATTTTGCTGCCCAACTGTTTTTCTCTCTCTCTGGGCTCCATCTCCACATATCGCTCATTCCGCCTCCGTCCTCACCACCCCATCTTCAGCATATATACTAACCATTTCCTAACTGCATTCAGTTCTGAAAAAAGGTTACTGGGCGCAAAATGTTTGCTCTGCTTTCTCTCTACAGATGCTGCTATACCCAATGCCATACTTTTCCAGAATATTTTTTGTTTTCATTGTTGTTGATGCAATAATGCACCTTTCTGTTCATTACATAGGAAAATCTGAGAAATTCATTTTGCTGTAGTTGTTTTATGGTGATACCTATTTTAATTTGGAAGACATGGGGCATTAAAGGATAGTGTGTATGTGTTTCCCAGATATATGTGGGTTGAATTAATTAAACTCCAACTTCAGTTTAAATGGCTTGAAAGGTCATTTTCCAATGATGAAAATAGTAAATATCTAAACAATGTACAAAAGAATCTACACTGTTGTCAGAAAAGCATGTTTTAATTAAAAAAAAAAGTTCTGAATGCTCAGGACTTTATATCATGTATTGTTAAACACTCCTGCAAAAGTGCAGTGATAATGATAGCGCAGATTGACTGCTAGTGCTTTGTAATTGGATAATCAAAGAATTAGTTTGACACAAGAGGTTTAACAGATAAGCTCATGCACATGTAGGATAGAGGCATATTGTCTCTGATAGGAAAGCACTGGTGACATTACAAATTTACTGGAAAGAATTGGTCCATTTTCCCCAACAAGCTTGCCGTCCAAATAAAAACATATCATTTATTAAACATTAAAATCTATAAAATTACCTCATATGTCTTTGGTATGAAAGGTCCAGTTAACACAAAGGCAGGAGTCTCAGCACTGTATCCTTTATAGAACATTTGAATATGTTGATAGAAATTCAAAAACACCCTTAAAATGGTGCTAACACTGAGGCCTGAATGTTTGCTCATGATTCAGGTCAGGGGAATAGGGAAATATTGTCCAGCTCACTTCAGCAGCCTCAGGAAAAAGTGCTTGAAATGTTCTGGTATTTGATATGGGGGAGTAGTGCAGGATGGAGTCAGGCCAGCATCACAAATGCCCCTCTCCACCCTCCAACAGATTATCAATCAGATGCAAATTGGAGATTTGAATCAAAAACAAAGTTGCTGGAAAAGCTCAGCAAGTCTGGCAGCATATGTGAAGGAAAAAACAGAGTTAACGTTTCGGGTCCGGTGACCCTTCCTCAGAACACAGAGATTTGAATGTTGTTTGGGATTTCATCCCAGTTTCCTTAAAAATTAAGCTTTCTAGCTCTGACATCCCACAATCATCACCACCTCACTACCCCATGGCTGCTTATCTCCTCCATGTCAACCCATTTGCCAATGACCATCATTGATTGATTGATTGATTGATTTATTGTCACATGTACTGAAGTACAGAGAAAAGCTTTGTTTATGAGCAGTGCAGGCAGATCATAATAAGCAAGGGTATATGGATTAAAAAGACTTAAACAGAGGCATATAGGTTACACTGCACAGGGCATGTGCTAGGCAAGATCAACGTGAGCAAGGTTAGCATTATTTGAGGCTAGAGAGTCCTTTCACCAGTCTAACAATGGTCAGGATGAAGCTGGCTCTGAAACTGCTCGTGCATGTGTTCAGGCTTCTGCATCTTCTGCCTGATGGAAGAGGTTGTAGGAGGTCATTGCTGGAGTGGGATGAGCCTTTGATGATGTTGGCAGCCTTTCCACAGCAGCGAGCCATGTAAATGGAGTCCATGGATGGAAGATTGGCTTCCGTGATAGCATGGACTGTGCACACCACCTTCATTAGTTTCTTATGGTCCTGGGCAGAGCAGTTGCCATGCCAGGCTATTATGCACCCAGACAGTAGGCTTTCAATGGTTCATCTGTAGAAGTTGGGGAGGGTCCTTATGCACGTGCCAAATTTCCTGAGCCCCCTGAGGAAGAAGAGGCATTGTTGTGCCTTCTTGACTGTTACATCTACATGGGAAGCCCAGGACAGTTTGTCAGTTATCGTTACTTCGAGGAACTTGATGCCCTCCACCCTCTCAACTTCAGTACTATTGATGTAGATGGGGGTGTGTTCTTCTCTTTTCTTTCTGAAGTCAAGTTTTGCTGACATTGAGAGAGAGGTCGTTCTCATTGCACCACGTCACCAAGCCCTCCGTGTCCCTTCTGTATTTTGACTCGTCATTATTAGATATCCATCCCACTGCGGTGGTGTCATCAACGAACCTGCAAATAGCATTCACTCAGAATTTTGCAGCACAGTTATGGGTGTACAGGGAGTACAGTAGGGGGCTGAGGATGCATCCTTGGGGGGCTCCAGTGTTGAATGTTTTTGTGGAGGAGGTGCAGTTACCTATCCTCACTGATTACAGTCTGTGGGTCAGAAAGCTAACAATCTATTTGCAGAGGGTGGAGGCAAGACCAAGGTCACAGAGTTTTGAGATCAGTCTGAAGGAGATAATGGTATTGAAGGCAGAGCTGCAGTCAATGAGCAGGAGTCTGGCGTAGGTGTCTTTGTTATTCAGATATTCCAGGGATGAGTGCAGGGCTAGGGATATGGCATCCGCTGTGGGTCTGTTACGTCAGTGGGCAAATTGTTGGGGATCGAGGCAGGTTGGGTGAGTGGAGTTGATGTGGGCCATGACCAGCCTCTCGAAGCACTTCATGGTTATTGAGGTCAGAGCCACTGGGCGGTAGTCATTAAGGCACATTGTATGTATTTTCTTCAGTATGAGGATGATGGTGGTCTTCTTGAAGCAGGTGGGGACTTCAGTTTGTAGGAGGGAGAGGTTGAAGATGTCAGTGATTACCTCCACCAGATGGTCCATACAGGATCTGAGTGCTCAGCCGGGCACTCTGCTCGAGGCCATTGTTTTCCTTGGGTTGACTCCCAGAAAAACTGATCTGACGTCTGCAGCAGTGACGGAGGGAACAGGTGTGTCCAGGGCTGTTGGGGCAGGTATCACCGTGCTGCTGCCATTCTGCTCAAACCAAGCATAGAAGGCATTAAATGTGTTAGGGAGGGATGTGTCTTTGTCTGCTACTTGGCACTGCTTCATTTTTTATCCTGTAAATTGCCATAGACAGCGGGAGTCTGGTAGGTTTGGATGTCTAACTTGGTCCGGCACTACCTCTTGGCATCCCTGATATCTGGATTACCTGTATTGCTCTGGGTCATCCGACTTGAATGTTGCATGTCTAGTCTTCAGTAGGGATTGTATTTCCTGGTTCATCCGAGATTTATGGTTAGGGAACACGCAGATTGACTTCTTTGGTACAAAGTCCTCCACACATTTGCTAATGAAGTCCTTGATGGCGGTGGCGTACTCGTCTAGGTTTTCCATTGAGTACTTGAACACGATCCAGTCCACCGATCCCAAGAGGTCCTGGAGATAGTCTTCCGCCACCTCGGATCAGCATTGCACTTCCTTTTGTGAAGGATCCTCCTGTTTTGGCTTCAGCTTGTAAGCTGGGAGGAGGAACACAACGCTGTGATCTGATTTTCCGAGGTGTGCGTGGGGGATGGAGTGGTAGGCATCTTTTTACCCTACATGCCACCACATGATTCTACCCAATCCCATGGCCTCTATACCGCCTTAGTGCCACAAGCTGCTATCATCAATGAAGTAGCCATGATATTATAGAGTCTGTAAAAAGCTAATCTCTTTAATTGGGCATAAGGTATATTGAGAAATATCTGCCAGAAATCACCTTTCCTCTTATAATGGCAGTGTAGTCAAGATGCCAGAATGCTCCAAGTGGATTACAAATAGACATACTCAGACTTAAGAAAAACTTTGAAACACATTATGCATTTCCACAAGGGGTAGACAGAAACTCATTTACAATGGCTTCATTTGGGGGTGCAAATAACTCTGAAACCTTTGACAGACAACACCTTCCCTCTAACAGACAACGCCCTCAGAAAGAAAGTGTTCTCAGCCAAAGAAAGCTCAAGAAAATGACTTTCCTTGACTATACCCTGCTTCAGCACATTTTCTGAAAATGACGTTATTTTATAATAAAGTATTTGTTTTAATAGTCAAGCACTGCTCTTGCTTGTGAAGTTTCTTTGATGCTTAGTATTTGTAAGGGATTTTAAATGTTTATCCATTGTATTGACTTAACACAAATTTTGTGGTTCTGTACCTAAAATATTGAATAGTCTATGTAGGTCTCCTGTGCAAAGTTTAATCTTTTCCTCCTAGGACTGATTTACTTTGCTCCTGGATCTTTGCTTCACTCACCATTGTAAAGGCTTCTCGATCTTCCTTGGACTGCAGAAAATCTGATAAAATAACACCAACAACTCTTATGAATTCTGACTTTAAGTCACCATAGCAACATTTGCCCGATAGTTTGTAAGGAGTATGAAAAAAATCATTTGTGAATTCCCTTGCTGCTGTACCCCTCTGTTAAATCTTGCTCTTTCAAAAATAGTTACGTGGGTGTGAACCAAAGTTTCTGCAGGAAGTTAAGTTTTTTCAAATGTCAGTGCTCTTGTAACAATATGAGTTAATTGTTTCCAATTAAAACTGACACTGAAAAGTAACTGTTCCAAATGTGGTCTCATTACTTCAATTATTAATAAATTTTCAAAGATTAAAATGATCTTTTTTAAAAATTTCCTTCTATTCCTTTCTTTTCTTTCTTAATCCAAATATTCTCTTTTCTTCTTATTTTACTTTCCATGCCTGATTTGACTGTAACTCATGTCCCTTAATTTGCAATTCCATCTCAGTTCCTTGTTGTTAATCTCTCAAAACCTAAATATTATTGGTTAAGAAACTGCACAGCTGCTTTTCATGTTTTTTCAGGTCCCAAATTCCCTGTTGCCCTCAATGTAATGTCATCAGCTTGCACTTATGGGTGCATGGGAAAGCCTAACTCATAGCAAACACCCTAGGTGCCCCATTATAGCAGAATTTGGCTCATTGTTTTGCCCAGTGTGAGGAAATTCTCAAGGATAAAGCAAACTGAGTTGTTTATTAATGATCCTACAATAAGTATGCAGTTTGGCAATGAAAGAAAAATGTTTGCTAAAAAAAACCTGAAGGTTAATTAAAAGCATCTGTGAAATATTGTATTATGATTCTCTTTACTAAGTCACTCACAAGCACTCTATGTATACTATACCGCATTTCCATTCATTCATTCATAAAACCGTGTTTCTGTAGAACACTTTACTCTTACAAGATAAGCTAAATTAAATATTCCTTCCCAGGCTGCCTATCCAAGACTGTTTCTTTACACCTTTCAATTTTTATCAGCCCCATGCTGCAAGCAGTCTTTAGACCTGTTTCTGTATCAAAGGCTACCCCTGAATAAGTGTCAATAATGTAACCTACTCAATACAATGCCATCCCCTCCATTGCTTTCCATAACTCACTCAAAACTATGAAAAGATTATAATATTAATTAGCCCTTAGTAACGTCTCTCGGGACTTGAATAGGCCACAGGACATTAAGCAGTTTCCTCCACCAACGTGCCCCTACAGTCTGCTGATCTTTATTTGTTTGAAATTTCCTCATACACCACCTATTTCTATAATGCTGTACTACGTATTTCTAACCTTTATTCAGGACTACCATCTTGTACTAACATATGGATTTATACTTTTTAAATACGTATTAAACAGGGCGGCTGCCCCCTTTAAGAAACTTACTATCAAAACAACGCTTCCGTGAAACTGCATGAATGAATGTGCAAGAACTGTCAAAAACCAGCAAAAGTAAATGAAATCTCACAACCCAGCTGCGGGAGATCCTCTATAGTTTTATTTAGTACATGTATAATTTCTCACTTATTTAGATCGTATAGGTCGAGTAATTTTAATAACATTACTAACTTTAAAGACAAAAGGACTAACACCTCTTAATTATGCAAGCTCAGACTGGACAGACATCCTAATCCCATCAGGAGTAACAGCCAGCATTTAGCAAGTGCTTAATCTATCTGGACAAATGTCACACAAACTTGTGTACAATAGATACAACTATGTAACACCACAGTCCTAAAATTTCAATGTACATGAGAATTGTGTATAAAACTTCACTTTGCATTCCATTGCCGTCTTGAACTGTGCCACTGCAGATCCTTAATAAAGAGGGAATTTTCACCACTCACCAATTTTGGTCGTTATTGAAAACGATCGCTCACGTCACTGTCATAATTTTGTTTTGTTGGAAACTTCAGTTTAGTGCTCCGGCAACTTAACTTTCTATTTCTACCATTGTTTAAGAATTCTTTTACTCCATTTTAAATGAATCAATGCTGTCAACTAACTACATTTTTGTAACCTAGAGTGTATTTACTAACTTGAATGTTCCACAAAACTACTTGTTTGAATAATAAAACAGCAATTTAACTACCTGTACCGCAACATTCGGTTGAGACTTTGTATCCATTTATAATATTAGAGCATTTAAATATAAAAAACTTTAGTTACTGTCATGATATAATTTTCAACTCCGTAATAGATTGCCACCTTGACATGCTGGAGAAACGGAATGTCCAACAATCCCTCGAACAATGCCTCCAGGATCTCCTTGCCACCTATCGTGTCAAGGTTGTGGCGAAGGTGCCAGCCACACTATGGTCTAAAAGGCCTCAATATAGAATAGGGAAGACGTCCATTCCCTGCAATAAAGGAAATGTTGAGGAAGACTGAGCATTTCATTGGCTGTGGAGTTAGAAGAAGGCTGCAGCAACAAGTAGTCTCAATGATCATGATTCAATATGTCACCAAAATATGACCACCAACCCATCCAGATCGTCTGGACAGCAATGGTGCCACAAGATCAACACATTAAGCAAAGTCACACACAGGCTCCTACCAGTGACCATTGACTAAGTTCTGTGGTAATATAGAATTAGTGACAGGAATGAGATTATGAATTTATGAATCTCTAATCAGATGTATGAAGGCTGTTGGACACCTCTATTAGGTGACTAAGCTTTCCTCCTTAGGGTAGCCTATAATCACCCAAAATGAGGAAGGAACTAGAAAAGGTGCCTTAAAATAGCCTGTCCCACTTTCTTCTGGCTAGGGATCCATATCCTACAGGATCAAACCAATTCTGGTCAAAGAAAGGAAAATTGAAATTGTATCACATCACATGAACTTTCAAGACTCCAATTGGCATTGCCCTCCTCAGTGAAGCCTGTGCCCCTTGGGTAGGATGTCTAAAGGAAAAGTGAAGAAATACACTTTCTACTAGAAAGAAGGGATGATATCAACCCTTATATTTACAGATATGGTTTCGTCTTCTGAAATAAGCTTTAGATGGTTTGCCAGAAGTCTCCATTTGTATAAATGAAAGGATCATGGCACTTTGCCTATATGTCTTTTGTAATCAATATGCCACCATCATCAACGCTTATGCCTTAAACTTTAATTCCAATGACAAGGTTAATTTCTATCCTGGTGACATTCTCACTGTCAACCCAAGAGAACAAAAGACCATTCTTGTTGTGGATTTCAATGGCAGTGTTGACAATAATTCCAGTGTCTGGAGTGGAACCACTGGGGAGAAATAGATGAAAAAGGCCAATGTAAATGGTCATCTCTTGGTGACAAAGTGTACTCAGCATGGAATCAAAAACAAAGTTGCTAGAAAAGCTCAGAAGATCTGGCAGCATCTGTGAAGGAAAAAACAGAGTTAACGTTTCAGGTCCGGTGACCCTTCCTCAGTTCTGAGGAGGGTCACCGGACCGAAACGTGAACTGTTTTTCCTTCACTGATGCTGCCAGACCTGCTGAGCTTTTCCAGCAACTTTTTTTTGTTCCTGATATACAGCATCCTCAGTTCTTTCAGTTTTTATTTAGTTTTGTATTCAGCATGGCTTCATTATAACAAATGCCCTCTTCTACCTGATGTAGAAACAAAATGAAATTTAAAAAATATGTTTTTAAAAGAGTGGAAAGAAAATGGGATCCTATCCTCAGGTGGAATCCTTTGTGTATGAAGGTGCCCCCCCACTCCCCCAGGAGGTGGAACCCCCTCTTCCTACCACCCCCTCCCACCTCTCCACACCACTTCCTAAGCTGCTCAAGCCCTCCTTAGCCAACGTCATTGATTTATTTGGGGCCAGGTTCCATTGGGGTCTTCATTCCTGTGCCTGTTTGTAGTCCTGCCAATGCCTTTTACCAAGTTCCTTATGCTGCCAGGATTGTTGGAACTACTGGCCAATCAAATTCACTGGATGCTCCTGAGGCGGGTCTTCCTCCCAATAAGGGGCATTGCCAGTGGGAGGAAATTTACTCTGTGCTAATTTAACTGGTATGTGGCACATTAGGGCTAAGGGGAAACTTGTTACTAATCTGTCAAATTTCCTTCCAAAGGATGAGCAGCATTAAATTCTGCCCAAATTTTTAACCTGACACTGTGTTGTACAGTGTTGACACAATACGGATTTTGAGCAGGCAACACCTATCTGATAATTAATCTATCCTTAGATTTCATAGCAAGATCAATGTTTGTACCTTTTCTGTTAATATGATTAAAATCTGATAATTTATTGCAGATCTGGAAACAAGTTTAGAAGCTTTTGATTTGTATGGTTCATTACAATTGCATTCAGTCCACTGAACAAAATTGTAAATGTTTTCTTTTGATAATAATACAATTGTAATACAATGTGTCAGGTCAACCCTGGGTGTACCAAATGCGCAAAGAATTCCTTGAAGAGAAATTCTTCAACCAGCCTTTATTTATGTATTAGGCATGCACAATGCAAAAAAATCTCCTATGATATCTAACCTTTCCTCTCAGTGAGAAGAGATTGCTATTTGTTTGAAGATACGACAAGATGTCATGAAAAATGGCATCAATCCTGCAAATGTTACGGAAAAAATGGAAAAGTGATAAATAAATTACAGTGGGATGATAAACTAAATGAAACATCAAATGAGGCCATGGAAGCTGAGCTCAGAAACAAATAAGGGGATGTCACAATACTTGATATCATCTGTGGACACACATAGTGGGAGAGAGTTAGAGGAGAAAAATATAGGCAACTTTCTGATTGTGAAAAACAATATGACAATAATAGTTGGATGCTTCAACTATCCAAACATCAACTGGTTTACAAACAGGGCACACAATTCTTGGTCTGAGGAAGAGTCACCGGACCCGAAACGTTAACTCTGTTTTTTTCCTTCACAGATGCTGCCAGACCTGCTGAACTTTTCCAGCAACTTTGTTTTTGCACACAATTCTTGTGGCGTTCAAGAAAACATGCTTAGCCAGCATGTAAAAAGACCAGAAGAGAGAGTACAATTCTAGATGTGGTCTTCGAAAATGAAGCCGGACAGGTGGGTGAATTAGCAGCAATAGACCATTTTCAGTTATAGTGATAATAATAATTAGAGTTGATATTATCATGAAAGGGACAAAATAAAACAAAAGTAAAAGTCCTAAACTGGGGAAAGTGAATTTCACAAAACTGTGAGATGATCTGGAAAAGATAGACTGGATACAGTTACTTGAAGGGAAGTTATAGGCAAATCACTAGGAGGCATTCAAAAGTGAGATGCTATGGGGACTATGTAGGCATGCCCCACATAAAAATCAGTCATATCCTTTTGGTTATCCAGAAGCATTTAGGCAAAGATAAAGTAGAAACAGACAATTCCAAAAGAAGTAATACTTTAGGAAGCTTACAAAAGCTTAGAAATTATTGGGGGGAAATGAAAAAGGAAATTCAGAAGCAAGGAGTGCAAAAAAAATCTGTTGATAAAATCAAAGAATAAACAGAGATGCTTTATCAGCCTATGAAGTGCAAGTAGATGACTAAGGAAAAGTTTAGTCCTATCAGAGATGTCCATAGTAACTTACGTGTGGGTGCCAAAAATGTTGGCAGAGTTCTTAATGAAAACTTTGTCTTCACACTGAAGAGGGTTGATACAGATGAGGAACCAAGTATTGAAAGACTGCAAATGTTGTACCATCATTCAAAAATGGTGACAAGGAAAGGCCAAGTAATGTTAATCTGACTCTGCTAATGGGCACATTACTAAAATCAATATTCAGAAATAGGATCAGCTGTTACTTAGAAAGGCATGGAATAATCAAAGATAATCGGCATTGTTTTGTTAAGGGAAGATCCTTCATTAATTAATTGTATTTTTGATGAAGTACAAAGGAAGATTGATGCAGAGCGAATGTTCTCTGCATGGACTTTAGTAAGTAATTAGACAAGGTTAGATATGACGGACTAGTCAGGAAAATTAAAGCCCAAGTGACACAGGAGAATGTGACAAGTCGGATCCAAAATTGAATCAATCATAGGAAACAAAGTTGATTGTCAACATATATTTTTCCAGTTTCCACTGGTGTTCAACAGGGTTTAGGACTTTGAGTTGGGTTTCTTGCTGTTTGCATATATTAATGATTTAGATTTAAATGCAGGACACATGATTTGGAAAGTTGCAAACTGCACAAAAGTTGCTCATCTAGTTGACAGTGAAGAGGATAGCTGTGGATGACAGAATATCAATGGTTTGGTTGAATGGGCAGAGAAGTGGCAAATGGAATTCAACCTGGAGAAGCATAAGGTAATGTATTTGGGGAGGGTAAATAAGAAAAGAGAATACACAATAAACAGGTGGACATTGAGAGAGTTAGAAGAAGTGAGAGATCTTGTGGTGCATATTAACAGGATCCTGATGGTGCCAGGGCAGTTAGATAAGGCAGTAAAAAGGCATATGGAATGCTCTTGATCATTGGATGAGATATTGAATTCAAAAGCAAGAATTTAATACAGAAACTATATTAGGCACTGGTTAGGCATAGATGGAGTTTTATTTACAGTTATAAAATCATAGAATGATAGAGATGTGCAGCATTTTAACTGACCCTTCAGTCCAACTTGTCAGTGGTGACCAGACATCGTAAATTAATCCAGTCCCATTTGCCAGCATTTGGTCCATATCCCTCTAAACCCTTCCTATTCATATTCCCATCCAGATGCCTTTTAAATGTTGTCATTGTACCAGCCTCCACCACATCCTCTGGCAGCTCGTTCCATACATGCAACTCCCTCTGTGTGAAAAAGTCGCCCCTTAGGTCCTTTTAAATCTTTCCCCTCACACCTTTAACCTATGCCCTCTAGTTTTGGACTCTCCTACCCTGGGGAAAAGGCTTTGACTATTTACCGTATCCACGCCCCTCAGATTTTATAAACGTTCATAAGGTCATGTGTCAGCCTCCAATCCTCCAGGGAAAATAGCCCCAGCCTATGCAGCCTCTCCCTAAAGCCCAAACCTCGGATTGTATCATTAAAGTAAAGGACACAATTGCTCTAGAGAGGTTTACAAGAATGATGGCAGGGTCTGAAAATGGTAGCTATGCAGAAATATTGGATACAATAGAGTTTCTTTCATTAGAACAAAGGAAGCTTAGGGGTAACTTAATTAAGATGTATAAAATAATGAGATTATTCAAGAGGTCAGAGAATAAATGGTTCCCCGAGTGGAGAGATTTAAGGTGATTGATCAAAGAATTAAAGGAAACGTAAGGAAAAGACAATTTCACTCAGAAGGTAGTGGGTGTCTGGAATTGGCTGCCTGGATTGGTGGTTGAGGTAGAAACGTTAAACTCATTTTAAAGGAACCTGCATCTGAACCTGAAGTACTGGGACTTGCAAGGCTCCAGACCAGATGCTAGAAAGTGTGATTAGTACAGGTGGCTAGTTCCTTCAGCCAGCACAGACATGATGGGTTGAATGGCCTCTTTCTTTGCTGTAATTTCTCTATGGTTCTTTGGCTCTAATGACAGTAAGGATGATTTTTCTCCACCATGAACTTGTGACCATTATAAGGCAGGCATTAGTGCTGACAATTAACACATTTGACATCGACACCTTGGTCAAGGCAACGTAAATACTAAAGAAAGGGGAAGAAACAAATATTAACAGAGCAGGGGTAATGTGTATATAAAGAAGACAAGGTGGCAAAAGGGACCAGGAAAAGTCTGGAGACTTGGTATCAGATCCCCTCACATTATGCATTATGGTATACAAAAAACTAATAGTTAATTTCAAAAAAAATCTATGTGTACCCCTGCACATATTACATAACCAAGGATGATGTAAACTTAGTTCATTTTTTTGGCTGTAAAGGCTAGAGATTGATGTTTCAACTTCTAAAATTTCAGCTTGAAGTACAAGTTTACAGCTGCAGTTACAATGATGGCATATGATGCAGGGGGTTTAATTTCTGGAAAGGCTTTCTCAAGTGCTCATTGTCCAACAGAAAATCATGGTAAAACAGTGTTATGACATTCTTTGGATTGCTCTGTCACTGTTCTACCACAGTTAAGCTAAACAGCCAGAGAATTTTGTGAACAGGAAGCCCCCCAATTCATTATTACCCATAAATTAATAGGGGGAATGTCAAGACAGAAATAATAATGCCCATTAAGAAATCTGTTTAGAAAGCAAATCTATTCTCAATATATCTCTCTGTTTCTCGGACACATACCAAATTTTAGATTATGCATGTTAGCCTCCTGTGGTGGTAATTCCTTGTCTTCGTACATTCAAAAGCGTGTTCTATGAGATATAGAGTTGTAGAGTTATAGAGATATAAAGCATGGAAACAGACACTTCGGTACAACTCTTCCATGCCGACCAGATGTCCGATATAAATCTAGTCCCATTTATCAGCATTTGGCCCCTATCCCTCTAAACCCTTCCTATTCATATACCATCCAGATTCCTTTTAAATGTTGTAATCATGTCAGTCTCCACAACTTCAGCCTCTCCCTATATCTCAAACCCTCCAACCCTGGCAACATCCTTGGAAATTTTTTCTGAACCCTTTCAAGTTTCACAACATCCATCTTATAGCAGGGAGGCCAGAATTACACACAATACTACAAAAGTAGCTGAACCAATGTTGTGTAAAGCCACAACATGACATTCCCACTCCTAAGCTCAATGCACTGACCAATAAAAGCAAGCATACCAAATGCCTTCTTCACTATCCTATCTACCTGCGAGTCTACTTTCAAGGAACTATGAACCTGTGCTCCAAGGTCTCTTTGTTCAGCAGCACTCCCCAGGACCTTACCATTAAGTGTATAAGTCCTGCCCTGATTTGGCTTTCCATAATGCAGCACCTCATATTTATCTAAATTAAACTCCATCTGCCACTCCCTGGCCCATTGGCCCATCTAATCAAGATCCAATTATACTCTGAGGTAACCTTCTTTGCTGTCTACTACACCTCCTATTTTGGTGTCATCTTCAAACTTACTAACTATACCTCCTATGTTCACATCCAAATCATTTATATAAATGACAAAAAGCAGTGGACCCAGCACTGAACTTTGTGGCACACCACTGGTCACAGGCTTCCAGTCTGAAAAGCAACCCTCCACCACCACACTCTGTCTTCTAACTTTGAGCCAGTTCTGTATCCAGTTGGCTAGTTCTCCCTATTTTCCATGTGATAACCAGTCTAACATGAGGAAGCTTGTTCAACGCCTTTCTGAAATCCAAATAGATCACATCCACCACTCTGCCCTCATCAATTTTCTTTGTTACATCTTCAAAGAACTCAACTAAGTTAGTGAGACACAATTTTCTACACACAAAGCCATGTTGACTATTCATAATCAGTCCTTACCTTTCCAAATACATGTAAATTCTTTCCCTCAGGATGCCTTTCAACAATTTGCCCACCACTGATGTCAGGCTCACTGGTCTATAGTTCCCTGGCTTTTCCTTACCACTCTTCTTAAATAGTGGCACCACATTAGCCAACATCCAGTCTTCTGGCACCTCACCTGTGGATATCAATGATACATTTATCTCAGCAAGGGGCCCAACAATTTCTTCCCTCACTTCCCACAGAGTTTTAGAGTGCACTTGATCAGGTCTTTGGGATTTATCCACTTATATGCATTTTAAGATGTCCAGCACCTCCTTCTATGTAATATGGACATTTTTCAAGATGTTGCTATTTATTTCCCCACGTTATCTATCTTCCATTTGCTTCTCTACAGTAAATACTGATGTAAAATACTCATTTAGTATCTCACATATCTCCTGCGGTTCCACATGTAGGTGTTCCTGTTGGTCTTTAAGGGGCCCTATTGCCTCACAACTTCCTTTTTGTCCTTAATGTATTTTTAGAATCCCTTTGGATTCCCCTTAACCCTATTTGTCAAAGCTATTTCATGTCCGCTTTTAGCCCTCCTGATTTCTCTCTTAAGTATAATCCTCCTGCCTTTGTACTCTTTAAGGAATTAATTTGATCTCTGCTGTCTGTATCTGACATATGTTTCCTTCTTTTTCTTGACCAAAACCTCAATTTTTCTCGTCATCCAGCATTCCCTACACCTACCAGCCATGCCCTTCATCGTAACAGAAACATATTGTCTCTGGACTCCTGTTATCTCATTTTGAAGGCTTCCCATTTTCCTGACGTTCCTTGTAAATATCTGCCCCCAATCAACTTTTGAAAGTTCTTGCCTAATACATTCAAAATTGGCCTTCCTCTAATTTAGAACTTTAACTTTTAGATCTCTTTATTTCAAGAACATTGTTTGTCTAAAGATTTGAATTATTCAATCTCAGGTGTTTTATACAAGATGAAGAGTCACACACAGAAATAGTTTCTGATTATGCTTTTAAAGAGAGGCATTGTCAAGAACTTTACACAAACCAGAGGAAAACACTGAGGGAATGAACAGGGAGAAATGAACAACTGTTTAATAATCTGAATATTAAAACTAAAAGAACGAGATGGAAAAACTGATGATCAGATGTTACTAGTGATAATTGGTTGAATAATTCAAACTTCAGCCTCAGTTTTAAGTTTCCACGTAACACATAAATGTCATAGTCAATATTAAGGGTTAAACTGATAAAACAGTTGCATTAAGTAATTACGTAAAAAGGCTAATGATTAAGTGCAGAATTTCACGTGAAATCCATAATGTTAAGTGTGTGATGGACTGAAGGATAGTTTTATTCAAGTATTATCACATCTTCACCATGCATTAGATTCAATACTTTTTGCAACCTATATGACAAAATTAAAAAACAAACATGTGAACAAAGTAATATCCTCAACATAATTATTTTGGCTAAAAAAAAGTGCAGATCACTAAGATACAGGTATTAAATATCTCTTGTCGATTGTTACTACAAACTTTGTGATGTCTTCTTAAATTCTTACCTTTTGCTCTGTTCATTTCAGTACATCAGCAAGCTCTTGAAATTGTTTCAGTGCAGACAGATACAAATTGAACAACCAAAGGTAGATTTAGATAATATACCATTTCACTTGGCTTGACAAAAAAAAATCTGCAGTGCAAGGCAGCACAGAAAGTAATAAAACACAATCTACAGGCCCTAAAGTGAACTCTTACATCAGCAATGTTATCACATGCACACCAGTTGAATATAAATAATTTCAGACACAACAGGAATTTAGTTGTGCATGTTATATGTGTGTCAGAACTTGCACACAGAAAATTAAAAATTTGTTGTGGTTAAGGGCACGATATTAGCCATGAAAGTTGTCGTAGTCCCAGAGGACAATAGGCTGTTCTTTCATTAGACAGAGACAGCCTGTGGTGAATTGAATAAGAAGGTTAAGATTAGGAAGTTAAATAACACGGGTGAAATGCACCTACCTCCCATGTGATTCTTTCCTTTGTATGTCTCCGTTGTCCCTATCTCTCATGAAGCCACCACAGCGTGCTGTCAGTACAAAGGATTGTAATGACCTTGCCTTCTGCTGTGCTCTTAACCCTATCAGTTTCAATGTCGGAAAAGGTTAGAAAATAAACAGTGTGGCTGAATGTTACAATAAATTGGATAAGTGTCAATTTTGCCGAATTTCATGGAGGGTTTCTGTCTCTGTGAGGCCTATTGATTTTTTTCTCGATATCTTTCCAAAATTTGTCTCATTACCTATGCACCATGACCGTACTGCACCTTGCTCATTGAGCCATCCCACTCACAATAGGTCAAAGGCCATACCAATGCAGCATATCCTGCGACTCCAAGCACCAGCACCAATCCAGCAGTGCATGAGGTCAAGTGCATGACTCGTGTCATTTGTCCCAAAGTGTCAGACAAAGAACCCTATGCATCATCTTTGCAGATAGGGACACAGAGGTCCTAGTGACTGGGGTGTTGCTGAGAATGGCCATCCTCTTCCCCCAAGACCAGTCAAGGACACCAGAGTACCAGATCTTGCAAGCTTGGTCTAAGTGGTGCACAGAAAAGAAGGTGAAAAATCTTTTCAGTGTCATGAGGAAAAGTGCTCTCATCTTCTTTTTGATCCCTCACACTTACTCTCAGTATTGTGTGCAAAATCCTCCTGCAGTTCCTCTCTCCCACCCATCCAATATCCCCCAAGCCACACTACATGCCCTCTGCGCTACCTAATCACTCACATGGCACAAACCCTGTCTTTTCCCCACCTCTACCAGAACTAATACCTGTGCCAATCACTTTTCTCTCACTCAATCCCTCCCTTTATCTCATTCCAGGAGAAAATGGCTCACAACAGGGAAAAGAGAGCCAGACCAAATGATGGGATGTTTATGAGGAGGAGATTCTAACACTGAAAAGAGAGGACTGTGACCACACATGTGATGGTCCTGAAATTTCCACATTCTGCCATTGTCTACTGCTGTACCATTATGTCCACTATCAATGTATTCTGAAAATGACTGAACTCCTAAGCATTTTTTAACTACATTGCATTTGTTGTCTCCTGTAGGTAACAGTGTATACAGTCATATCAGTCAAGTGGCTGGCCCATGCATGTCTTCTCCTCCCTTTCTAAGGAAGAAGCCACAGATGTCTCAGAGGATGCACTGACAAGATGATCTCCTGCACCCTCCACCAGCTCAGATACCAATGCTTCAGTGACTATTTGTGTTGGAATGAGTCAAACAAATCTGCTGGTGAGCACATCACTGCCATGTTTCCACATCTGACTGAGGATGAAACAGCCCAGGTCACTGGTGCTCAGAGGACTGCCTGAGACTAGGCAGATGTTCAGTCCCAGGTTGGAAAGCATCCTATGGTGTCAGTTATTAATAACTTCATATCAATGCAAAGGTAGACCCAGAAAGAGCAGGCAGGTTTGTCTGAGGCACTCGGCCAACTGAAACAATAGCTGTAGGAATGTAGCAACTCCAAGGGACCCTGCTGCCTTTGGCACCTGGGCATCTGGCTGCCTCCATGGACAGGCTGGCAGCTGCCATTGAAAGCCAGGTCCAGCACTCTCACTCTCAAACACATCCTGGTGAATGTACAAGGCCTGTTACAAAGTTAAGGAGCATGACAGAATCTGGCACTAATTTAGCACAGCGCTTTTTATTAAATTTGGATCACATCCTTTGTGTTATAAAGCAAGGGTTGACTTCCCTCTTAGAATGAAAACCAAAACACCCAAAGAAGAGCATCTTGCCCTATAATCTGTAAAAGTAGTGTGAAAAATGGTGTAACCTGCCTTTCAGCAACTTCTGGTGGTTAAACAAAATAAACCACTGATACTCACTTTACAATCAACAAGTAACAATTTATTTATCTAACTATAACAGAGAACAAATTAACTAAACTACTAACAAACCGAATAAACCCCTTCTAACCATTAACTATTCCTAAATAATATAAGATTCTAATAGTATGCTGATCCAATAAATACAAGTCCCACTTACATAAAATAAAATTTGAAAAAAAAGGAGAAATTAGTCTCTCGAAATTATAGCCAGATTACGTGTCTTCCGGAATGTTCTGTGCCTTCTCCGTCAAATGTTCAGTCAGGAACACCTCCTCCGTTGATTCTGCAGTCAGGAAGATTAACTGGTTGTGCCGTTGGTACCTTTGATATTTAGATGGAGCTTTCCCTAAGACTTATAGGAGTCTGTGAGAGCCAACGATTCTCTCTTGAGAGCTGAGAGCTGTTAACTCTGGTAGATGGCAGTTAGTTCTCCAACTTTGTCTTTGTCCAACTGCCCTCTTCTTTTATATCCCTGATGACATATCAGTTTCTTACAATCAGATTGGTCCTAGGTTATCAAAACCATTACATTCAAAGTTGAAAGCATTTTGGTATCTAAGTCCCTAGTTCAGATTGATTGGCCAAATTCAAAACCCTGTTGTCTTGGTAAAAATGCTGCTTGGCCTGCTAATTGCACGGCCTTTCAATACAACATTTCATTTCAGGTGCTCTCTGTACTTGCAAGCTTCCAAGCTACTCACAAACATCTCCAAGCATAGAAAAAGCACAATCATTTAAAGGGACCATGGAATGCTTTTCCCCCTAGCATTTTACTAACACCAAATTCTAACATCCTGCCTCCCAATCCATGAATACTCTACCCAACTTTGCAACACATTGTAGCATGACAGTGATGACCAATTTCATTCGTATATTTGTGAACACATCCATGATGAAGTGTCTGATGACTCTGTCTCAGTTTTCACTGTGACACAAATCATTTTGACCCAACGTCTGAGTGATGAAGTGGAAGCTCAGGCTAATGTCATGCAAAATAAAAGCCAAAAGAACTGCTGATGCTGTAAATCAGAGACAAATATAGAATTGCTGGGAAAGCTCAGCAGGTCTAGGAGCAGGTCTGTGGAGAGAAGTCAGATTTAATGTTTCAGGTCAAGTGACTCTCCCTCAGAACTAAATTCTATTTTTGTGTCTAATGTCATGTAAGCTCAGCTTGTTACCATAATGACTGTGGATTATAGTGCACAAAGGAACTTGCAAGTTATCACGGTATTTGAGCATTCTCTCCTCCAGTAGAATATTAAGATTGCTAAGGCATGGCCCAAGGAAATAGCATGGGCTCCATGTCACTCTGTTAATTGATGCTAACACTGTGATACCCAACTAAAGACTCAACTTTGACACAAAGCTTACTCACAGCTATTTAAATACTGCAAAGTGGGAATGTTTGGAATCAGGGTTACAGTTGCAGTGACAAATTAACTTACTTTAGCTGCTGACACATCCAAATCATCTACCCTTGGGAGAGAAAATTTCTTTTGAAGGGTGTGATCTCCACTGGCAGGATGGGCAGAGTCCAACTGAGTCCCAGAGTTATATCAGGAGTTAGCATCCGGGGTTTTGCTCTTTCAAAATAAATAACAATGATCTAGATGGCCCCCATTGGAGCACTGTAATAATAAAAATCATGAAAAAGGTCACTGGAAACGTACAAATGAAATTTATTAAAGTTAAACTAAATGTCGCTTGCGGGTAAAATGATACATCACAGTGGCTTACCTACCTCTACGGGCTGCACATTGCCAGTGGACTCTGCATACTCCCTTTCCAATGGAACAGGGTCAGCCCGTCTAGTGTCATGACCTCCTTCAACAGCTCACTGCCTGGTCCTGTTGATTGCCACCTTAGCTAGGCCCAGGTCCTCGTGGATGTCCTCTGATCTGCAGACTCCATCCACTCAGCGTGCCCAATAATCAGGAGCATGGCTCCACATCCCAACTTTTACAGCTGAGCTTGCATGCATTAAATTGTCAAATAAACCAGTGTTGACTCAACTTTGGCCATTTTAAATGCTGATTATTCCACATATGGGTTTAGAGCACATATTCAATAGCCTGAAAGATTAAATTCAATGTTCCAGTTTGGTGCGAATCGCTTGGCATGGTTAATGTTTCTTCCAACATAATTTTCAAACCTCTGTTTCTGTTCAGCAAACTTCCTACATATCATGCAATAGTTTTGCAAATAAAAATGAATGTTGTGTTATATTACCGTGCCTGTCTCAATACATTTCTTAGGAAAAATACAAAACTTGATTTTACATTTGAAAATCAGCAGTTTGTGCCCAAAGATTAAAATGACAGGGGCTGGATTAAAGCTACCTTTGATTAACCACTTTTGTCTGCACTGTAGCCTTTGAAATTGATAGGAAATAGATTTTTATCAGTATTATAGGATGAATGTCCACTGATAGTGAAGTATGATAGATTATCTACTGGAAATTCAATCTAAAAGTTGCTTATGCAGTTGCTGAAATGTCTGTCACAACTGCTAAGTTGACCAAGTGGATTTAAATTCTTTCCTAAATGTTTTCTGCGCTCAGGACTGTTAAATTGTAATCAAAAACTAGCTTATAAACTAAACTGTTATTTTGTGATAGAGGAATACTGATACTATAACCCTCTGCCTGGATGAAATATTTGGTTGAAGATATAGCCAGGTGAGAAGGTCAACAACTCTCAGTCAGATTATTATCAATGACGTGATGGTAATGCATCCAGCAACAATACATTTGTGGATAGCAAGTTAGTTGAAAATGATGTGTTAACTTTAACAATAAAAGAAACGTGTTTTATCAATCATATAATGGAGTAAATTATGAAATGGAATACAAAAATCACAGACCCAGAAAGTTGGTAACCTGGAAGGAGATTGGTCAGTGAAATATATTGACAGTAAAAACAGAACTTGCAAAACATCAGGAAGAGATCTAATGATATGAATAAGACTGGATACAACTGCCAAGACAGAAGAATGAAAATTCAGTAGCTCATGATATCAACAGAGCTATGGATAGCCAGTCTTCTCAGTTTAAAAATTCTAGAGTTTAGACACTATGACAGAAGCCAATGATGGAGATGCTGCCATTTATATAACAAAATATATTAACATAATCATTTAGATAAGCACTCACAAACATGCAACAAAAATCGCATCTATCCTATTCAAATTAAGAAGGGGAGGGGGATTGTTTGGTTTAAGTGGCTAAAGGGGAGAAGCTTGAGAGCCTGGGATGGAGTCAGCTGAAAGAGTGACCATCTTTGGCAAAGTGAATGGGAAAAGGTCTAACAATAACTGAATTAAGGTTGTAGTATTGGAAGATGCCACAGAATTAAGGAGGAATGAAAATTCAAGATTACACTAGAGAGAGAGAAACAGGAGAGTCTAGAAAAAAAATCTGATGGTGGATTGAGACAACAATGGGAAGTTAGAAGAAATGAGAACGAAAAGAACTGTTCTTGCTGTAAATCAGGAACAAAAACAGAAGTTGCTGGAAAAGCTCAGCAGGTCTGGCAGCATTTGTGAAGAGAAAATCAGAGTTAACGTTTCGGGTCTGGTGACCCTTCCTCAGAACTTCCAGCATCACTCAACCTGAAACATTAACTCTGATTTTTTTCTTTATAAATACTGCCAGACCTGCTGAGCTTTTCCAGCTACTCCTGTTTTTTGTTAGAAGAAATAAGCTTATGCCTGAGATGCTTGCCAAAATGTTTATGTGAATGGGCAGAAAGGAAAATGTAAGTTACATAGGAAAAACATGAACGAAACAAAACATGTTCCAATCACAAATAGAGAGGGCAGGGGATAAAGGGAAATGCTGAAAGTAAGAGGGTATGAAATAGTAGCCATGGTTCTTGGACCCTTTGAATTGCTCTGCCATTCATTAAGACTGGTTTTCTACCTAAACTTCACATTCCATCACAAACCCATATCGCTTTGCCTCCTTAGTTTCCAAAACACAATCATGCTCCCCAAATCATTGTTTGAAGACATTTCACATCATCTCAGTCCAAAATGACCAATGTCTTTTTCAGAGGCTGGGTCCCTGTTTTCTAGATTCCCCAGTTAGAGGAAACATCCTCACAGCATGAACTGGATTAAACACCTCATCTTCTAAAATCTAGGAGATGTAGGCCCACTCATCCCCATTTGCAATACTTACAAACTCATTGCTTTTCCCTAACTGGTCTTTTATCTCAAGATTGTTAGTTAACACTTTCATATTGCACTTTAAATCTAAAACAGACTGTTCCCTAATTTATTCCTTGACAAACTGATACAGAAAACTAACCTGTATAGACTCCACAAACTCATTCTGCACTCTAGTACTAAATTTGTTTTGTCTCATCTATATGAATTCTGTCAGTTACTATTATTATGCATGGCACTAATGTCCTGATTTATAGCCTGTTCAATACTACAACTATGGTAAAATTGTGTGTAAATCATTTTTTGATGTTCACTGCTGCCAGATTTTCTAAGCAGTAGATACCACTGCTTCCATCATCTTTCATTGTGTGGTTCTATTTCATCAACCATAAGGTTGTGCCCAAGACAGACTGGTTGAGGTAAAGGCATGAACTGTCTGCAGGCATTGGCTCCTTCAGTACTCTCTTTATTGTATATTAACACTCATGTAAGTGATAATCTGGGATATAACACAGTCTATTATAACTGTTCTATTATTAAGATTGTTTCCAGCATGTGCAACTCTCAGATTATCTCACACAAACCTCCACTATCTTTGCCCACACTCTGCTATTTATACCCAGTGGGGGGCAACAGTGTGGCATTACTCCAAGTTGTGCCAGAGTCCTAAACCCCTTACAGAACACAGCAAATCAGTGCAAAAGACAAAGATGAAGTATTTTCAACAATTTTCATCCATGGATCAAGTGACAGTCCATATCAGCCTCTTCTAAATATATCCAGAATCTCAGATTAGCCTTCTACCAATTTAATCCAGGTCATGCAATATCTAAAGACAGTCAAAGACACTGATTATTCCAAAGTCAATGGGCCCTGATCACATTCCAGGAAGAGAGCTGGAGACTTGTGTCCTAGAACTAGATGTGTCCTAGCCAAACTGCTCCATTACAACTAATACACTGGCAAATTTCTAGCAATGTGAAAAACTGGTCAAATTTGTACGCACAATGTATGTTGGAATATGTCATTGACACTGCTTTTAAACATATATAAACTACTCACTGCACCTAAATTTCCAATCTGTCAGATCCATTAAACTCCTGACCGTATTGCAACACTGGTCCCACCCAAACGTAGACAACAGAACTGAACTCCAGAGAAAAAGTCCTTTCAGTTCTTTACTGCAGACACAGGGCAGTTGACACACTAAGTTTTCACTTTCTCGGTCACTAAGTAGAGGCAGCAGCTTATAGGCAAATGGCATGTGAGAATTCCAGGCTATCTTCCAGTTCTTTGTTACATCTCTGCAATGAGAGGGAGGATGTTGTTTTTTTTTCAGAATCTGCAGCCTTTCTTCTGCTGTATTGCTCACACACATGCTATCCAACTCTCAAACAGAGAGTTGTTGCCTGCTGAGTACTCCTGACCCTCACGTAAAGAAAAAAACAATCAGATTGTCTCTGGGCAATGCTGCCCTGAACAAACATCTACAATGCTCATGAGTCTTCAACATCTTCTTCCATTGCTTGAAAAAGATGACATGTCAATACAACTCACAATGAATTCTAGCAACAGTTTAAAAAATGCAACATTTCCTTCCATGGTATCTTTGATATAAAGCAGTATCCTTTTCTCATTTTGGTACATAATTGTTGAGGTAACTTCTAATGATTGCCCTCTGGAGACTGGAGTTCGATAAGACTCTCATGAGTGAATGGGTATGTTTGACATCTTTAAGGATGCATTGTAAGATCCTTCAGATCCAGTTGCAAGAAAAGCATCTTCTCAAAAGCCAACTTGTCCAGCATGAAGGCACTTAGCTCAAATCCAGCAACACTGAATAGGAAAAGTTGTTTTGATACCTGATAGCAGACTCCTGAAGCAACTGCATAATTTGGAATTTGTTTGTGCCAGAAGACTCCGCGGAGGGCATTGGAAACTCTTTAGAGATACATATAACTTATAAGCATCCTTGAAGAAGTCAAACACAGTCTGCAGGTCCTTAGAAATTGCAGTCATGTTGGGTGAGCAATTCAATAAAAGATTAGGGTGGATTAGCTGTTTATGAGGAGGCAGTAACATGTGTCCCAATCAGCCCTTTGGAAGACAGACAAACAGAGGGAAACTGTAGCCTTTTTAGAAAAATATTTTGCATGGTACATGAATATGAAGGTTCAGGAGTGCTTAGGGAATTTGGAGAGCAGAGTACTCAAGAATGGAGAACGTAAAGAAGACAAAAGACTAACATTAAAGAAGCGGTTAGATATGCCTTGCAATGCCAAGGCATACGTGGCTGAGGGCCAAATGCTGGAAATGGGATTAGAATAGTTAGGTGATTGTTTTTGACTGGTGCAGATACAATCTTTGCCTTTTTCTGTGCCGTAGGTCCCTATGACTACGACTCATAGTTTACAGGTAATAATTCCCATTCACCCTATCTGAACCCCTCAAATTTTGTACATCTCAAATCAAATCTCTTTTGGCCTATTTTATTCCAAAGATAGTACCCCTGGGTATCTAATCTTAACATGGCTGAATTTTCTTGCCCTATTAGCATCCTCATAAATCTCCTCTGCACTCACTCAAATGAAAGAACAACCTTTCTATATCGAGGTGACCAAACTGCACACAGTACTCAACTTGTGATGTAACAAACAGTTTGTACATCGTAAGTATAATGTCTCTGCTCTTATATTCTACACTCAGCGAATAAAGGAAAGAAAGCAATAAATGTTGACCCAACCAGCAACAGCCATCTTCCATAAATTACACAAGAAGTGTTGTTCTTTTCCTTTCATGTACTGTTCAAGGAGATTTGGCAAAATGTCTGTGATTCAACTTGTAGATGGTATACAGCACTATCGCATCCAAGTGGTGGAGTGAGTGAATGTTTAAAATGTTGGAAGGACTGTTGATCATGCACACTGCTTTGTTCTGGATGGTGTGGAACTTCTTGAGTGATGTTGGAATTGCATTCATCCAGGCAAGTGGGGAGTATTCTTTTAAATTATTGACTTGTTACTTACAGAAGATCAACAGGCTCTGGGGAGTCAGGAAGTGAATTACTGCAGAGTTCTAGTCTTTGATCTGCTCTTGTAGTCTCATTACTTTTATGGCAAGTTCATTTATGCTTAATGGAAGCCCTTGGGATGTTAATAGTAGAGGATTTGGTGATGGTAATGCCATCAAAATCAAGAGAAGATTGTTAGATTCTATCTCTTACTGGGGATGGTCATAGTCTCCCACATTTATGATGCAAATGCCAATTGGTGATTACTCACCACAAAACCCCCAGCTTCTAAACTGCTCATGTAATCAGATTAATGGTGTGACTGGTCCAGTTCATTTGCTTGCCAGTGGTGACCCCACATTGCTGATAGTGGGAATTAAGGCCAAGATTTTTTCAAGATAGCTATTGCCTGAAACTTGTCAGGTGCAAATGTTACTCACTACAGAGAAGCCCAAACCTGAATCTTTTCCCAGACTATGCTGGATATGGATACAGAGATAGTAGGAACTGCAGATGCTGGAGAATCCGAGACAACAAGGTGCAGGGCTGGATGAACACAGCAGGCCAAGCAGCATCATAGGAGCAGAGAGGCTGACGTTTCGGGCCTCGACCCTTCATCAGAAAAGGGGAAGGGGAAGGGGGTTCTGAAATAAATAGGGAGAGAGTGGGAGGCGGATAGAAGAGGGATAGAGGAGAGGATAGGTGGAGAGGAAACAAACAGGTCGAAGAGGCGGGGATGGAGCCAGGAAAGGTGAGTGTAGGTAGGGAGTTAGGAAGGGGATAGGTCAGTCCAGGGAGGACGGACAGGTCAAGGGGGTGGGATGAGGTTGGTCGGTAGGAGATGGAGGTGCGGCTTGAGGTGGGAGGAGGGGATAGGTGGGAGGAAGAACAGG
>NC_063334.1:89495738-89515350 GCF_021869965.1 Rhincodon typus
CCATCCCCGCCTCTTCGACCTGTTTGTTTCCTCTCCACCTATCCTCTCCTCTATCCCTCTTCTATCCGCCTCCCACTCCCTCCCTATTTATTTCAAAACCCCCTTCCCCTCCCCTTTTTCTGATGAAGGGTCTAGGCCCGAAACGTCAGCCTCTCTGCTCCTATGATGCTGCTTGGCCTGCTGTGTTCATCCAGCCCTGCACCTTGTTGTCTTGGATATGGATACAGACTGCTTTCATACCTGAGGAGTCTCAAACATTATTGTATTTGAATAGATCCTGCATCCTTCATAAGATCTACTTGCTCACCATCCAAGGCCCTAATGCACCCTCCATTTTAAGCAGCAATTTACTTATACTTCTTTCAATCAAGTCTACTGTGTTTGCTGCTCACAATGCTGTTGTCTCTACTTTAGCGAGACAAAATTTAGCCTGGGTGACAGCTTTGCAGAACACCTCTGCTACCTCTGAGAGTGAACTCGACTTTCCAGTTTCTTGATATTTCACTACACCCTTTTCCTCCAGTGCTAAAATTTCCTTCCTCGGCCAGCAGGAACGTTCCAGTGAAGCCAGTGCAGGTATGGCCAGAGCAGAACTCAAGGCAGTGGCAGAAGCATTGGTTTTTTAGATGGTGTCGATGGCAGGGCAGCACCTGTGGTTGGCGAAGTGGGCAACATCGGCGGTTGATGTCGGTCATTGCAACAATGCAGTAGGCCAGAATCGGTATTCTTGGTGGATTGGCAGGAGCAGTGATTACATCAGTAGCAGCATGGTAGGCTCAATGTGGTATTCCTGGTAGCAGGGTGGTGGATCCGGAGCGGAACTCCTGGAATGGACTGTGATGTGGGGGCTTTGTGGGCACGAAGTCTGTTGTGGAGATACACCCCTCCACCAATGTCGAGCAGAGGGCAAGAAGGGAGGAAGAACTTTGTTTTTAGTTACATTTTATTTATATCTTAATATTTCCTGCAACTCAAGATGATGCCAGAGCAGGGCAACGTATTACACTTTTCACTGTATTTATTTGTTAAATACAAGTGACAATAAATCATTCAATTCAATTCAAGCTCAATGCAAGCTGGAGGGAAAACTCTTCATTTTCCCCTTCGGTGTTTACAGCCTCCAGGACTCAGTACTGAGTTCAACAACTACAAAGGATGAACTCTGCCCTGCATTTTGATTACACTGCATTCTCCCCACCCACAGTGTCTTGATGGCATGGGGTTGTTCTCAGCATATCTGAACCCTTTTCTACTGGTCATACCCATTCTGCATTTTTATCCCTCCACTACTACCATAAATGCTCACTTCATCTTTTGCTCTGGACACCCTTAACATCTGTTCCATTTCTTTTTTCTTCCCTTTGGTTCACTGTATAAAAACCATTATTTTCTGTCACCTTCAGTTCTGAAAAAGTCGCATTGAACTTGAAATGTTAAAATTGTTCCTATGTCCACAAATGCAGGCAGATTTGTTAAATTTCTCCAGCATTTCTGTTCTTATTTCAGATTTTAAGCATCCACAATATTTGCTTTTAAATTAAACAGGCAATGCCAATAAATCACCTCATCATCATAATGGGTCCATGCCATCTATTAGATTCCCTGCTCCTCTCTGCCCAATCTTTTGGGTGATAATTGGAATGCTTGGGGTCGGAGATATGACAAGAGGTCATTCTGCCAAATCCTCACCCATTTCATCACGTCTTTATTTCCCTCTCCAATGGCACTGATTGGAAAGGAAATGCAACTCCACTATGGCATAGCAGCCATTATATCCTGCCACTCTGTTTTCTATATTTAGTTTGTGTTTAGTTTCAGTCAAGCCAGGTTGTCTCGGCACAATTCTATGATTAAATGGGCAAGCTTATTTAGTTTGTGAGTCTGCTATTTACTCACACAACCCTACTGCCTAATTCAACTTCCAACGTGATGCAGTGTGAGGAACTTTCTTTCTTTGCTTTTTAGAAGACAATTAATATCAGCAGGAGCAAATCAAGTTGATAAGATTGCCCTGCAAATGGCTGCCACCAACTGTGAATGCTTCTACATCACATTATATTAGTAGGAGCATCCACAGTTGCATTTGACCAAGCAGACGTTTCAAGCAGAATAACCTTGGGAGACGTGGGGTGGAATTGAAAACATTCCCATGGCAAATTTGGTGAAGGAGGTATTTTAATCAGATGCGAAGGTGACAGACACACTGCCAGCTTTCACCTCTGCCCCAGTTAAGTCCATGACAACAAAAGTCATGAGCAGTCTTTACACCCTGTTGCCAATTGAGACCCTGAAGTGGATAATTAATGAAGGCCCACTTCAGGGCCTCATCTATTATGCAGCCAGTGGGTGACACACTATGCAGGATGCCCAACAACTAAACCCTGACAAGTTTTCTTGCAGCATCCCAGAGGAGGTGTCCAAACTGCCTGTTTGAGGATTACGGCACTGGGAAGGGGCAGGAAAGGGCTGCACAGCTGATTATTACCATCTTCCATTGTTCATAGAATCCCTACAGTGTGGAAACAGGCCATTCAGTGCAACAAGTCCACAATGCCTCTCTGAAGAGCATCCCATCCCAACTCAATCCCCTACCCCTGCATTTCCCCATGTCTAACCCACCTGGCCTAAACATCCCTGGACACTAAGGACAATTTAGCATGGCCAATCCACCTAACCTGCACATCTTTGGACTGTGGGAGGAAACTGAAGGGCCCGGAAGAAACCCATGCAGACACGGGGAGAATGTGCAAACTCCACACGACAGTCGCCTGAGGGTGGAATCGAACCCAGGTCCCTGGCGCTGTGAGGCAGCAGTGCTAACCACTGAGCCACTGTGCCGTCCCCATGTTGCCTGCTAGGAGTGGACAGTTGGACAAGGGACATAAATAACACCTGGAGATAGGTAGGTTGGGGACATTTGAACTCACTTTCCACTCAGTCAGAACTCCCTCCCAGTTTAATCATCTTGATACTGAATATATGCTATTATCAGTGAAAGCAAAAATTATCATAACATCAGAAAATTGACTTAAAATCAATACACAAAAATTTAAATTGCTCAGGATTAATACACCCATTTTATTAATGATTGCTTAGATGTTATATCAAACAATGTTTTGCACGAACTCCATAATGTGTGATAAACGATCAATACCCATCCACTACCCATGTGTTATACATTAAATGCTATTGTTGAAAGGAGATAGAATGATCTTTCCCATTTACAACACTTTGGATGCTGACACTTTAAATAAATGCTCTATTCACAGAATGGGTAATGACATTTTAATTTGCCAATCTGTTCTAGTAAAAGGTTAAAAGAAAACAGCAATATTTCTGTATGATCAGAAAGCCCAAATGATTAGACAGCTGGTTCTTAAACTTCCCTTGCCACAAAGTGACATCTTGCAAAACAATTTCTTTCAAGTTCCAAAATATGCCCCATCTTCCACTTCTCTTAAATAGTCCATGGGCAATCTTCTATAGCACGCAGACAACCCTCCCACAAATAAACAAAGCTTACAGTTTATTAGCAATTTTTGGAATACCACAAGGTACTTTATGGGAAGAAGGATTAATGACGAGCTAAAGACAAGGGAGACATTAAGGTGCATAATTAATCTTACATTATCTTTGGCAAAGTCCCTGCAGAAATCCTTGAAAATATGTTGCACAGGTTTTTATGTGGCTCTTCCTCCAAAGTTAGTTGAAATGATCTGGAGAATTTCTACGGTCTTCCGACCACATCACAGGCAATACCTGTGTTACGAATGAGCTCCATTGCTGAGTACGTTCGTAAGTTAATTAGTATGAAGTCAGGACACAATATAGTGCAGTATTAAATAGCTCTTCATAAGTATAACTGAACGTTTGCATGCTGGATCCTTGTTCCCTTGGGAAACAGCAACCATAATACAATAGAATTCTTCATTAAGTGAAGCAGTTGAATCCAAAACTAGGATCCTAAATGTAAGTGAAGCAAACTATTAAGGGTTAGAGGCACAAATTGTCACAAAATGATAGACTGGGGAATGTTACAGAAGGGGTTGACAGTGAATAGTCATTGGTTCATACTTAAAGAACATGTGCATGAATTACAACAAATATTAATTCCTGTCTGGCGCGAAAAATAAGAGGAAAGGCAGCTTACAAGAAAAATTAACAATGGTATTAGGACCAAGAGGAAACAATTTAAATTGTCAGAGAACACAGCAATCCTGAGGATTTGAAGCATTTTAGAAGACTACAAGAAAGGATAAAATGTTTTGATCAAGACCGGGAAAGTAAAGTATAAGAGTAAAATTGTAGGGAACTTAGAAACTGACCAGAAAAGCTTCTACAACTTTCAGAAAATAAAAAAGATAAATAAGGACAAATGTAGGTCCCTTACAGTCAGAAGCTAGGATACTATAATAGGGAATTTAAAAAAAATAGCAGAAGAATTGAACATCTACTTTGGTTCTGTCTTGACAAAAGAGGGCTCACACAATATTCTAGAACTGTAATGGTATCAAAGGTCCTAAGAGGGTGGAATTCAAGGAAATCAATATTAGTAAAACCAAATGATGGTGGAAAATTAATGGAGTTAAAGGTTGACAAATCATAAGGGCCTGATAATCTACATCCTACAGTACTAAAAGAAGTGGCCCTAGAAATATGGGATGCATTGGTCCCAAAAATTCCATAGACTTTGGAGCAGTTTCTACAGATTGGAACGTGGCAAATATATACACTCTATTTAAAACTGGAGAGAGAGGAAAATAGATGGAATTATAGACCAGTTACCCTAACATCAGTTGTGAAGAAAATGCTGGAGTCTATTGTAAAAGACACGAAAACCAAGCATTTGGAAAACGTTAACAGGATTGGATAAAATTGGCATGGGATTATGAAAGGTAAATCATGCTTAACAAATCTACTGGAGTTTTTTTTTGAGATTTAACTATAAAATAGGTAAGGATGAACCAGTGGATGCGGCACGCTTGTATTTTCAGAAGGCTTTTGAAAAGGTCCCTCATAAGGTGTTAGTGGGAAAAGTTAAAGCACATGAGTTAATGTATTAGCATATATTGAGAACTGGTTGACAGACAGGAAACAGAGTGAGAATAAATGGGTCTTTGTTCCAGTTGGCAGGCACCACAGGGATCAGTGCTTGGACCCCAGCTATTCACGATATATGTTAATGATTTAGATGAGGGAAGTAAATGTAATGTCTCCAAGTTTGCTCGTGACACAAAGCTGGGCAGGACTTTGAGTTGTGAGGAGGATGCAAAATGATTTTAGACAAGTTGAGTGAAAGGGCAAACACAGCAGATGCAGAACAATGTGGGTAAACATGAAATTCAGCATGAAAAGCAGAAATTAAGTATATTATTGAAAAAGTTATATATTGGGAAGTGTGGAGGTACAAAAGGATCTGGGTGTCCATCTGCACCATTCAGTGAAAATAGATTCGGGGCAGCAAGCAATTAAGAAGTCAAGCTGAGTATCGGCCTTGATTGCAAGAGGATTTGAATTCAGAAATAGGTATGTCTTACTACAGTTATATAGTGCCTTGGTAAGACAACACATAGTCTACATGCAGTTTTGGTGTCCCTAATTAATAAAGGATGTACTTCCCATTGAGGGAGTGCAGTGAAGGTTCACTAGACTGGTACCAGGGATATGAAGACAGTCATATGAGGAGAGATTGGTTTGACTGGGCTGTATTCACTAGAGCTTAGAAGGATGAGGGGATCTGACAGAAATGTAAACAATTCTAATAGGGCTGGACAGACTAGATGCAGTGTGGAGGCTTGGGGACCACTTTGCAGAACACCTACGCTCGGTTCGCACTAAACAACTGCACCTCCCAGTCGCGAACCATTTCAACTCCGCCTCCCATTCCTCAGACAACATGTCCATCCTGGGCCTCCTGCAGTGCTACAACGATGCCACACGAAGGTTGCAGGAACAGCACCTCATATTCCACTTGGGAACCCTGCAGCCCAATGGTATCAATGTGGACTTCACAAGCTTCAAAATCTCCCCTCCCTCTACCGCATCCCAAAACCAGCCCAGCTCGTCCCCGCCTCCCTAACCTGTCCTTCCTCCAACCTATTCCCTCCTCCCACCTCAAGCCCCACCCCCATCTCCTACCTATTAGCCCCGCCCCCTTGACCTGTCCGTCCTCTCTGAACTGGCCTATCTCCTCCCTAACTCCCCACCTACACTCACCTTTACTGGCTCCATCCCCGCCTCTTTGACCTGTCTGTCTCCTCTCCACCTATCTTCTCCTCTATCCATCTTCTATCCGCCTCCCCCTTTCTCCCTATTTATTTCAGAACCCCTTCCCCTCCCCCATTTCTGAAGAAGGGTCTAGGCCTGAAACGTCAGCTTTCGTGCTCCTCTGATGCTGCTTGGCCTGCTGTGTTCATCCAGCTCGACACCGTGTTATCTCTACACTTTGTTATTTCAGATTCTCCAGCATTTGCAGTTCCTACTATCTCTAGATGCAGTGAAGATGTTTTCCCTGGTGAGGAATCTCGAACCAGGGGACCCAGTCTCAGGATACAGGGCAGACCATTAGGGACTGAGATGAGGAAATTTCTTCTCTCAGTAGAAAGTTAATCTACCGTATTCTCTGCCACAAATGGCTGTGGGGGCAATGTCCATGGACGTTCAGCCATGGTCCTATTGAATGGCGTAGCAGGCTGAAGGGCAAACTCCTGCTCCTAGCTCCTATGCTTCTGAGTGGGCAGGACCTCATTGGAAGGATATCCTCTCCACACCTCCGTACTCCTTCATTACTGAATGTTAGCCTAGATATTTGCGCTCAAGTTTGGAATCTTACTTGAACCCTCTGACTCAGGCACAAAATAATCTACCAGCTGAACTATGGCTGGCATCTAAGTCAATGCCCTAATTCCATTTTCTTCCCCATATCTACTCTGGTATTTTCTTTCTTTTCAACTTTTGATTTAGTTTCCTTTTGAAGTGACAGTAGTCATGGTGAGATGACAAGAATAGATGCTGAGAGGATGATTTTTTCCTCATGATAGAATCTGGAATGACAGAGCACAGTTTTAAAAAAAAGGGGTTTTCCATTTAAAATAAAATGAGAGTTTTTTCTCTGATGGCTCTTAAGCTTTGTAATTTTCCCCTCACAAGCACTGGAAGGCTGTTATTGAACATATTCAAAGCCGAGTCAAGTCATTTTTTTTCTTATAAGGGAGTTGAGTGTTATGGGGGCCAGCAGGAAAATGAAGTGGCCACTTTCAGATTAGCATTGATCTTATTGATGGCAGTGCAACTAATGGGACCAAGTGGCCTACAATGCTTCAGTTTCTTATGATCCTGTCTTATTCCAGGCTATTCAGTCCATTGAAGCTGAATTGTCACTGGTTCTTCAATGGAAACTTTCTACCTATATCTGAGCTTCACGAGTATTTATGCCAACTCCACCAATCTTTGACACAAGTTGCAGGTGAAGGTCTCTGGAGCAGTTAAAATGGTGCCTGCCTGAATGCAGTGACAATTTGAACTGGCTGTGCTGAGGCTCTTGTGCGAATCACACCCTATACTTTTTGTCCCGGGATGATCTCTGGCTTGTTTAGAGTGCTTTGCCTACATTTTGACCCCACTCTAAAACTTAAGATTAAAATGTGTTAGAATATCAACAAACAAATGAGGTCTTTATTCACATCTTTCTAGTTTCAGCACTGATGAGTTCTCCCGGATTCCTGAACTTCGTCGAGGTTGTATATGAAAATAAATCCCATTTTTAATGTGGGCAATGCAGTAAAGCATCCCGTGCAAATAGATAAAACGTTCTATTCTACTGGCCAAGGAGGATTTTCAAGTAAGTTTCTTCACAGAAGAAGGCCACTTCTTGCAGAATTTGTGTTTTGGCCTTCCAGAAGTATACAAAAAAAAAGTATTAATACACAATTGTGACACTAGAATATGTGATTGTAGCCTGATGTCTTGTTGTCTGGGCTAGTATGCTGTGATGGTCATAGCTGAAAACAGCATTTAAACACCCCTGCACTTCAGGTAAAGAAAGGGCAAAGTCTCTGTCTGTCTCCCTGTTTCTCTATCTCTCTCTCTCTCTCCATGAGTTGTGCCAGCCAGCTATTACGACAAGGTCTTTGGACAAGAGTTTTAAAATGGTATAAAGCCAACAATTTCAATTGACTAGGCAATGACCAACATCAAACACTAACAGTAACATCCATCGTAATGTCCACTGTTTGCGAACAAGTCAGAGACTGATCCATTAATATTTCTTTTCTCTTCTATCTTTTTGGACTCATCTTTTATTTCCAATCTGTATGTTGTGTTACTATTTTTTTGTGCACTTGGTAGTTAATAAATTCACTCCATTTTTGTTAATTCCATAAAGTCTGGTCAAATTGGCTTCCTTGAAAACATAAGTCTTATTTTGTGTCTGGAAGAATGATATCCATAAGGGAAAGAATCCTTCTAAAAATTAAATTGTTGTGACCAACCTAGTGGTCAAGTGAATAAGCAAGGGGAGCTACCCTCCTTCGCGAGGGAGCTGGGGAGGTTGGGGTATCCTATCTGGGACCTCAATCAATTAGAGAACTTATTCTAGTCACTGGTCACAACAAAATCAAAATATTGCTTGAAAACATCATGTGTGTGCTTGAATTGGAGAATATGCAATTTTTGACAAATAAGAATGCAAAGTAAATGACACAAATAGATGAGATGCTAAGATAAAATAGTAAGCTTGGTACAATGGCCAGAGTTTTGTCAGTCTTGGAGCATGCTTGCCTTCATTGCTCAAACCATTGAATATAGAAGTTGGAACATTATGTTGAGGTTGTACAGGGCATTGGTAAGGCCACTTTTGGAGTACTGTGTACAGTTCTGGTTGCCCTGTCATAGAAAGGATATGAAATTGTAGAGGGTTCAGAAGAGATTTACAAGGATGTTGCTAGGACTGGAGGGTTTGAGTTACAGGGAAAGGCTGGATAGACTGGGACATTTTTCACTGGAGCGTGGGAGGTTAAGGGTGACCTTATAGAGGTTTATAAAATCATGAGGGGCATAGATAAGGTGAACAGCCTAGGGTGAGGGAGTTCAAAGCTAGGGGGCATATTTTTAAAGTGAGAAGAGAAAGATTTAAGAGGGATCTGAGGGGCAATTTTTTCACACAGAGATTGGTTCATATGTGGAATGAACTGCCAAAGGAAGTGATAAATGCAGGTATGGTTACAACATTTAAAAGACATTTGGATAGGTACATTAATAGGAAAGAATTAGAGGATTATGGGCCAAATGCAGGCAAGTGGGACTAGTTTAGTTTGGGAAATTTGATTGGCATGGATGAGTTGGACCGAAAGGTCTGTTTCTGTGCTGTGTGACTCTATGACTCTAACAATATGAGATCTCTTTCTTAAGTACAAGTATTCATAAGTTAAACGTTCGTAAGTCAGAGTCCACCTATAAAGCAGATGATAGGGAAGCAATTGAACTTAAAGCAACTGTGCTCAGATGCTGTGACAGGAATCTTGAGCATAAATAAAGAAAAGTATTGAGATTGAGTGGTAAAAGGCACAGTACAAAAGACCAACAGATCATAATACATGTGACAACATTCCATGACAGCTTCTGTCTGAAACCTCTCCGTGAATGCTGCTATGGATCTGCTATAATGCAGAGTCCAATATGACGCTTCTTCAGAAATCACAGATTCATTTGCGATCTCCAGCATCCATGGTATTGTGCTTTTATTTAAAACTGAGTAATTGTCCTTGACTCATCATGATCTTTCAAGTTCAATCAAGATCACAGATCTCTCGATTTCCAGTGAGTTCGTTTCACCAATAAACCTTCAAATCCACATTAACATTGAATGCCTCATTGGGGATGTGTATTGAGGAGACAATCACATTAAAGGCGTAAGGGGTTTTGTGCTCAGTGTGAGCAGAAAGACCAACTAGAAGTTAACAATATGAAGGGTATGTGCCAGTAATAATGGATTCCCTGCTGACTGACAGTGTCAACTGTTTCCAACAGCTAGAATGCTAGAGCAATAACCGAACACCAATTCACCCCCACAACTGGGCAGATATCTATACCAGTGGCTAACCAGGATCTGGCCCTGCAAACTGTTGACTATCATTTCCACCAGTCTGGTAAAACTGCTCTTTATTTTTATGATGATGGGTTTTGACTCCTGTCACCATGATGAATTTGCAAATATGAGCCAAATTTAAAATGCTGTTTTTCGTTAAATGTACAATACATATGACTGTACAGATCACCAAATTGGGATGATGTATCTCCCATCCACTCCATGGTTTTTAATGACCAGAAGATGAAATTTTTATTTAAATCAAATCATTCAAAACATACTTATAAATATTTGTACTCATGAACACCATGGGATTATTGTTAACAGATAGACTCCATGGGATATTGATGTGATCAAGAATTGACTCAAAAATAGGCGGTGTAAAACAGGTGATACAATTACATCACTTTGCCACTCGTCAAGTTATCTTAGATCTACCCGCTTTATTTCAGTGTGAAGAGTAACTTGCAGCCATGGGATATGTCATTTTCAATTTAGTTGACTGCTATTTCCTTGTCAATCTTAAAACTAAATAATAATAGGCACGGTAAGTGGAAAATAAGCTGCAGCCTTCATTATCACTTGCTTAAGAAGACTAAATCATAATGTTGTAATTATAGGTATTTTCTTTTACAGCTGTAAACTAATCACATTAATAGCAAACATTTTTCAAGGTCCTTCACTAATTCTGTCAGAGTAAGAAAATTATTGTACATATTTTGGAATGCTACAAGTATTGAGGATAGGTGCTGCCAATGCTTGTCTCTAAATCACAACTATAAACTGCATTGTTACTTAACATCCTTAATTTTAACTGAGTAGCTCCCTGAAAGAATTACAAGAAAGGGGCAACTGGCAAAATGGGTGTGGGATCTGCAGCATACTCCCACCCCAATTTGATATCAAGAGGTACAAATCAATTTTTGATTTTGGTTTGATTTGAATGAAACAGTCAGTTTCAAACTCCAGATCAGTATGACAATTGCAGGAAGATAGATAATCAAACAGATTTTATTTTAATTGTTCATAGGTTTGTGTTTCACTAGCTAGGCCAGCATTTATTGCCCGCCCTTACTTGCCCTTGAGAAGTTGGTGGTGAACTTCTACTGCCTTTGAATTGTAGGTACACCCACAGTGCTACTAGGGAGGGAGTATCAGGATTGTTTACCCCACAACAGTGAAGGAGCAGTAATATTGTTCAAAGTCAGGACAGTGTGTGGTTTGGACGGGAATTTTCATGTGATGGTATTCTCATGATAGCTGAGCTTTGATATTCTTACAGAAGAAAATTCTATCATTTTAGTTTCAACCATTTCAATTGCCCTGAACTAAAGAGGCAGAGGTAGCTAGTATAAGCCATTGGTGAGCTGCATTACATTTGTGGAGATTGGAAGAATATTTCCACTCCTTTCGACCCAACAAAAGTAAAAACAAAACTAATTTGAGATATTTGTGCTGCAGTTACGAGAGGTTTGACTAAGAACAGCTGGTTAGGCTGCTCATTGTTTGGTACAAATATCTCTCACATAAAACAAATTTGTCTGTTGTGCGCCCATATAGAAACTTGCTGGAAGATTAAGGTAGCCTTTTGTTATCCAAGGGTGAGTTGCTTGTTCCTTGATTTTCCTCTCTGGCTTTCAGGCACAAAAAAAAAACAAGTGGTAATTACCTATGTCCCTCGTGGATCACCATGGTGTAGAGTCTGTTTAAATTCCAAAATGTTCAGGTTTATTAAATCTTCCTTGAAGAACCAAGACTGGTACCTACGAGCAGTCTCTCATTCTCAGCTCCTTGAAATTTCATCTGATGAGCTCTTAGTTTTATGAGAAAGACAGACATATAAAAAGAAACTGGATAGGTTAGGACTATATTCACTGGAGTTTAGGAGAATGAGATGGAATCTAATTTTAAAAAACTATAAAATTCTAATAAGACTAGACAGGATAAACATGGTAAGGATGTTCCAGATGGCAGGTAGCTCAGAACCAGGGATCATAGTCTAAAGGTATAAGAGTAGACCATTTAGGACTGAAATGAGGAGAAATTACCTCATTCAGATAATAAGACCATAAGACATAGGAGCAGAAATTAGGCCATTTGGTCAATCAAGTCTGCTCCGCCATTCAATCATGGCTGGTAAGTTCCTCAACCCCATTCTCCTGCATTCTCCCCATAACCCTTGATCCCCTTGATAATCAAGAACCTATCTATCTCAGTCTTAAATGTATTCAATGACCTGGCCTCCACAGCCTTCTGTGGCAGTGAATTCCATAGGTTCACTACTCTCTGGCTGAAGGAGTTCCTCCTTATCTCCTTTCTAAAAGGTCTTCCCTTTACTCTAAGGCTGTGCCCTCGGGTCCTAGACTCTCCTACCAATGGAAGCATCTTCCCAACATCCACTTTGTCCAGGCCATTCAGTATTTTGAAAGTTTCAATTAGATCCCCCCTCATCCTTCTAAACTCCAATGAGTATAGTCCCAGAGTCCTCAAACATTCCTCATATGTTAAGCTTTTCATTCTTGGAACCATTCTCGTGATCGTCCTCTGAACCCGCTCCAGGGCCAGTACATCCTTCCTGAGATATGGGGCCCAAAACTGCATGCAATACTCCAAATGTGGCCTGACCAGCACCTTATAAAGCCTCAAGAGTACATCCCTGCTTTTATATTCAAGTCCTCTCAAAATAAATGCCAACATTGCATTTGCCTTCCTGACTACTGACTCAACCTGCAAGTTTACCTTGAGAGAATCCTGGACTAGAACTCCTAAGTCTCTTTCACTTCAGATGCTGAATTTTCTCCCCATTTAGAAAATAGCCCATGTTTTTGTTCTTCTTACCAAAGTGCATGACCTCACACTTTCCCACGTTGTACTCCATCTGCCACTTCTTTGCCCAGTCGCCTAACCTGTCTAAGTCCTTCTGCAGCATCACCACCTCCTCAATACTACCTGTCCCTCTACCTATCTTTGTATTGTCTGCAAACTTAGCCACAATGCCCACAGTTCCTTCATCTAGATCATTAATGTACAAAGTGAAGAGTTGTGGTCCCAGCACCGACCCTTGCTGGAACATACTCGTCACCGTCTGCCATCTCAAGAAAGACCCCTTTATCCCTACTCTCTGTTTTCTGCCAGACAGCCCATCTTCTATCCATGCTAGCACCTTGCCTCTAACACCATGGGCCCTTATCTTACTCAGCAACCTTCTGTGTGGCACCTTATCAAAGGGCTTCTTGAAGTCCGGGTAGATAACATCCATTGGCTCTCCTTGGTCTATCCTGCTCGTTACTCAAAAGAATTCTAGTTGATTTGTCAGGCATGACCTCCCCTTGACAAAACCATACTGACTTTGCCCTATTTTACTATACACTTCCAAATATTCAGAAATCTCATCCTTTACAATGAACTCCAAATAGAAGTGAACCTGTTGAATTCTCTGCCAAATAAAACAGTTGAGGACAAAACATTGAATATTTTCAAGAAGGAGATATATATTATTCTTAGGACTAAAAAAATGAGGGGTTATGGGGACAAAGCAGGAACAGGGTACTGAATTGGATGATGAGCCATGACCATATTAAATGGCAGATAAGTCTCAAAAAGCCAAAAGGCCCCCTCCTGCTCCTATTTTCTATGTTTCTATGTTTCTGTATGGTTATCACTGACAAGATATACCAGGGTTGACTGCATCTCTGCATGCTTAAAATGTCATTGTGCACCTGAACCAGAACTGTTGTCCAGAGTTGCCCCGCATTGTCCCTGACATTTGACTGACACATGGCAGACAAGGGGAATTTGGCATCCCACTTTGTGGGCAGAGACCTTGGAGATCCTGCTGTACAGGCTGGTACGCAGGCAGGACTTCCACTTCCCCAGGACCAAAATAGGAGGCCACGAGAACACAAGAGCAAACCATGTCAGCCTGGTCCAAAGTTGTCCCATTACTCCCCATCTGGGGTCAGTGCAGTCTCAGCTGTCTGGAGGAATACCCAGCATTGTAGGAAGAAGGTAAAAGACCTGCAATGCCAGTATGAGTGCCACCACTTCTGATACCTGCTCTAACACCTCAAACTCACTCTATCTGTGCTACTGTACCCACCTGCCACCAGGACTCCTGTACCACTATCTGACATATCTTCCCTCACTTGTTCTCACCCATTGCCACCACCAACACCACTAACCCTGCATGGTCTAATCATTCATTCAGGATATCTCCCCACCTACACCAAAAGAAACAATTACGTTTGTGTGATTCATTTTTCATCTCCATTAATAGCTGCCTCTCTCTCACCCAAGGAGATGTACAGTCCCACAATAGGGCAGAAAGAGTCAAGACAGATGTGGATTGCCTGACATTCAGATCCTTACCCCTTATATGTGGAGCATCCTGACTCTGACCATTATGAGACACTGATTGATCATGTCCAAATAGAGCCTGGACTGGTATCAGATGTTGCTCTTAACTTATTGAGCTGCAACCCCTTGAGCAAAGCATATCTCCTGTAAATTGATTGAGACCATGACAAGTTTCTTTTCTTTGTGTCTGTGCTAAAAGGCAAGGCAAGACAGAAAGTGTACAAGCCTGATGGATCTGACTGAAGGGGAAAAATACATAAAGGCATGGCAAAGCAAGGATGTTGTGAGTGTCCAGGTAGGCTTAAAGTGAGTGAACATTGGGATGGTTAATGAAGAATCTGGAGATGTAACCTGATTCAGACCATGAGCGCGGTGTGTGTCTCCGAGGGCATAATGTGCTTGCTGGACTATTACAATGATAGTTACCAGTGCAGGCCAAATGCAGCATTGAAGTGAAGAAGCTTCCTTTAAGTGAATTAGAGATGAGTCATGAGGGTTTCTAAAGGCTAGTACCATTTGGATGCTAGTGTCTGTGGGTGTGAGGCAGCTAGTGCCCTTGGAACATGCCCTAAGATGCTGGTACCCGGTGTGTCTAACATGGAGGTCATTTGGAGCAATTCACCAGTTACCCACTCTGATTTCAATGTGGCGTTTTCCTGATGTCTAGCTCATTTGGCATATTTGGTAAGATAAAAAGCTAAATATCAATGGAGATGAGTTGGTGCATTATTAAGACATTTAGTAAGTCATAATATGTTCCTTAATTGGCAAGTCACTGCTGCCTAGCAAGAAACGCTACTTGTCAAAAATGTAAAAGATGGGTTGAGATGCTCCCTACTACAAGATGGGCCTCACTAGACTTCTTATCCGTTTCTGCCATGAATCTCACTAAAGCCCACATTGCTCAGAATCCTTTAAAATTCTGCCTAGTTTCCTTTATTCCCAGCGACAGCCTAGCTTCCCACTCTGGGAGAAAATTCTTCTTCCACCTTCAGTTGCTCGTACTATATCTGTGTAAGATCCGTACAATGATTAGGCAACTATACTTCATCTTCATCTTCTTTGATTATGGTCTAATTATTTATCAAAATATCAATTGTATTTTCAGGAATTTTGTGCCCTATATCTAAAGTTACAAGAGTGTCTGAGGTTTCAGATTTGTCATAGTGAATGACTTTAATGTCTCTTGCCTCTCTGTAATTACATTCTGAGTGAACTGGTGATTGGACACCGCCTTCTTTTGTTCCTTGTTCTCCTGCCATTACCAATTTCTATTTGAGAGAAACTAAGTGTCTGAAAATCTCTCCTACAATGTTAGGGGTGAAGTGTTTTTGGTGTACAATAACAGAAGAAGGCCTAAAACTAGACAAAAACATCTGAAAAATAAAAGAATCATTATGATTTGGAATTACATGCAATGTCTCTGTAATTTATTTTTCCGTTGCAGTTAAGAGTGACTCACAGCTGGCATCTAACTCTGAATCCTGTACTTCATGAGCCATATGATGGAGGATGTTCTGAGATCTGCTAGTCTCAACTATGGTGTAACATCCAACTGGGTCAATCATTCTGCAGTGGTACCTAATTTATTATTAGTTTCTCTGCCATTTACTTTAATGTTTATGGACTAAAATTCATCCTGCAGGTCTGTACCATCAAGAAAGTTACATTTTTGCTACAGGCCCATTACATCACTCAAGAAGTATTCAAACTGCCACTCTATGTGCACTACAGCTGTGACTTCCACAAACTGTTGTGGCCTGAGTTTAATTTTCAGTGCTGCTATTGCAGCATATCCAAGTCTGTCACACTTATAACGCTCTATAAAACTGAATAGGTTCAGATTCTGCTGGTGGAATTTCTTCATAGCTTGGACCATGTCCTGTTTCTTTATGAGCTTGTTGTCAGCGTATTTTCTCAATACTTGTCTCTTTCCAATCTCTGTAAGTAATTTCATTTCTATAATACTTTATAAATACAGCCAATTGTTTTCTTTGTCCTGATGTTAACTACCTATTTTGCTATTGGTTGTCTCCCGTTCTTTCTTCAGCTTCTGTGTGGGCTTTGCTTTCATGCAATACAGTTCCTACCTATGCCTCAGATTCTATTATTAGCCAACTTTTGCCATTGGTGAGTCACCTTTACTATATTGCCTCTGGGTTTGGATCCTTCTGCTGGTCTTGTGTTTCACATATCTTCACTTCAGGCTTTTATTGCCCAGTTCAGCATTTCTGGGACTGGTCATCATTGCCACACTGGGATTGACACTCTCGTGAATGAATAGTGACAAGATTATTGAATAGAGAAGTATCAACCAAGGATGATAAGACAGAATACCTTACGGTAAGCCAGGCTCAGTTTCATGTGATTTGATACCACTGAGACATAGCTCCTTTTTCACATACTCAGTTGCCATATCTAGAGTAAAGGCACCATTTCTTTTACTCTACAGTAACCTACCAGGAGTAATGAGCATGGCTAACGGTATTTGAGAAGATCAAAGGGACCTTAAGATAAGGGTACCCTGGAAGCCTGTGGACGATCTAAAGAAAAGGAAAGGTCAGGGGTTTTAGAGGCATATTTGTGGAGGGGAAAGTCTTTCGCAGAAAATGGTAGGTCTGGCCATGGGGCCATGCAGGTTTTCATGCAGCTCAATAATGCGGCCAGTGAGAGGTTGGGCCCTTTAGCTGGCTGTGGAGGGGTGGAGTCTCAGACAATCACAACTCAACGAGAAGGCTGGCCAGACAGCAGGAAAATCCCTATGGCATCTGCACCTTGATCCTAAGTGTATTCTTAAACCCTCAGCTCTCATTCATTGGTGAGACATGTCTGAGATTTATTGTGTTACCATATGCAGTACTTTTGGACAAAAGTGCTGAATTTTTAAAAAATCTCAAGTACATTGAACAAGTTCTGAATTGCAGCCCTGACTCTCACACTGATCTGGAAAAATTGTTCAATTTTCACATAGCTTTTCATTACATTCCAACAGTAAGCAAGTGGGTTTACCACAGTATTATTTTTATAAAGTATTAGTAGCGGGAGAATGATGGCTTATGTAATGCATAAAATTTGAAATCTCAAGTGGTTTTTAAAGCAAAGTGACAATGCCAATTGTGTATGTTGCTTTAAAATTCAGAGACAGGCAAGTTCAATGAGTATTTGATTGACTGACTAATAACAAATGTCACAAGCACAAAGTAGTAAAATCATACTTTTAATAAAATGTATTTCCTCTGATACTGTTCTCCATTATTAGTGACATAAGTGACATTATCTTGAGGGAGAACATCAGTCTTCAGGATTATCAAGGTTATACAAATAATATGTTAGAGCACAGTGAGGCTCCTTCAATTTGATGTGTCTGGATGCGAGTGAACACAGCATGAAAGAGGACAGACATAGAATTAAAAGTCAATTAATGCTAATTTATTGAACTAACAATGAGAGAAAAAAACTGAAAGTAATTGGGTAGCAAATCTAAATTTTAAATTTGAATAGTTGAATATAAATTGTAAATTGAAATGGCTGTGGTGTAAAAATATGCAATGCAATGTGAAGAAGAACATCAAAATTATTTAGAAAAATGGCTTCATTTTTCAAAATGCATAATTTATTGCGGGAACTTATAGCCAACTTCTCAAACTAAAATTCAATTTAGAATGAAATTATCTACAAAAGTCATCAACTTAATTATTGCAAACAAATATGTTTCATATCCCTTGTCATATTTAATGTTTTAAAATTAAGTAAAAGGATCTTCTGATGCTTTAGCTATCTGTATGAATCTTGATGCACAGCCATATCAGCTTTTGTTAAAAGTTTGATATAAACTTAAGCAATGATATTTATATTTAAATATTTCATATTCCGATAGACTTAACAAGTACCCAAGCACCTATGTATTATTAAGAACCAAAATACAGTGTTCACAAACATCTGTGCATAAATGGAGTTCATTGCAATAAACAATAGCAGGATAACTTTCCAGCACATCCCAGTGCCTACAATCAAATGTGAGATGATGATCCAGAAATACTGAGAAAACAGGATCCATTCCTTACCCATGATTATAACTCTGAGGCAGGAAGAGAATAAGGGTGGCTGAGATTGTGGGGTGTAGAATAGTGATGTAGGAGGATTAGGATGTGTGGGACAAAAACAAAGTTGCTGGAAAAGCTCAGCAGGTCTGGCAGCATCTGTGAAGGAGAAAACAGAGTTAATGTTTCAGGTCTGGTGACCATTCCTCAGAACCCTGAGGGCCACCGGACCTGAAACGTTAACTCGGTTTTCTCCTTCACAGATGCTGCCAGACCTGCTGAGCTTTTCCAGCAACTTTGTTTTTGTTCCTGATTTACAGCATCCACAGTTCTTTTGGTTTTTATTTAGGATGTGTGGGGATGGATTTGCAATCAGGAAATCTAGAAATAAGGGTTACCCAGATGCTGAAAAATTTAATGGGACCAACTTGATGTGAACTTGTACAAGTATTTTCTGGTTGGACAGAGAATGAGTTTGACATCTGGGAAATGAAGAAATTTCGGTGAAAGTCCACATTGCAGGGGTGAGGGTTGGTAGGTTAGTCATGGGGAATGCAAGGCATCAAACATATCACAGATAGGGCAGTCAGATATTGTGGGGCGTAGGGCTGTCAAACATTTTGCGGGAAGGAGACATTTAGACATCACCAAGGTAGGGTACAGGATGGGGTGTTAGAGATCATGGCAATGAAAAATTAGACATCACAAACTTCAAGGCGATGAGGTTAGGTAGACATATCAGTGATCGGCAGTTACAGCTCACAGTGATAGATGATTGGTATGGGGCCTTCAGACATCACAGAGATGGGCAGCCAGGCATCATAGCAAAGTACAATCAGACATCATAGTGACACACAGTCAGATATTACAATGATAGAGAGGGTCAAATATTACAGTGACAGACAGTCAGACCTCACAGTGATGGACAGTCAGACCTCACAGTGATGGACAGTCAAACCTCACAGCGAGGGACAGTCAGACCTCACATTGAGAGAGAGTCAGACCTCACAGTGACAGACAGTCAGACCGCACAGTGATGGACAGTCAGACCTCACAGTGATGGACAGTCAGACCTCACAGTGACAGACAGTCAGACCTCACAGTGACAAACAGTCAGACCTCACAGTGACAG
>NC_063334.1:89515360-89530167 GCF_021869965.1 Rhincodon typus
GAGAGTCAGACCTCACAGTGATGGACAGTCAGACCTCACAGTGACAGTCAGACCTCACAGTGACAGGCAGTCAGACCGCACAGTGACAGAGAGTCAGACCTCACAGTGATGGACAGTCAGACCTCACAGTGATGGACAGTGAGACCTCACAGTGATGGACAGTCAGACATTACACTGATTTGCAGTCAGACATCACGGTGATGGAGGCAGTCAGACCTCAGGGTGATGGCAGGTAGTCAGATACCACACTGATGGGATGTAGTCATATATCATAGAAACGGGGCATAGTCATATATCACAGTGATGGGGTACACTAAGACCTCGTGGTGAGGAGGGATTAGTTAAATGTCACCAGGGATGGGTGCAGTCTGGATTTTGCAGGGATGGGGACAATTGGATATTGCAATAGGTACAAGTAGTTTGAATTTAAAACATTGAGGGAGTTAGATGGCACAATAGTTTCCAACAGGTATGAGCCTTTAATGTACTCTTGTTTCTCCTGGCCCACATGCTGAAAAGGCATTAGCTTAATTAATCGAAGCAATTATTCTCTTCTTTCTCCAGCTGCTATGCTTCCAAAGATCCAGGAAATGTGTTCAATAAGTATGAAATGGAGCATGCAGTCTATTTTTAAAAAAGTGATAAAGCTGCCTTCTGAGAGAAGGTCAATGGGGGCTTGTCCATAACTTGGCTTCAATAAACTAAATGGGATCTTGAGGTCAGGTTGGCATCATGCTGCCCTTTTCAACTATTTTAACCTAAAATTTGCAGGTAATTTTACAATTGACTTAGACCCAAACGTTACTTTGTATAGTTGCAATATGTGCTCGTATCCAGGCCTGCCTCAATACTGCTTGAGGCAGATCTTGAGTATCAAAATGAGAATGTGAAGTTTCCTATCGATGTTCTGCTGCCTGTCGTATCATTTCTCAGATCACTTCTGATCCATGATGTTTCATACAACCTGAAATGCTCTTACATAAAATGTACAACATTGCATATTAATATTACCACAAGTATTAATGAGACATAACGAGGGAAGGCACCAAACGCTGGCTAGCCAGCGATGCCCACATTCCATGAGTGAATTAAAAAAAAATTAGAACAGGCCTCCTTATAAAGTGGCCAATCAGGGATTCTTTCATCTGACAAGAATTTAATGGGAGTTAAGCATATTTGTATTACTGTATGAAATTGGGCTTCAACATTGGAGTTTTGAAACCTGAATTTTTTGGAGTTATTTTCTCAATAATTTTCTCCTTTTCAGAGTTACATCTCAGATATTAAGCAGCATTTTCATTAGGGCTAGCTTTCCAGTACTGGCTTCTTGAAACAAGATTCACACTCAAAGATATCACATTGCAAAAATGTCACATCTGGACACATGAACCGAGATTGGGTCTGCTCATGGGAGCTCAGCACAGACCGATAAGTATCATGTAGCTACAGGTTTACAAGGCTGCTTTATTGTTGTAGATAACAAACTTAAAACGGTGAGGCAACACGATGAGGGATATCATCTTCCAATGTTGCCTTTGAAGTTGTTTGGAGCATTTGTAGCAAAGAAGACATGTTTTGGTCACTATTACAACTTTAGAATACACCAAAGATATTCTTATGGGTCAACCAGAGCGCAGCAATGAATAATAGCCCTAATATCTTAAATATGCGAGTAGTGCCAATATTTCATCCTCCTTCTCTCTGTATCTCCGCTAATGGTCAAAATAGACTTTTACAATCTTTCAGCAAATAAACTAATCATACTTTAGTGAAACAAATCAGGGTACTAGTTAGATAGCAAATGCAGAATTGCAATTTTATGCCAGGGTTAATTAGAAATGCAAACACTCCTATTAAAAGGGTGGGTAAGTATGTGAACCAGATGGCCATCAAATATGATGCAACAAGAAACTTTAACAGGTATCAGGATAAATTAGGTATATTCAGGATTACAATGGGATTCAGGTTTATGAGAAATTCACTGAGGAAGTATCATTGATAGATTGTGGACTGAAGATCCTCTCCTGCCTAAAATTGTCATTACGGTACTATGCTACAATTATGACTCACTCTCTTAATGAATTTCAAACCTTTTTCTTAAAAGCAATTAAACACATCCTTCTGTACTATTTGTGGAAAACTTAATCTTCTCTTCTCACTTGTCTGAGCTTTAGTTGCATGCATCATTCATCAAGAGGAAAGGTTTACTTCCAACTTATACTCATTGGCAGAATGTAATGCCTCACCGGTAATGGAAGTAATTGGGCGAGTGGATGCCAGGTGGGGACATGCCGATTGTTACCTCTGCTCTTTTAAGTCCTGTGCAGAAAAGCTCACAGTATGTGTTATTGCCTGGATGCCAGCTGACGCCCTTAAGGGAACATTTAATGTCGAGTTAAGGTCCTTATTCAGCTCTTGCTGCTGTTCAATAAGTTGCAGTTGAGGGAATTGGAAATACAACAGCAAAACCTTGTTAAGTTTTCTTGTTAACTCCTGGGGTGTTGGGGCCGGCATAAGATTCCCCCATTCAAAGGGAAGGTAGAACCATTGAAATCCACCCCTTCTGCCTTTGCTGATCACACCTCTTCCTACTTTCACATGAACCCCACCCCGGGTCGATTCCCACCTTCAGTCATCTTTGATCTCAGGGCCCTCATTGATCCTGGACCTCTGCTGACCAGCAGCAACCAGCAGTGCTGGTAGGACAGCCAGAACCGGAGAGCTGCCAGCTTCTGATTCACCAGCCACTCTGAGAAACTGAAATTTCTGCCTCTGGTGTCCTTAATCCAGTAAAGGCCCGATGCAGGCAATCTAAATCTCTGATGCTTAACACAACGCACCTTCCCCAATGGAGGCAATGTCAGGCTTTCATCAAACCTCCAGCCTGCAAGTACGTGGCCTGTTGCCTGGATTAAATTCCACCAAAAGACTCGATATATTTCCTTTAGGCAATTTCCATCTTCCTTTCCCAGTACACGTCTCCAGATTTCTTTCTTATTGCAGAACCATCCTAGCTCCTTCTCAAGAGTTTCTTCACTCGTTCAAATAATTCATTATGTAGGTATATCGCTCATTTGTTTGTTTGGCTTCTGCTGTAACTTTCCAAAGTGTGAATAGTAATTTCATTGCAAATGCAAACAGGGCAGCTAATGAATGTTTACAAACCAACAATGCAAATGGTAACATGACTGACCTCAATGTGCACCATGAATGTGGCAGTCAGTTTCTTCATGCGATCAGCAATCAAACTTACAGTCGTCCTGGAATGCTGGAGGCTGCCACCAGGAGAGTAAATTTCAACTTTAGTTCCCTTACTGTGAAGGACTGTGAAGAATTTGTGAAATTCTGTCGTGGTCACGGGGTTGGCACTGCCACAAATATGCAAACCATTTACAGTCCCTGGTGTGTGCATGTGCGTGAGCGTGTGCGTGTGTGTATGTGTGTGCGTGTGTCAGTGTGGCATGCAAATGATTGACAGATTGAGGAGTCTTAGTAGTGCTATAGTAAGAATAGAGCATGGTATTCTCAGATGACTATTTATAGTTGTATTTGATATTCATATGCAATAAAAAGATTTCTAAAGAAGCCTAAACTCCGAAGACAATTCTTGGCCTTGTGTTCTCTTTGACCAGTCTGTCTTGAACCCAAACTTTTAGATGTGGGCATAAAACTACTCAACAAAAAATAATAACAGCAGCAGGATCCATCGCCTCAAAAATTGTGAGAGTAGTGAAGATCAAGAAACAGACCTGAAATCATTTAGAGAAAAGTTTGAAAAAAATAATTTTCTCGAGAAGTCGTCAGCGTGCTTTAAGCTCAAGTAACAGCCAAAAGAGCCACAGAGCTAAACAGCTGCCGTGAAGAAAAAAATCATTACGCAGAAAGTTGTTTCAGAGACACTAGCAAAGACAGCAGTAAGTCAATAAAAGTTTTTTTACAGCTAGTAATGGGCTAATTAAACTTTTAAGGGAGAAGAAAAAGCAATGAGAGTTGTAAAAGTCCACCAACAGCAAAGGGAATAAATCCAGATTAAGCACCCATGAAAAGAGACAAATTATTAGATACCCAAAGCAGATTTGAACCCTCAGAGGAAAAACTCGCGAAATATTAAGCTGGGAAATCAGTTTAGGATTCTGGTAGCTATTGACAGTTTTGGACCATTTGTTCTAATTTATCAACAAGCAAGTCAAAGAATTCCTTCAGTAACAGGCTTAAGTTAGAGTGAGTAATAAAAAAAATTCAGCAACAAGAATTATTTTTTGAAATTCAAAGTTTAAGAGTCCTACCAGTAAAATTAACCAATTGTCTTTAATATTTCAAGATTTGTGCAAGAAATACAGGTTTATTCAGTAATTCAGAAATTGTATGAATTTTATTTGTTAAAAAGAGCATTAGAGACAAAGTAAAATTGCATGAGTCAGAGGTTGCGGTGTCAAATTCGGCACAAGAAAACATCCGATAGAGAAAAAATATTGGCACAAGTTATGCCATGACAGCCAACTTTAATACAATCAAAAAATCAATGAATCATCATTGATTGAAGCAATTTTGAAAAAAAGTTTCGACCCACATGCCTTTAGCTATCTTGGAAAAGGAATAAAAACCAAAAGAACTGTGGATACTGTGGTAAATTTGTGAGGTGAGGCGAGAGTAACAGCCCTTGATATCAAGGCTGCGTTCAACCGAGTGTGGCATCAAGGATTCCTAGCAAAACTGGAATCAATGGGCATCAGGGAGCAAACTCTCTGGTGGCTGGAGTCATACCTGACACATAGGAAGATGGTTGTTGTTTTTTGGTGGTCAATCATCTCAGCTCCAGGACATCTCTGCAGGAGTTCCTCAGGGTAGTGTCCTAGGCCCAACCATCTTCAGCTGCTTTATCAATGTCCTTCCCTCCATCATAAGGTCAGAAATGGGGATGTTCACCGATGATTGCACCGATGATCATCTACAAGGCACAAGTCAGGAGTGTGATGGAATACTCCCCACTTGCCTGGATGAGTGCAGCCCCAACAAGCCTCAAGAAGCTTGACACCATCCAGGGCAAAGCAGCCCACTTGATTAGATTTACATCCACAAGCATTCACTCCCTCCACCACTGACATTTAGTAGCAGCAGTGTGTGCTGTCTACAAGATGCACTGCAGAAATTCACCAAAGATCCTCAGACAGCATCTTCCAAACCCACAACCACTTCCATCTAGAAGGACAAGGGCATCAGATATATGGGAACACCACCACCTCCAAGTTCCCCTTCAAATCACTAGCCATCCTGACTAGGAAATATATCGCTGTTTCTTCGCTGCGCTGGGTCAAAATCCTGGAATTCCCTCCCTAATATCATTGTGGGTCAACCCACAGCTGGAGGCCTGCAGCGGTTCAAGAAGGCAGCTCACCACCACCTTCTCAAGGGCAACTAGGAATGGCAAGAAATGCTGACCAGCCATTGACACCCACATCCCACAAATGAAGAGAAAATAATCTGTAAATCAGAAACAAAAATAGAAATTGCTGGAAAAGCTCAGCAGGTTCTGAGAAAGGGTCACTTGACCCAAAATGTTAACATTGAATTCTCTCCACAGATGCTGCCAGATCTGCTGAGCTTTTCCAGCAATTTCTATCTTTGTTTTGGAAAAGAAATACCTTTTTTAATCTCGTGAAGATTTCATATTGGTAAAGGAAAAGCAAACTTTACATTGAAGAGAGCATTGAGAACACCAGAAACTTTAATAACAGTGTTTGGCTTTAGTACACAACAATAATCTTTACTATAACAAAGATTCAAGAACAACTTTAATCAATAAAGAATACAAGGCAGAAAAATGATTGTAGTACAAACAGATCAAAATCGTAATAATCATTATCCTAAATAAGAAAATAATCAACAACTTCAAGATCTTTTAAAAAATGAGCAAGTGCAACAAAATTCACTATTACAAATCTTTCCTGATGAGAAATTCAACTAGGATCAATTTGATAGATCAGAAAATTAGCATGTGTGGAAAGCACAATTACTAATATTTAAAACAGCTTCAGGATTGGATTCTAAAAGAAATGAAGCATAGGTTATCACAATTCTCTTCCGTTTGGGAAGAATATTAGATGATGTTTTACATAGGTAACAGATCAGCTTATGTTTGGCAACCTCAGAAAAAGCTTTGATCAATATTTCAAGAACAATTAAGACAATGGTGAGATCATCTTCCAAAAGCAGATACAAACTTCCTGGAGAAGCTGTAGCTAGCTTCATTAATCAATGCAAGACACTTACAGCAAGAGATCACTTGTGACAGAATCATTGTTGCTACCTTAGTTAATGCAGCCACTGAAATTTTTCAGTTAAAGGAGGATCCAAATCTAAACTGAGCAACCCAAATGACATTAGATGCAGTGTGTAAAAAATTATTCAAGAAGTATTCTAAAGCAAAAGTTACAACTAATAGAGAACATTCTGCAGCACATAAGATAAAACAAGGAACTGCGGAATCTGAAGATCAGAAGCAAAAACAGAAATTGCTAGAGAAACACAGAAAGCACAGTTAGTATTTCAAGTCCAGTGACCCTTCTTCAGAAATTCAGTTCTAAAGGCCATCAGAACTGATGTATAGATGTGCTGTTTAACATATGTACAGAGCCTCCTTGTCATCCTTACCAGTAGACTGGAATGGGGAGGGCCATCTTGCTGGATGGCAAGATCTGAGATGTCAATCCAACAACTACAGCATGTGCCAACTACCTATAGACAAACACTCCGCAAGTTTATTCAAACAAATAGATATGTTTGAATGTAGAGGGAGCTAGTCCTCAGTCCAGTCAAGTGGTGAGGGGGAGGGGTGGGGGGGCGTGCAGTATGGGATGGTGATCGAGGAGATGTTGCTGCAGGTCAGGGTTTGCTGCCACCATCAGTCATGGGCACAGTCCACACATAGTCCAGGATCTTGGCCATGGTCAATCATCTGCTCAGACAGGTCATTGTTAGGAGATTTCTCCAACTACAGTCTGGGGAGTGGGCAACAATTAATTCTGCAAAGCCATCACAAGCAGTCAGGGGAACGGTGTACCATTGGTTGGGGACTGTTGCCTGAATGTCGAAGTGTGTCAGAGGTCTGAGCTGAGTACAATCCTGGAATCACATGTGTTGATCAGTGTGGTGAGTTCACGGTAGGACTGTAGGGGCAAGGGGGTCCCTGAATGCCAAAAGGGGATGGAGGAGTCAAGGCTTTGGGGGGGTAGCGAAAGCATGTGATGAGGTGAGGATAAGGATAAAGACGAGGGGAAAACTCAAGGTATAAGGGGGCATGCGGAACATTATCCAAAGCCATGGTAGGCTAGAGGAAGGAGAATTATTGGCAGTCTACACCTCCATGACCATGTCGCGGGGGTGGCGGGTGTGGGCGGGGTGGGGGGTATGTGGCGGTTAGAGGTACAGGGTAGATTTTGTTAAAGTCTAATGTTAAGGTTCAGAGGCAGGAGGTCATTCATATTCCATGAATGCGATAATGACCAGTTATGTAACTTGAAAGTTAATTCTAATACAAGGAACTGTCCATCATAAGAAAATATTATTTGATGCCAATTAATTCTTGCTATCCGTGCACAGACCAGAATTAATGCTTTAATCCTCTTCAGATTGCTCTTGCTTTGCTACACTAAGGAAAATGTTAGAAAGTGCTTCAAATTTGGCTTTGTGTGCTTGGATATATAAAATGTTGTCTTACAGAATTTGGACTTGGAAAATTTCTCACATTAGCTCCCATTCAAGCCAGAAATGAATCTCCTTATGTTAAGTAGCTCAAAGCTAATAGTTTTGGCCTGAATAAATACAGCCTGCTAATCTGCAGATACATTTGGGGTGGGAGTGGGGAGGAGGTGGGCGGAATGGGGGTCTGTGGATATTTCGACCAGTGTGGCAGTTAGACCACGAATGGCTTATGGAGGGAGTGGATAGGAAGACAACCAGAAACTCTACTGTTCTTTAGAGGAGAAATGAAAGCATCAGATGACACACGCTGCCTTCAAGTTAAAAATAAGGTGACTAGATTAAAGGCAGAAGCAACACTCTTACTTTAATTTATTCGTACTTTGATCATGGGTAATATCGATAGAGTACTTGCTATTTCTGGGATGTTAAGATTCAAAATCATGGAATAATTGGCACATGTGGGACAGACTTCTTTGGAGCAGGAAGAAAAGACTTATCAGAACATTTTCACTGCAGTCTCCTATACATTCCACTTCTTTACGCATATTCTACTGGCGCCAGAAGACTTGAAAATGAAATTAAGACATGACAGTCATGAGTGAGGTGTCTCAGTCTACGGACACTGGCATTTGAGGTTCTGCTTTAAAAAAGATACTTGCATGTGTGAAGCACATCGTCAAAGGAGCCTAGTGGACAGTTTGAAAAAAGATGACAAGGTCATTGTTAAGGCTCCAGTGTAATTCTCTGTACCAATATCTGAGAAAGATTTCACACAATGCAGCTGGAGCTAGTGATGACACTACGAACATCTAAATCCAGCCACTCAAAACTGGGGCTTTGAACAGGTTAGTGTGTGGACCATAGTAAGTAATATATAGTTTCTGGAGAGTAGGGGTCAGTCTGGCTTGTGAGATGTGGACCAATAAAGTCAAACCTTCAGGTAATAAACTAGAATTTTGGCAGAACATGCGGGAGGATGTTTGAGCTTGAATAAACAATGCCACATAAACGAAAGAAAGAGAATTTGACAATGAATAAAAGACAGAAAAAGCTTGAGTACTTTAAGGGTCTTTGCCTCTTTTTTTTTAGACAAATGTGGGTGCCACAAATGGTCACGCACTCCAAAATAGGGCTACTTTTTTATTTGCTCACAGGACACGGGCATCATTGACTATTACAGCTTTTAAGCACTCATCCCTAATTGCCCTTGGAAAAGTGATAGTAAAACCGTCCCCAGTTCTAACCTTGCTGGAATATTTGTGATGCAGTGATGGTATCCCAGACCCCAGCTCAGGAATCCACGTTTAAGTTCCCCTCTTATGGAGGTATGACACCCCCAAACCAACTGTTTAAAAAAAAAATTCTTATGATGGGGGAATGCTATTGATGAAGCAGATAAAGATGGATGAGCTATGACATTACCCTGAGGAACTCCTACAGTGATGTCCTGTCACAGAAATGGTTGATCTTCAACAACCACAATCATCTTTCTTTGTGCTCAGTTTGGGAAAGCTAAGAGAAGGCATGAAAATACACTGGCGGGCAAAATAAAAGGAAATAAGTACATTAGGGAAAGGAATGGGGCATATAAGAATGAAAGTGGCAAACTTGGAGATGGAAGATATAGATGAGGTTTTAAATGAGTTATTTACATCTATATTTATGAGAGAAAGGAAACATCCATGTATAGAAATCAGGTAAGGAGACTGTGATACATTTGAACAGATTACAACAGAGAAGGAGGAATTATTAATGGTTTTAGCTGGCTTAAAATTGGAAAATCTCAGGCCCAGATGTGATGTATTCCAGACTACTTTGGGAGTCAAGGGAAGAAATTGCAGGAGCTTCGCCATTAATTTTTAAATCCTGTCTGGAAACAGGAGATGTGCCAGAACGTTGGAGGATAACTAATGTGATACCAGTCAGTCTAACATCAGTGGTGGGAAAACTATAAGAAATAATTCTGAAGTACAGAATTAATCAAAGAGAGGTATGGATTAATCAAGAATAGTCAGCGTCATTTTATTGGGAAGATCATATCTGTGTTTTCGAGAATGTGACAATATATGTGGATGTTGGTAGTGCAATTAGTCTAACTGGACTTCAGGAAGGCTTTTGACAAGATCTCATTTGGGAGAGTGGTCAGAATGTAAGGGTCCTTGAGATCCAGGGCAACTTGGCAATTTGGATATAAAATCGGCTTAGCGGCAGGAGGCAGAGTGCAGTGGATAAAGGCTGGTTTTGTGACTGGAGACCTGTATTCAATGGCGCACTGCAGTATTTGGTACTGAGTTCCTCACTGTTTGTAACATAATAATTGAGACATAAATGCAGATGTATAATCAGTAATTTTGCAGATGACAAGGAAATTGGGGGTAGCAAATAGTGAAGTGGAAGGCCTAATACTACAGGATGATGTAGACCTGATCAGACTGACTGAAAAATGACAAATGGAATCTCATATTGAAAAGTGTGAGGCAATGCATTTTAGGAGCACTAACAAGGCAAGAAAGGACGTGGTGAATGCCAGGACCCTAGGAAATACAAAAAAATCAGAGAGACCTTGGTGTGAATGCTTAGAGATCCTGAAGGCAACAGGACAGGTGGATAAGATTGGTAAGAAGGCATTGGAATACTTGCCTTTTTTATTTGAGGCCTCGACCAGAAAAACTGGAGGGTATGATGGAGCTGCATAAGATGTTAGTTAGTCCATAGATCAGGTAGTGTGTGCAGTTCTGATCATCACGCTGTAGAAAAGATGTGATTGCACTAGAGGTGTGCAGAGGAGATTCACCAGAACGTTGCCTGGGCTTGAGCGATTCGGCTATGAAGAGAAATTAGATAGGCTGGGATTGATTTCATTAGAGCTGAGAGGGTGACTTGGTGAAGTTTTACCAAATTCTGAGGGACACAGACAGGGCAGACAGGAAGAGACTTTTCCACTTTGTAGAGGGATCAATAACCAGGTGATGTAGATTAGAGGGGATTTAAGGAAGAATTTTTTCACCCAGAGGATGTTGGCCATCTGGAACTCATTGCCTGAAAGGTGGTACAGGAAGGAATCATTACAATATTAAAAAGTAACTGGATAGTCACTTGAAGTGCCATAGTATACAAGGCTATGGGCCAAGTGCTGGAACAAGCTTGATGATTGGCATGGACACAATGGGCTGAAGGGTCTCGTTCTAGGTTGTAAAACTCCATTACTGTAAAACAATGATCAAATTATTTAAGCAACTGTAATATGTTATGAAGTGGAATTATTGACCTAGTGCAGGCCAAATAGTTTTTCTCATCCATGTCTCTCCTGTGATTTTGCAAAATGAAAGTTTCCGACACTGTGGTCAGAAAAGATGAAGCATCAATATTTAATCTAAGATTAACAAATACAGCTTGTTTTGACCACAAAAAAAAGTTTGAATAAAATGGAGAATTGTGAATACAAAGAGATAATGTTGACTTTATAAGTTTATTTAAAACAGCAAGCTCGGAACGGAGCCAAAGTTATGGTGCACAGTGACACCATAGCAGGAAAGAGATAGAGACATAATGAATCAGCCTGAGAGGTAATGATCAAGTTATAAGTGTTCAAACTGGAAACCCAACAGCTCATAAAAATTAGCTTACCTTCCAAATTTCCCTTGCTTCTCTGTGCATCACCTTTCAGTGTTAAAGCTGAGATGTAATTTCAAGTTATTATTTAAATTAAAACAATTGCCAATGATCAATTCATGATTTATACAAATGTGACCAACAATGTTGCCAGGCAGCAAATGATTCCTGTGTTGCCTAGAAGGAGGAAGAGATGGAAGTAATACAGCTTTTGTTTGACAATGTGAGTTGGCAGATGTTTGTTTAGTCAGTTCAGCAGCTGGGAAGCTGAATAGGCATCGAACTGCAGCCTGTGGTCAGTGCCAGGTAGTTGTGCCATTGTGTACAGATATATATAGTGATATACTGGTGAATTGGGCAGTCCAGCTGAGGTACCTACTAATCTCCCTCTGTGCCTTCTTTTATCTTGGATGACTGATCAAATAAAATAATGTAACTGGGAGGATTTCAAAGCAAGTCTATAACTGTTTTTAAACTATTCTGTCAAGCAGCACAGGACTCTGTAAAACACAGTAAATGACTTCTCACCTGGTTTCATAGAATGACTTATTTTGTGGAGTTTATAATTCATACCCTCAGCACAGATAACTTGGATGCTCTTCCCTGCAATTTTCCATCTATTAATGAGAAAGGTTAGTCCCATTTATTCCCTCTCCCCTCCTTAGCCTATTCTGTTGAATTCATGGCAACAGGTTGGTCCAATTTCAGATAACCTCGAGGTTTTTTTTCTACATAAGAATTCCAACAATTTCTAAAATAAAAATAAAACTGGACAATGAACAAGTGTCAAAAAGAAATAATTTGAGTCAATGTACAGATATATAACGTGATGCCACACCTAAACACACTCAATTTAAAATTATTATAGATGTCTTTTTAAGAAATAAAGGACTGACTTTTTTTTATTCTTGAATGGGATGTAAGTATTGCTGGCAAAACCAGCATTTATTGTTCAACGCTAAATGCACATGAGAAGAGAAAACTTTTTGAACCAACCTTCCACTGGTCAGCTACTGTTCACAGTAAACTGGGCAGCTCGTGACTAGGTGCTGACCTGCCACAGTCCATCTGTTTCAGTAGGCGCTTGGAGATGGAAGTCTCTGCTCAACAAATGGACAGAATGCATGGCACCAGGCAAAACCATCAGACAAAACCATTAGAAAGAAAGTACAAAATCTTCAGTTGGCAAGCTGGAGTACCAGGACCATGTGCACAGGACAGAAAACTTGCAGTTGGTGGATGATATGTATAAGACAGCTGTGCTCAACATGGAACTTGACAGGCTGAACATTGAATAAGGGTCTAGGCCCGAAACGTCAGCCTTCCTGCTCCTCTGATGCTGCTTGGCCTGCTGTGTTCATCCAGCTCTACACCTTGTTATCTTAGGCTGAACATTGACATAGCTTTCCTATAAGAGACCAGGTTCAGTGAGAACAGAACAACATTATTGAGTCATCTGGCAGGGAGATGGTTCAGAGGAAAGCTTGCACAAGAGGTAAATTTTGCTGTGAGATACGCAGTACTTTTGATGACAGAACTCCCACAAATGGTTCAGAATGTGTTCTGTCCACAGAATCTGTGAAGAGAGTGGGCAAAGATCTGGTAAATGGAATATGAAGTGGGAAAATGCGTAAATGCCCATTTTGTCAGAAAGAATAAAAAAAGAAACATAATCTTTGATTGGTAAACGTTTGCAGATCCTTGAGATGCAGCGAGATCTGAGTGTCAAGTGCATGCAATGCAGAAGATTAGTATGCAGGTAATCAGATAAGATAACAGACTGTTATGGAATTGAATACAAAAGAAGAAAGTTATGCAGAGCATCGGTGAGACTGCATCAGGAGGAGTTCATCCAAGCAGATGAAAGATTATTGGTTATCTGCAGGAATGTAGTTTGACATTAAGTCAGGTCAGCTATGATTTTATTGAATAGTGGATCAGGCTCATAGGCCCTGCATTTGTTCTTTTGTACATATGTCCATCCACTTCTCAGCTAAAGTAAGGCAAAATTTCATGGGTATCTGTGTATTAACACTGTACTCCACTGCACAGGTAAAATATCAATACAAGAGGAGCTTCACATTCCAAACAACAAAATCCTAAAGTCAGAACATCTTCATCTGCTGTTGGATTTCAACACAAATGTGTGCCTGCACCTTAACACATGGCCCTCCAGCAAGAAATATTATGGCTTTGGTAAGGTAAACGAACACAGACAGAAATCACTTGACCTTTGCTGCTAACATGGGCTTTGTAAATACTACTTTTCTTCAGAACCAACAATACTATAAGATCTCCTGGAGACATTCAAGTTCAGGCCATTGTTACCTGCTGAATCTGACCATCACCAAATGTGGTTCTTTGAAAAGCATTCTCAACACACATTGCTACCACAAAATACTTGTGGTTCAGATCATTCCATATGTGAGGATGCAACTCTTGAAGCTTTCTCAATCAAAGCAGAAATACGATTTTCATATCAACATCAGTCATACTACCTACCCAGATAAAAAACAACAATCTGTCAATTTGATTGAATGGCTGCTCTCTAGTGCTGTTTAACAGAATGACTCCCTCAGAACCAATCTTCATGTTACATTGAAGTCACACACTTTTTGAGAGAAGACTGTTGAGTTTTCACAAGTTTGAATATTCTATTCCAAGATTCCTTGATTTATGACCAGTAATTTAACGCAAACTGTACCTATTGCTATCATTCAATAAGCTAACTCATGACGTAAAACAAGTGCCTCTTCCAACTGGACCCTCCCTGAGTCTATCCTAGGTATTCCTAAGGGAAAAGAGAAAATACTTTTTGAAGTAATGTAAAGACTAAAAGAATTTGCAAGCAGTAAATCAATACAGGACAGTGAGGTGGAGCTAGAACCAAATGAGAAGGATGCCATGGGGCGTGGTACGTAGTTAATGAGACAGGTTTGTTGTGATACCAGGATGAAACAGAAAAGAAAGAACCATTCAAAAGTCTTGAAAAAACTCACACTTAGCTAAAAATAAAGCACAGGATTCAGCCCGTGGTAACTGAAGTTTACATCTCTGTGATGGAACCATACATTGAAATCAAGCTGTCCAATATAATTAATTACAAGACCCAGCACAATCAGAATGCATTAAAAGCTACTTGATGTGAAGTTCAGCACATCGCTGACTGGTGCACCAATGGCTATGGGTTACAATTCTGATGGACTATCTAACTTTCCTTTGACACAGGAGATGTTAGAGATATGTATGAAGGGATCAAAAAGAAGATAGGTCTAGCAGCAAAGAGTAAGAAGTGTGGAACAGCAATAACTTGACTGAAAACTCTAAATGTTGGTCTGCTAACCCTGTGGCCATAGCACATTACTCTCCTTTGGTGAGGCCTGAACAATATACATTGGTCAGGAGAAAAAGCTGTATCCACCTTCATCATCTTAGACATAACTTCAGCATTGCTTCAGAGATAGTAGGAACTGCAGATGCTGGAGAATCTGAGA
>NC_063334.1:89530567-89555753 GCF_021869965.1 Rhincodon typus
CAGGTCAAGGGCATAAATTCAGAGGTCTTGGAGCATTCTGATTCTATCAATATACACTCATTACTAGAGCAATGATGTATGTGCTGCCTCAGGCGCACACATCGGATGGATTATGGTCATATACTCAACAAACTCGTGTACAGTAACCTGACCACTGTATTACAAGCCTCAGGACATGCATAACTCTGCAAGTCAGCTATAAAGATGGTGAATACTGACACTAGCAGCTGGGGATGGCTGTCATCTGATAGGATCTTTAGACGTTGACTGTTTGGACAGACAATGAAAGAGACAAGCAGAAATTAAAAGTTCAGTAGGTTCAGAAGATGATCTAGAAAATGCAGAGACCAGAGAATCATCCATCTTCTCAGCACATGGTCTCCCTATCATTCTGGAACTACACCAAACAAAGCTTAACACAGGGTTGACGACTAGGGCATAAACCATTATCTAATGGGACAGAAGGCTATCATGGATACACACTGACATCTTAATAACGCTTCACGGACTGAAAACACCTATGCTCAAATGCATACTCAACTACTGATTTTTAGCATGAGTTTCAGGCTGCCCATATTATTGACTGCCAACATTTTGAAAATTTCAAAAGAACATGAAAATGCTACTGCTATTCAAGGAGAAAGGACATTAAAATGCTGGCCCCACTGAAAAATAAATTGTGGAAGACCTGACATAGGAATGAAATCAAAAATTTGCCATCAACTAAGGCATGGGAAATTACAATAGCAAACTTAGACTTGTTGATCCTGCAAAGTCTTCCTTCACAATATTTGGGGGCTAGTACTTAACCTGGGAGAGCTGTCTCACAGATTCATTAAGCAATAGCCTGACGTAATCATACTCACAGAATCTTCAGCCAGAATTGCTGAGAGGAAGGTCCATCTCGGAAACCATAGATGTCCCTAGCATCATGGATGCCAGTCCTCAGACAATTTGATTCACTCCATAAGATATGAAGAAATGACTGAAGTCACTGGTGCCATGCAAAGTCTATGGGGAGGGTAGCTGACAATATTCCATCAATAGTATCAAAGTACTGAAATTGAGAATGAACAGTGGCCCTAGCCAAAGTGTTTGAGTACAACTGCAACACTGGCATTTACCTGACCATGTGGAAAATTGACCAGGTATGTCAAGTACACAAAAAACAGGACAAACTGAATCTGTCTATTTACTATCCCATCAGTCTACTGTCAATCATCATTAAAGTGATAGAAGATGTCAACATCAGTGCTATCAAGCAGCACTTACTCAGCAATAACCTGCTCACTGATGCCCAGTTTGGGTTCCACCAAAGTCACTAAGCTCCTGACATCAAGGAACAAAAAACAAAGACAATTACAGCACAGGAACAGGCCCTTTGGCCCTCCAAGCCTGCGCCGATCCAGATCCTCTATCTAAATCTGTCACCTATTTTCCAAGGATCTGTATCCCTCTGCTCCCTGCCCATTCATGTATCTGTCTAGATACATCTTAAATGACGCTATCATGCCCGCCCCTACCACCTCCGCTGGCAACGTGTTCCAGGCACCCACCACCCTCTGCGTAAAGAACTTTCCACGCATATCTCCCTTAAACATTTCCCCTCTCACCTTGAAATCGTGACCCCGAGTAATTCAGTCCCCCACTCTGGGAAAAAGCTTCTTGCTATCCACCCTGTCTATACCTCTCATGATTTTGTAGACCTCAATCAGGTCCCCCCTCAACCTCCGTCTTTCTAATGTAAATAATCCTAATCTACTCAACCTCTCTTCATAGCTAGCACCCTCCATACCAGGCAACATCCTGGTAAACCTCCTCTGCACCCTTTCCAAAGCATCCACATCCTTTTGGTAATGTGGCGACCAGAACTGTACGCAGCATTCCAAATGTGGTTGAACCAAAGACCTATACAACTATAACATGGCCTGCCAATTCTTGTACTCAATACCCCGTCCGATGAATGAAAGCATGTCGTATGCCTTCTTCACCACTCTATCGACCTGCGTTGCCACCTTCAGGATACAATGGACCTGAACACCCAGATCCTTCTGTGCATCAATTTTCCCCAGGGCTTTTCCATTTACCACATAGTTCGCTCTTGAATTGGATCTTCCAAAATGCATCACCTTGCATTTGCCTGGATCGAACTCCATCTGCCATTTCTCCGCCCAACTCTCTAATTTATCTATATTCTGCTGCATTCTCCGACAGTCCCCTTTACTATTTGCTACTCCACCAATCTTAGCGTCATCTGCAAACTTGCTAATCAGACCATCTATACCTTCCTCCAGATCATTTATGTATATCACAAACAACAGTGATCCCAGCACGGATCCCTGTGGAACACCACTGGTCACAGTTCTCCATTTTGAGAAACTCCCTTCCACTACAACTCCCTGTCTTCTGTTGCCCAGCCAGTTCTCTATCCATCTAGCTAGTACACTCTGGACCCCATGCGACTTCACTTTCTCCATCAGCCTACCATGGGGAACCTTATCAAACGCCTTACTGAAGTCCATGTATATGACATCCACAGCCCTTCCCTCATCTATCAACTTTGTCACTTCCTCAAAGAATTCTATCAAGTTGGTTAGACATGACCTTTCCTACACAAAACCATGCTGCCTATCACTAATAAGCCCATTTTCTTCCAAATGTAAAAAGATCCTATCCCTCAGTATCTTCTCCAGCAGCTTCCCCATCACTGACATCAGGCTCACCGATCTATAATTTCCTGGATTATCCTTGCTACCCTTCTTAAACAAGGGGACAACATTAGCAATTCTCCAGTACCCCAGGACCTCACCCGTGCTCAAGGATGCTGCAAAGATATCTGCTAAGGCCCCAGCTATTTCCTCTCTTCCTTCCTTCAGCAATCTGGGATAGATCCCATCCGGACCTGGGGACTTGTCCACCCTAATGCCTTTTAGAATACTCAACACTTCCCCCCTCCTTATGCTGACTTGACCTAGAGTAATCAAACATCTATCCCTAACCTGAACCTCAACATCCATCATGTCCCTCTCCTCAGTGAATACCGACGCAAAGTACTCATTAAGAATCTCACTCATTTTCTCTGACTCCTCGCATAACTTCCCTCCTTTGTCCTTGAGTGGGCCAACCCTTTCTCTCGTTACCCTCTTGCTCCTTTTGTATGAATAAAAGGCTTTGTGATTTTCCTTAACCCTGTTTGCTAAAGATATTTCATGACCCCTTTTAGCCCTCTTAATTCCTCGTTTCAGATTGGTCTTACTTTCCCGATATTCTTCCAAACCTTCGTCTGTTTTCAGTCGCCTAGACCTTATGTATGCTTCCTTTTTCCTCTTTGCTAGTCTCACAATTTCACCTGTCATCCATGGTTCCCTAATCTTGTCCTTTCCATCCCTCATTTTCACAGGGACATGTCTGTCCTGCACTCTAATCAACCTCTCTTTAAAAGCCTCCCACATATCAAACAGCTGCTCCCAATCCACATTCCCCAGCTCCTGCTGAATTTTGCTATAGTTGGCCTTCCCCCAATTCAACACTCTTCCTTTAGGACCACTCTCGTCTTTGTCCATCAGTATTCTAAAACTTACCGAATTGTGATCACTATTCCCAAAGTAATCCCCCACTGAAACTTCAAACACCTGGCCGGGCTCATTCCCCAACACCAGGTCCAGTATGGCCCCTTCCCGAGTTGGACTATTTACATACTGCTCTAGAAAACCCTCCTGGATGCGCCTTACAAACAACTGCTCCATCTAAACCCCTAACACTAAGTGAATCTCAGTCAATGTTGGGAAAATTAAAATCTCCCATCACCACCACCCTGTTGCTCCTACATTTTTCCATAATCTGTCTACATACTTGTACCTCTATCTCATGCCCGCTGTTGGGAGGCCTGTAGTACAGCCCCAACATTGTTACCGCACTCCTCCTATTTCTGAGCTCTGCCCATATTGCCTCACTGTTTGAGTCGTCCATAGTGTCCTCCTTCAGCACAGCTGTGATATCCTCTTTGACCAGTAATGCAACTCCTCCACCCCTTTTACCTCCCTGTCAATCCCGCCTGAAGCATCTATATCCTGGGATATTTAGTTGCCAATCTTGCCCTTCCCTCAACCAACTCTTGGTAATAGCAATAACATCATACTCCCAGGTACTAATCCAAGCCCTAAGTTCCTCTGTCTTACCTACTACACTTTTCACATTAAAACAAATGCACCTCAGACCACCTGTCCGTTTGCGTTCATCATCTGCTCTCTGCCTCCTCTTCCCCTTAGTCACACTGACTTCACTATCTAGTTCCTTACAGGCTTTAGTTACTACCTCCTTACTGTCCACTAACCTCCTCATTTGGTTCCCATCTCCCTGCCACATTAAACCCTCCCCAACAACGTTAGCAAAAGCAGCCTCTAGGACATTGGTTCCAGTCTGCCCAGGTGTAGACCGTCCGATTTGTAATAGTCCCACCTCCCCCGGAACCGGTCCCAATGTTCCAAAAACCTGAACCCCTCTCTCCTGCACCATCTCTCAAGCCACTCATTTATTCTGCCTATTTTTTCATTTCTACTCTGACTGGCACGTGGCACTGGTAGCAATCCTGAGATTACTACCTCTGAGGTCCTACTTTTTAACTTGGCTCCTAACTCCCTAAATTCTGCTTGTAGGACCTCATCCCATTTTTTACCTATACCATTGGTGCCTATATGCACCACGACAGCTGGCTGTTCACCCTCCCCCTTCAGAATGTCCTGCAGTCGATCTGAGACATCCCTGACCCGTGCACCTGGGAGGCAACATACCATTTGGGAGTCTCGTTTTCGACTGCAGAACCACCTATCTACTCCCCTTACAATCGAATCCCCTGTGACTATAGCCCTTCCACTCTTTTTCCCGCCCTTCTGTACAGCAGAGCCAGCCACGGTGCCATGAACCTGGCTATTGCTGCCTTCCCCCGGTGAGCCATGTCCCCCAACAGTATCCAAAACGATATAGCTGTTTTGGATGGAGATGACTGCAGGGGACACCTGCACTGCCTTCCTGCTTTTTTGTTTCTACCTTTTGGTCACCCATTCCCTTTCTCCCTCAGCAATCCTAATCTGCAGTGTGACCAATTTGCTGAACGTGCTATCCACGACTTCCTCAGCATCGTGGATGCTCCAAAGTGAGTCCATTCGCAGCCCCAGAGCCGTCATGCGGTCTAACAAGAGCTGCAGCTGGACACACTTCCTGCATGTGTAGGAGTCAGGAACATCAGCCGCGTCCCTGAGCTCCCACATTGAGCAACAGGAGCATAACATGGGTCTGGGATCTCCTGCCATTTTTACTCTTAAGCTTTACTTAATCCTACTATAATATCAAATACTAGATAAATGAAATGAAAAAAAAACCAAACCACTCTACTTACCAGCACATGATAAAAAAAACAAAAAGAAAACAAAAAGAAAAACACTTACCTTATCAACACACCAGAGTCTTTTTTTTGGTTAGAGGAGGAGGGCGGGTGAGAGACACTGCACATGTAGTGTCTCGGGTTTAGCCACTGCCCAAATATATCAGTTCACTCACCTTCCCAGAGCGCAATTCGACTGCTCCCCCTCAGCTCCGCTGCCGAAATGAAGAACTTACCTCCCGGCAGGCCCCTGGTCCTCACTCTCACTGCGCTAACATTACAGCCTTTGTTCAAACATGCATAACAAGCTGAATTCCAGAGGTTAGGTGAGAGTGAAAGCTTGGTCACATTTGTACCAAGGAGCCCTAGCAAAAATGAAGTCAGTAGGAATCAGAGGCAAACTCTCCACTGGTTGCAGATGGTCATACCTGGCACATTAGAAGATGGTTGTAGCTGTTGGAAGTCAGTCATCTCAGCTCAAGCATATGTCTGCAGGAGTTCCTTAGGGTAGTGTCCTAGACCTAACCATCTTCAGCTGCTTCCCTCCATCATAAGGATGGTTGCGATGTTTGTTGTTGATTGCACAATGTTAGCACCAATCACAACTCCTCAGATACTAAGCTGTCAATGTCCATATGAAGTAAATCCTGGACATCTAGGTATACGTTGACAAGTAGCAAGTAAGTTTTGTGCCACACAAGTGCCAGCCAGACAATGATCATTTCCGACAATTTAGAGTCTAACTACCAAATCTTGACATTCAATGGCATTACCTTTACAGAAACACCATTATCAACATCCTGAGGGTCACCATTGACCAGAAATTGAACTGGACTCACCATATAAATACAGTGACTACAAGAGTAGGGCAGAGGATAGGAATCCTGTAGCAGGTCACTCACCTCCTGTCTCCACTGTCCACCATGTACAATGTACAGGCCAGAAATGCAATAGAATACTCCCAACAGATGAGTGCAGCTCCAAGAGCACTCAAGAATCTTTCAGGACAAAGTAACCCTCCTGTTTGGCACCACATCTACAAACATTCATTTCGTCTACTGCCATCATGCAGTAGCAGCGGTGTGTACTGTCTATAAGATGTACAACAGTATTTCACCAAGACTCCTTCAACAGCACCTTCCAACCACACGACCACTTCTATCTAGAAGGACAAGGGCAGCAGATACATGGGATCACAACCACCTGCAAGATACCTCCAATCAATTCATCATACTGATGTGGAAATATATTGCTATTCCTTCAGCGTTGCTAGGTTAAAATCCTAGATCTTCCACTTTGATTGCATTGATGGGAAGTTGTATCAAATAGGCTATAGCAGTTCAAGAAGGCAGTTCACAATCACCTTTTCAATAGCAAGTAGGACAATAAATGCTGGCCGAGCCAGCAATGCCCACATTGCATGAATGAAAAACAGAAAGCCTTTTCTCAAATCATGTTTATTACTTTTTGCTGGCACAAATACCTTATTAGTATTCAAATGACTCTAACCTCTACAAAGGAACCTGAGTCATAACTCAAATATGAGACAACGAAAAGGCATTACAGCAAAGTAGAAGCTCTGACCCTGGTTTACTCTTACAGGATTAAATTCAGTACAAGGGTAAGGATGGTGGTGTTGAAGAAAATTATTACAAGAGTGAAAACTTGTAGATCATAATTTAAATGGTTAATTTTCATGAATGCAGAGGGATGCACAGCTCTAGGATAACACAAGCTGAAAATACTCAAGCATGGGAAAAGAGATGTAAATCAATACCAAGTGAGAAAACACAGAGGACGATATGAATACTTCCACAAGTTTATCACAAGGACAAGTTTCTAGAAAGAATCAGCATATATATATTGTTTCAGAGATAGCAGGAACTGCAGATGCTGGAGAATCCGAGATATATATATATATTCCCAACTCTCATTGTCCTCAGCAAAAAAAGGCCCAAGTCCGTGATTAGAAGTGAAGTTAATTTTTATAAATTGATAGAAGGATTTCCCACTGGGTTTTATGAGCCAAAAACTGCCATTTCCTCCAAATAGTAATTCAATTGTAATCAAGACATGGCAGTTAATGTACAATACTACACTTGTCACATTCCTTCCTATTAATGTTCAAAACATCATAGATATTATCTCTAATACTAAGAAATGTATATATTCTCACATTCATGAAAATTTGTTGTTAAATTTGCAAAGCTTAGCGCAGAGAGGAAGATGTCAGAAAATAATGTCAAAAAGAATGAAAAAGTAAGAAGAATTGAACTTGGATTTTGTGAATTGCGAATGTCATTGTACAACATTTGAAGACCGTGGTAGCAAATATGTGAAAAAAAAATGTTGTTGAAGGATGATAATCAAAACTAAATGAATAAGGTGCGTAATGAGATTTTCTAAATGCTACAGAAAGAGCATGCCGTATAATTCCTGCAGGATACAATACCTGTCTTACTGGGCTCCAAGAAATTCCATTAAGGTTGAAATGCATCAGTCGTATCTAAATTAGCACCAGTACCAAGGCGCAGGGCTACACAGCTCAAATGACAGGCTTGCTGAGGTTATCTAAGCAGCAAAAATTTCTGGATGATGTCAAAGGAGAAAGGGAAAGCAGGTTTCAGGACTTTGATCACTGTATTCTGTACAATGGAGGTGTGAGAAGACCCATGTGAGGATTAAGAAGAATTTTTTCAAGAAAGGCAAAAATATGAAATCTAGTGTGCTGCAAGTTGTTGTGTTATATTTTGGCATGGAAGTTGGAAATTTTTCCACTCATCAAGAAAAGTAGAGACATTATTAGATTCCTTTTAATAACTACTATAGCTCTGAGTATTTATATTGCTGTAGGGAAGTTCATTTAACTACAGTCTGACCTCCCATAAAATTGTTCGTGTATAGCAAAGTAAGTAGGTCTTGTATCCAAACCGAATTTGGCTGTGTGACCAGAGGCACCTGCAGCCAAAAATAATTTTTTTTTCATGTACCCAACAATTCTACAATGAATTCTTTTTAAACTGAGATAGATTGTGACATATAAGTCTTCCTTTGAACCTTCCAAAATTCCTTCCCAAAACTAGGGTCAACCTGTACACCAAGTACACAATGTGTACTGCTGGTGATGGTAGTTGCCATTTTGAAGTGAAATTTGGGAATGCATGTTATTGTAGCATTGTTTATTGAATCAATTTATTATACAAAGATGCTTTTAAACATAATCAAAGGTTATTAAAAGCATTCAATTTATTATCGTCAGATTCCAGTGCAAATAGTTAATCAAAATCATTCTGAGTGTGTTTGTCTGTGGCAATATTGTAAGGATCCAACTTCAGAACAAATGTGATATTTCTGCTTTCAGAATTATTCCTCCACAAAAAAATCCTCTCTGCAACGCCCCCCCACCCCCCATTGAATTGACTATACTACATGTTAGGAACAACCTAAGGACATTTTTGCACAGTAATAGTATCCCATATTTGGTAATGGGACCACACAAAGTCTCAAACATGGCAACATGCACATTTCCACTCTTTGTGATAGATTTTCTCCACCAACCATCTGTCTACTTTATTAAGCACAAACATGGCCCTTGTATGGCCTGTTGACATGTGCATCCAAACGTTGAACTATGGATGTTAGATCCCCTAGTGTAACTGCAATATAGGTGTTATTTCTTTGCAGCATCTCTTGATCTCATCAGCTAAATGGGACCTGAAAATGTCCTCCATTAATAAGCTGCATTCTTTATGGAAATCACTAAGACACCTAGTCCACACATTATTGATCCATAACTTTACCCTATCCTCATCCATCCAATCATTATTATGGACATGCATAGGAGCTCTTGCATCAAATTTGATTTGTGCCATGATTTTATAATTGAAAATTACCATGCATTTTAATTTTGTTCCGTTGGTCTTGCAGGCTAGTAGAACCATGAATCTTGCCATCTCATGTCTTTACCGGGTCTGTTTTTGAAACTTTCCACTCCACAGCTTGTCTGCTGAGCATTACAGATCTCATGGGTGTAAATAAATACTTTCGCTGCTGTCTGTTAATGGATCACTGGAAAATGGTACTTTTGACAATGAGGTCTCTTTGTAGTTTCTCATCTATCCTAGTCCTGTGTTGTAACACTGGTCTGTTTTGCTCCATAAAGTGACCACAACAATTAGCTGTTTGTCTGATAACTTTGATGTATTTAGGAATTAATTCCTTAAGTCTGCATACAGTAAACACATTGCATTTTTGGTAACCATTCTGATGATTTTCCAGGACACATTCTGATACAAGCTGTTCAAGACCAAGCCCATGTCCCCTGCTCTGATGTTCGATATGGTCTTGGGAATTTTGTTCAGCACCAATTTTTCTTCGTCTATTTCTCACAACAGTTTTTCACGAACACAAAATTCCTTTGTTGCAGCACAGTTAATTGATGAATTTGCAAATACTACAATTTTTAATTTGAAAGAGTCTTTGGAGGACCCATTCCATTAATCTCTTGCCCGTGGCTTGTATATACTTTGTTTGGACATGCTCCCATGTATCTTCTTAAATTCACAACCTGCTTAATTCTGCATTAGTTTACAGGACATAGTGAGTAAAAAATGCATTTCTGTGATGAAAAATTAGGGTTGACCAGGAAAGTTGACTTATACATAAAATATTTACAAAAGTATGACTTTTGGTCCTGAAAAATGTGGGTAACTTGTACTGAGGAAGGGTCACTGGACCCGAAACGTTAACTCTGACTTTTTCTTCACAGATGCTGCCAGACCTGTTGAGCTTTTCCAGCAACTTCTGTTTTTGTTCCTGATTTACAACATCCGCAGTTCTTTCAGTTTTTATGCTCCATAACCCATGGTAGTTTTTTTTTATATAACTGTTTAGGAATAGTTTACAAAACAGAAGATTTTAAACATGATTCCCTTCCTTTGTCTAATTTTAGGATGGGGCAAAAAATAGAAAGCAAAACATTAATCCATGGAATATGCAAGATTTTATTTCAGTGGTTTCAATGATGGAGCTTCAATCTGACATCATATCCGGTTGCCATGAGATGGTACCTCTCGCTATGGCAATGAGTGTCAGCCTAAATAATGTGCTCAGGCTGCTGGGGTGGGACTAAGAATCAATGGGCTTCAGATTCTGATTATTACCACTGAGCCCTGACTGACACACAAATTAATTTTACAGCCTCCCCGCAGCATGTTTGAAGATGGTACTTGCAAGATAGAGCAAGTGGCCAGCCAACCTTCCACCTGTCCCTATATTAGTGGATGATTAGAGCATCAAAGAGCCTGTCTGCCATTAGGCTTATTAAGATAGAAGAAACATGCACAATCTGATAAGTTTAAATTGCATTGTGAAGGCAAGAGGGAGGGAGATTATACCTTCATTAAAGATGTCCTATGCCTATTGAAAGCAGTCCCTTTAGATGCTCCTTCAGTCTCTAAAATCGACACAACAGCGTCCTTTCCCTTCCCTTAACTGGGATCTCAGATTCCAACCTGACTAAAATGTTCTTCACATTAATTCACCCTCTTAAGTTATGGTGTCAATATGCAGTTACTATAATTCTTCAGTATACCAGAATCTGCAGAGACCCCCAGGCAATGTTATTTCAGCAGGCCTTCTGATAGAATTGCAATATGAACACATATTTGACCATTTCTTTTCCCGAGTAACCGGTTGGAGGGCCCCAATTTTTTTAAAAAATGTTGGTCTTGATGGAAAAGTTGCTGAAATACCCAGAACATTCTTTACACATTTCTACTCGAGTACTCCTGAACATACATCTCTCCTGCACAGAAGTATCTCCTGTGGAAATAGATAGCTAATTCACTTCAATACAAGTAAGTATAAAGGAAACTAAACTTATTTTCTTTCCTGATGACCTTCCATTGCAAATCTTGTGGAAATGCTAAACTTTTGAAAATGATTTACTGTTTCAGAGAGAGTGGCATGATTGTGGATAGTAGCAGAGTGTGAACAGGCCAGTCTGCCAAGTGAAACCAGGTATGCTGATACAAACAATGTCAGAAAGCTGAGTTGCATTTAACCTTGAGACCTGAAATGTAGCAAGGAGCCATAAAGAATGGAATATTTTCCAGATAAAGATTAGCTGGTTTTTGAAGGAGTTCTTGTCTCTTCCGAGGAAAGGTCATCATCATGAAATTTTAATTGTTTTTTTCTCCACAGATACAGCCTGACCTGCTGAGCTTTTCCCAACATTTTCAACATTCCCGGGATCCATAGTGTTTTGCTTTTTGAATATCCTTCGTCTAAACTGTTCTTACCCACTTTTGTGAATTTTCACATTGACATGAAGATCAAAGTTTTTAGGCTCTGACATCATCAGCAGGGGAGATGAAAAAATTGCACACATTCTACTCTTGCCTTTTTGTCTTCACCACCCTCTCACCTCACAATTCTAGTCACATCATGTATGCACTCATAGCATTCTGGAGATTCCAAAACCAACAACCAATCAGCAAACTTACTAATCCACCCTTCCACTTTCTCGTCCAAGTCATTTATAAAGATCACAAAGAGCAGAGGTCCCAGAACAGATCCCTGTGGAACACCACTGGTCACCGAGCTCCAGGCTGAATACTTTCCATCTACTACCACCCTCTGTCTTCTATTGGACAGCCAATTCTATATACAGGCAGTCAAATTTCCCTGAATCCTATGCTTCCTTACTTTCTGAATGACCGTACCATGGGGAACCTTATCAAATGCCTTTCTAAAATCCATGTACACCACAGCCTCTACTTTACCTTCATCAATGTGCTTTGTCATGTCCTCAAAGAATTCAGTAAGGTTTGTGAGGCATTACCTGCCCCTCACAAAGCCATGCTGACTATCTCTAATCTATTTCTAAATAATCATAAATACTGTCACTCAAAATCCTCTCCAATAATTTGCCCACCACAGAAAAAAGACTGACTGGTCTGTAATTCCCAGGGTTATCCGTATTCACTTTCTTGAACAAGGGAATAACATTTGCCACCATCCAATCATCCGGTACTACTCCAGTGGACAGTGAGGACATAAAGATCATCGTCAAAGGCACAGCAATCTCTTTCCTTGCTTCCAGGAGTAACCTTGGGAATATCCCGTCTGGCCCAGGGGACTTATCTATCCTCATATTTTTCAAAATTTTTTCTAGCACATCCTCCTTCCTAACATTAACCTGTTCGAGCATATCAGCCTGTTTCACGCTGTCCTCACACACGTCACGGTCAATCTCACTGGTGAATACTGCAGCAAAATATTCATTAAGAACCTCCCCTACCTCCTCCGACTCCAGGCACAAGTTCCCTCCACTATCCCTGTTTGGTCCTACCCTCACTCTGGCCATCCTCTTGTTCCTCACATAAGTATACAACGTCTTGGGGTTTTCCTTAATCCTACCCGCCAAGGCTTTTTCATGCCCCCTTCTAGCTCTCCTGAGTCCATTCTTCAGTTCCTTCTTGGCTACCTTGTAGCCTTTTAGAGCCCTGTCTGATCCTTGCTTCCTCATCCTTAACTAAGCTTCCTTCTTCCTTTTGACTGGATGTTTCACATGTCTTGCCATCCAAGGTTCCTTCACCTTACCATCCCTTCCTTACCTCAGTGGGACAAACCTATCCAGCATTTGCAGCAAGTGCTGCTTAAACAACCTCCACATTTCTGTCCGGCATTTCCATGAGAACATCTGTTCCCAATTTATGCTCCGCAGTTCCTGCCTAATAGCATTATAATTCCCCCTCCCCCAATTAAATACTTTCCCATAGCTACTGCATCTTTCCCTCTCCATGACTATAGTAAAGATCAGGGAGTTGTGATCACTATCACCGAAACGCTGTCCCTCTGAAAAAACTGACACCTGGTCTGGTTTGTTGCCAAGCACCAAATCCAATATGGCCTCCCCAGGTCTCTGGATTAACAGCCCAGTGATAATACCACTAAGCCATTGCCTCCCCACATGGTATTCCAATTAGTAAAGTTAGATCATATGGGACTCAGGGTGAGCTTGTCAATTGCATACAAAATTGGCTTAACAGTAGGAGACAGACAGTGATGTTGGAGGGTTGTTTTTTGGACTGGAGGCCTTTGACCAGCATGTTCCAAATGGATCAATGCTAGGTTCACATGTGTTTGTCATTTATATAAATGATTTAGATGAGAATATAGAAAGCATGGTTAGTAAATTTGGTGGTATAGTGGACAGTAAAATGGTTATCTAAAATTACAAAGAGATCTTGATCAATTGGGTCAATGGGTGGAGAGTGGCAAATGGAATTTAATTCTGGATAAATGCGAGGTGTTACACTTTGGTAAAACAAACAGACAAGACCTATACAATTAAAAGCAGGATCTTCCGCAGTGTTATAGAACAGAGCGACCTAGGGGTTCAGGTACATAATCCTTTGAAGTTTGCATCACATATAGATAGGGTAGTTAAGAAGGCATTTAGCACGCTTGCCTTCAATGCTCATACCTTTGGGTATAACATAAGAGCATAAGAAGAAGGAGCAGGAGTAGGCCATCTGGCCCCTCGAGCCTGCCCCGCCATTTAATAAGATCATGGCTGATCTTTTTGAGACTCGGCTCCACTTACCTGCCCACTCACCATAATCCTTAATTCCTTTACTGTTCAAAAATTTATCTAGCCTTGCCTTAAAAACATTCAGCGAGGTAGCTGCAACCGCTTCACTGGGCAGGGAATTCCACAGATTCACAACCCTTTGGGTGAAGAAGTTCCTCCTGACCTCAGTCCTACATCTGCTTCCCTTTATTTTGAGGCGATGCCCTCTAGTCCTAGTTTCACCTGCTAGCGGATACAACCTCCCTGCCTCCACTTTATCTATTCCCTTCATAATCTTATATGTTTCTATAAGATCTCCCCTCATTCTTCTGAATTCCAATGAGTATAATCCCAGCCTACTCAGTCTCTCCTCATAATCCAACCCTCTCAACTCTGGAATCAACTGAGTGAATCACCTCTGCACCCCCTCCAGTGTTAGTATATCTCTTCTCAAGTAAGGAGACCAAAACTGCACACAGTACTCCAGGTGTGGCCTCACCAGGACCCTATACAGCTTCAGCATAGCCTCCCTGTTTTTAAACTCCATCCCTCGAGCAATGGCAGACAAAATTCCATTTGCCTTTTTAATCACCTGCTGTACCTACAATCCCACTTTTAGCTGTTCATGCACAAGGACACCCAAATCCCTCTGCACAGCAGTGTGTTGCAATTTTTTTTTTACCATTTAAGACATAGTCCATTTTGCTGTTATTCCTACCAAGATGGATGACCTCACACTTATCAACATTGTACTCCATCTGCCAGACCTTTGCCCACTCACTTAGACTATCTATGTCCCTCTGCAGACTTTCAGTGTCTTCTGCACACTTTGCTCTACCACTCACCTCAGTGCCATCTGCAAATTTTGACACACCACACTTAGTCCCCAACTCCAAATCATCTATGTAAATTGTAAACAATTGCGGTCCCAACACTGATCCCTGAGGCACACCACTAGCCTCTGACCGCCAACCAGAAAAACACCCATTTACCCCTATTCTTTGCTTTCTACTGGTCAACCAATCCTCTATCCATGCCAAGACATTATCTGTAATACCGTGCAACTTTATCTTATGTTGCAGCCTTTGGTGTGGCACCTTGTCAAATGCCTTCTGGAAATCCAGATACACCACATCCACAGGTTCCTCATTGTCCACCATGCAAGTAATGTCCTCAAAGAATTCCACCAAATTAGTTAAACATGACCTGCCCTTCATGAACTCATGCTGGGTGTTCCCAATGGGACAATTTACATCCAGATGTCTTGCTATTTCTTCCTTAATGACAGATTCAAGCATTTTCCCCACTACCGAAATAAAGCTAACTGGCCTATAGTTACCTGCTTTTTGTCTACTTCCTTTTTTAAACAGTGGCGTCACATTGGCTGTTTTCCAATCTGCGGGAACCACCCCAGAGTCCAGTGAATTTTGGTAAATAATTACTAGTGCATTTGCTATTTCCCCCATCACCTCTTTTAGTACTCTGGGATGCATTTCATCAGGGCCAGGAGACTTGTCTACCTTTAGCCCCATTAGCTTGCCCAGCACTGCCTCCTTAGTGATAATGATAGTTTCTAGGTCCTCACCTGCTATAACCTTCTTGCCATTCGTTTTCGGCTTGTTATTTGTGTCTTCCACTGTGAAGACCGACATGAAATAATTGTTTAATGCCTCGGCTATTTCCTCATTCCCAGTTATTAAATTGGCCTTCTCATCCTCTAAAGGACCAATGTTTACCTTCGCCACTCTTTTATGATTTACATATTTATAGAAACTTTTGCTGCCTGTTTTTATATTCTGAGCTAGTTTACTCTATAATCTATCTTACTTTTCTTTATAACTTTTTTTGTGGCTTTCTGTTGGCCTTTAAAGATTTCCCAGTCTACTAGTTTCCCACTACTCTTTGCTTTTTTGTATGTGTTTTTTCTTCAATCTGATACTTTCCTTTATTTCCTTAGACATCCATGGCTGGCTCTCTCTTTTCCTACAGTTCTTCCTTATTACTGGAATATACTTCTGCTGAGCACTGTGAAAAATCGTTTTGAAAGTCCTCCACTGTTCCTCAATTGACCCACCATAAAGTTTTTGTTCCCATTCTACCTTAGCTGACTCCTCCCTCATTCCTTCATAGTCTCCTTTGTTTAAGCACAGGACATAGGTACTGGATTTAACCTTCTCACGCTCCATCTGCATTTTAAATTCAACCATACCGTGATCGCTCCTTCCGAGAGGATCCCTAACTGTGAGATCATTAATTATTCCTGTCTCATTACACAGGACTAGATCTAGGATAGCTTGCTCCCTCGTAGGTTCCATTACATATTGTTCAAGGAAATTATCGCGGATGCATTCTATGAACCCCTCCTCAAGGCTGCCATGACCGACCGGGTTTGACCAATCGATATGTAGATTAAAATCCCCCATGATAATTGCTGTACCATTTTTACATGCATTAGCTACTTCTATGTTTATTGCCTGCCCCACCATGATGTCGTTATTTGGTGGCCTATAGACCACACCTATCAGTGATTTCTTCTCCCTGATATTCCTAATTTCCACCCAAATGGATTCAACGTTTTGTTCAGTAGAACCTATATCATCTCTCACTGCCGCCCTGATATCATCCTTAAAAATCAGAGCAACACCACCTCCCTTACCTTCCTGTCTGTCCTTCCGAGCAGTTTGATATCCCTGGATATTTAACTCCCAGTCATGACCATCCTGTAACCATGTCTCTGTAATGGCCACTAAATCATATTCATTTGCCATGATTTGCACCGTCAACTCATCCACCTTGTTTCGAATGCACCGAGCATTCAGATAAAATGCCCTTATGCCAGTTTTTGCACCTTCTTTTTGGGTCCTATTACCTCCATTACCAACAGCTCTTGAGTTCTCCTTCCCTTTAACTTTTTTCCTAATTTTCAATAGAGTTGAAGCTTCCTCGTCACCTGCTAACCTGTTGTTTTGCCTTACATTAATTGTTATTCTCCCTCTACGCTCACTTCTCCCTTCCCCTCTACTTACTAGTTTAAGTAAGTATAGTAGTTGGGATTTTATGCTGAGGTTGTATAGGACATTGGTGAGGCCTTTGTGACCAATTCTGGTCTCCCTTTTAAAGGAAAGATATTGTTAAGCTGGAGAGGGCTCAGAAGAAATTTACCAGGATGCCAGGAGTGGAAGGTTTGTCTTATAAGGAGAGGGTGGATAGGCTGGGACTGTTTTCACTGGAGATAGGAGATTGAGAGGTGACCTTATAGAGGTTTATAAGATAATTAGGGGTATAGATAAGATGAATGGCAGGTGTCTGTCCCTACAGTGGGAGATTTCAAGTCTCGGGTTTATATTTTTAAGGTGACAGAAGAAAGATTTAACAAAGACATGGGGGCAATTTTTTTTTTTACATGGAGTTGTTCATGTGTGGAATGAACTTCCAGAGAGGAAATGATGGATGCAGATACAATTAGAACATTTAAAAAACATTCAGATTAGTACATAAATAAGAAATGTTTGAGGGATGTGGGTGAAACACGGGCAGATAGGCCGAGCTTAGTTTGGAGTTATGGTTGGCATGGACTGGTTGGACTAAAGGATCTGTTTCCATGTTGTATGACTCTACGACTCTACGAATGGCTAGTTGTGCCTATTGGAAACTTTGAGAATGCAGAATTTAGCTATAGGGCTGGGAATTATTTAAAACAAAGTCTGCACGTCCTCCTGAGGAGGTGGAAAACAGAAGTAATACATCTGACCAACAGTGCCCGGATGTCTGGTGGGTCCTTGAATAGATTCAGCAATAAAACAGAAATCATAAGCAACCACTTCCATACTAACATAGAGAACCATTCAAACAAAATGTTTGAGGCATATTGTTTGGGAGAACAGCAGCTTTATACCTACAAAAGCATAGATAAATGCCAATCAACCCATTATGTTTGTGCAAGCTGGAAAAGAGCTTTCCAGCTTAATTCCAACTTCCATCTCAATTGGTCCCAAGTCCTCTAGCGTAGGCATCCCAAGTATAGGCAATAGGTTTTACATGTAATTGGGGGTCCCAGATCCATAATCACCTCTGGGTGAAAAAAAAACTTTTTGCTCCCATGTAATCAATTAATTTAAATTTAGTTTCCTCAGTTATTGACCACTCTGCTAACACGAAGTAGGTCCTCCCTATCCAATCTCTCTGGGCCACTCATAATTTCATAGACCTCAATTAAATCTTTATACTTCTGTACTAAAGAAAACAATTCCTGATAACAAAAGCTTCCCACTCCTAGAAACATCTTTGTAAATTTCTTCTGTACTTCCTCCCATGCAATCACATCCTTCTTATAATGGAACGACCACATCATAAACAATGCTCTGTAATTAGTTTATCAAATATTTGTACAACCAATATACAGTTGGGGTATACCCTCTCTGTTTTTAAACACTAAGCCTTCGAAAATAAAGTTAAGTGTCTCCCAAGCCTCCTGAACCAGTGATTACATATCCTGCTACTTTCATGGATCTCTGCACATCCATTCCAATTCATTTGTTTCTCAAAAGTTTCCCATTTTGTGAATTCTCTCACCTTGTTTGTCCTCTGCAAGTGCCCTAACTCACGTTTCTCCACGTTTAATTTCATTTTTATGTGCATCAGACCAGTTCTTTAAACATTTCCTGCAGTATACTACTCAGAACCTTTTTCAATAATTTGTCAACCATTGGATTGGCCAAAAATTACATGATATCCTTTTCTCCCTTTTAAGCAAAAGGAACAATGGCTGCATTTTTAATGGAATGCCACTACACTCCTTTTGTACATTAAGAAAGTTCCACATTTCTGATCAGAGATTCGGATCAGTGCTCCTTCAGAAGTGCAAAGCTGGTACTTAAAATCTGACACTTCTCTAGCTATCCAACATTTGACAGCTCCTGTGAGTGAATTGGTACACAAGGTAAATATAAGGTTAGGGTGCCAGGCAGGGCACCAGGAAAAAGTTGGGATTGAGGCAAGTAATGGAGTGTTGAGGTTAGATTGAAACAAGCTGGGGATATCAGGTCCAATGGGTAGGGATGGGACATTGTATCATATGGGTTTTAAATAGCTCACACCCCTTTAGCTAAATTATCATGTGAATGTACTATCACCAAGTTTGCAGGCGACACAAAAATAAGTGTGAAGGGAAACGGTGAGTCTACAAAGGGCCAGAGACAAGGTAAAGTGGACAAAAACCTGACAGATGAAGTATAATCTGGGAAAATACTTCGGCAGGAAGAGTAGAGGAGGTGAAAAATATTCAAATGGAGAAAGACTGTAGAAAGATACAGACAGAGGGATTTGGGAGTTCTGATTCATAAATCACAAAAACCTAGTGTCCAAGTTTAGGAGGTAATCGGGAAATAATACGGAATTTTGGGCTTTATTTCAAAGGAAAGGATTATAAAAATAAGAAGGTTTTGCGAAAACTATACAAGGCACACGACAGAATACTGTGAATAGGTTTAGACCACTAATGTATTGAAACCACTGATGTATTGACCACTGGCATTGAAGGCAGCCCAGAGAAGGAAACCAGGTATGGAGAGACTATAGCATGAAGAGAGGTTGAGTAGGTTGTGTTTGTACTCTTTAGAATTTAGAATAATGAGAGACCAGTTTATTGAAACATATAGAGTTCTGGGGGAGACAACAGGGCAGATGTGGAGAGGTTGTTTTCCCTTGTGGGGAGAGTCTAGAACTAGAGTGCAGAAGCTCAGAGTAAGTGATTGCACATTTAAGACAGACATGAGGAGGAATTTCTTCCGTCAAACAATTGTGAATCTATGGAATTCTTTACTCTGAAAGGCAGTTGAGTCTGGGTCATTAAGTTTATTCAAGGCTGAGATAAACATATTTTTAATTGGTAAGGGAATGAAGGGTTATGTGGAAAAGCCAGGAAAGTAAAATTGAGGATTATCAGACCTGCTATGGTCGCTTTGGATGGCAGAGTAGACTTGATGGTCTGAACAACCTCATTCTGCTTCTAGATCTTATGGTCTTGTGGAAGTTTAATGAGCTCACAAGGTCTAAAAGTAAATTAGGTGCATCGTGGAGATGTTCATGGCATAGCCACAGCATCTTCATGACATGTATTTCAAGTATTCTGTCCATTGATGATAGATCAAGCAAGCAGTCAAATAGACAATGCTTAATCCAATGCAATAAACTAATTTACTTCATTATAAGGTGAATATGCAGAGTAACTGACATGTCTAACTCATTTAATTCAATCAGCATACCTTGCGCTGTTTAACGTGGTGATTCAAAGTAAAGAAAATGCCAAATTTCTTTACACAGTGAATTCCAACAGCTTGACTTAAGCTGAGATGACCTTAAACTGTTCACTAGCATTTCTTAGTCTCTATGAAAATCCAAACATTTATTTGTTAAAAATAATCTGCTTATGTATTTGCATGTAAATTTCTGTGGAACATCTCACTCATCTGCCACTGTTTGCATAGTTTTTATCAGGTGTTCGTGGTTCTTTAACAAGCTGACGAGTTCATGAATTTCCTTGGAAATTCTTGATCCATATTTTGTTCAAACAAAGATCAAATAATTGCCAATACATTAACCCAAAATTGCAGGAAAACTAACAATGAGGTTAGTATAATAGTGCAGTATTTGTTATTGTACAGATGTTTAGCAGCTTTAGATGAGAGCAGATGTGTGGTTAACTGTGGAAATAAAGTCATTGCTGCCAGAGATTTACTATTTATTTTGTTTCACTTTGTGAAAATGACACCTTGCAGTCTGGCTTCCCATTTTAAATGCATTAAGTGGCATGAAGTTTCTCAACTTGATAGGTTGATACATAGTAAACATGCCACTAAAAGACATTTCAATTCTAGTACTATTTAAGCAACCTGATAACGGCCAGCCAGTTGATACTCTTGTACTGAAAATGAATTTTTTCAGATATAGTGTCTTATTCATTCAGGTTCAAATTATTTTGGAGATTTGGTTTTAAAAAATTAAAATTTATTTCTTTAAAATATGTTCTTCAATATTTTTCTCTCTTAATCTAATCTTTTGTTTTATTTTTCATACTTCATTTGACATTTTCTTCATCATTTTAGCTTATATTTCCTTGTCGGTCTTTGCATTGCTAATTTCACAATTCTTTGATCTGATTGGATCAGGAGATACTTACCTGGCTTACACAGTTCACAGATATCCTGTGAAGGAGGCTGTACTGTTTCCATATCACACTGCGCAGTTAAATATCATTAACATTTTAGATGGCAAAAGGAAAGCCTAACTAACAGCAACCCTTATTTGCTACTTTGACATTGAGTGTAAGGTACTTTCTAATTACTCAGACATACTAAATAGTTGGAACTATGTATTATATGAAACTATAGGGTGCTGCAAAAACTGTATAGTAATTATTATAGGTGGACAAAAATGACCTGAATACAGACTATGCTGGTGGGATCAAAGAGCACTGAGGGGCAAGAGTTCCTAGAATGCGTTCATGAAAAGTTTCTACAGCAATATACAAATCCAACAGGAAAGGTGATACCGCCAGACTGGTTCTTGGGAACAAGATGAGCCAAGTAGATCAAGTGTCAGAAATAGAACATTTAGGGGAGCTTGATCAATGTATCATAGATTTAGGCTGGCTATGAAAAAGGGTGAAGAACAAACCAGAGTAAGACTAAGTACTGGGGAAAACCAACATCAATAGACTAACAATAGATCAGTGTTAAATAAATTGGAGTCAAAAGAGGCAGGAGAAATGGTAGCAGAATGGGCCACCTGCAACGATGATGTATTCAGGGACCATCAAGGGTATAGTCTGTTGAAAGGAAAAAGACATTGCAAGATAAAGCTTAAGCTCCCTAGATGATTACTTAAAGGGTGTATATATATATGGTACTTTATACATTAGCAGGGTGTAGAATAGATAAAGAGGAGGTATTGAATATGCTACCATGCTAAAAGTACATCAGACACCAGAAGCAGATAAGATGTAGACAAGAATTCTAAGGGAAGTTAGAATGAAGTATAGTTTGTTGAAAGTGGTGTCACAGGTAGACAGGGAGGTGAAGAAGGCATTTAGCATGCTGGCCTTCATTGGTCGAGGCATTGAGTATAGGAGTTGGGACGTTATGTTAGAGTTGTATAAGTCATTGGTGAGGCTGCACTTGGAGTATTGTGTACACCCTGCTTTGGTCACCCTGTTATAGGAAATAGTTACACTGGAAAGTGTGTGTAGAAGATTTACGAGGATGTTGCCAGGACTAGTAGGCCTGAGTTGTAGGGAGAAGTTGGCCATGATAGGACTTTATTCCTTGTAACATAGGAGAATGAGATGTATAAAATTGTGAAAAGCATAGATAGGTTGGGTGCATATAGTCTTTTTCCCAAGGATGAGGAATTGAAAACCACAGGGCATAGGTTAAAGGTGAGAGGGGAAAGATTTAAGAAGGACCTGAGGGGCAACTTCTTCACACAGAGGGTGGTACCTATATGGAATGGGCTGCCAGAGTAAGTGGTTGAGGCAGGTACAATAGCAACATTTAAAGAAGTTGTGGACAGAGACACGGATGGGAAGGCTTTAGAAGGATATGGACCAAATGTGGGCAATTGGAACTAGCTGAGTAGGCACCATGGTCAGCATGGATTGGTTTGAGCCAAAGGGCCTGATTCCATGCTGTATTACTCTAGACTCTATGAAAATTGCAGTCAATGGCCATAATTTTTCAGCCTTCCTTCAATTAGGGAATGGGACTAGAGGACTGGAGAGTTATTATTTTTACACTTTTATTCAAAAAAGGATGTAAAAACAAGTTCAGCAAGTGTGTGCCAGTCAGTTTAAACGCTGCTGGTTGGAAAACATCTGGGCACAATAATTCAGGATAAAATTAATAGTCATAAGGAAACTGAGGTTAATTCAAGAAATCCAGCGTGGATTTGTTGTGGAAAAATTGTGTTTAACAAACTTACAGGACTCTTTTTGGAAGAGGTAACAGTGAGAATTACTGAAAAAATGCAGTTGATGTGGTGCATACGGACTTACAAATGATGTTTGACAGTGTTTGATTAGTGATCAAAGTTAGAGCTTATGGAATAGAAGCTGCAGCAGCAACATGTTTTTGGTCTGGAGGATAGTTTGTAGTGAAGTTCCCGTGAAATTGGGACTGGGGCCCTTGCTCACCCTGAACTATATTATTGAGCTAGCCCTGGGTGTATGGGGCACAATTTCAAAGTTTGTGGATTATATTAAACATGGAAACTTTGTGAACTAGAAGGTTAATTTGGAACTTCAAAAAGACGTGGACTAGTTGGCGGAATGCTTGGGCAGGTGGCAGATGAATTTCAATGCACAGAAAAATGAAGTGATTAATTTTGGTTTGAAGAATGTGGTGTCACAATATATAGTAATATAATTGCATAGTTTTGTTTCAATTAAGGAATGATTTGTCTTTTGAAAATGGACAAAGACTCTAAAAGCTGCATCCTAGGAGTCACACAATCACTTGTTAATTGACTGCAGCAAAAAGCAGAGAGACTGATGTATTATCTTAAGAGTCAATCATGAAAAATAAATAAAAATCTTCCAGGAATTTCAGGGCTTTACACTAAAACTACAAAAGGTGTGACTATTTAAAGGCTTCTGCAAAGGTTAAACAGAAAGTTGAAGTATTCTGGAGTACGGTGTCCAGTTCTGGCTGCCCTGTTCTAGGAAGGATATTATTAAACCCAAGAGGGTTCAGAAGAGATTTACCAGGATGTTGCCAGAAGTGGAGGGACTGACTTATTAGTTGAGGATGGATAGGCTGGGACTTTTTTTCATTGATGTGTAGGAGGTTGAGAGGTGACCTTATAGAGGTTTATAAAATAGTGAGGAGTATAGATAAGATGAATGGCAGGCGTCTTTTTCCTCGGGTGGAGGATTCAAGACCAAGGACCATTTTTTAAGGCGAGAGGAGAAAGATTTTAAAAAAACGACATGACAGGCAATTTGTTACACAGGCAGTGGTTTGCGTCTGGAATGAACTTCCAGAAAACATGGTGGCTGTGGGTAGAGTTACAACATTTAAAAGACATTTAGATAAGTACATGACCAAGAAATGTTTGGAAGGTAAAGGGCCAAGTGCAGGCAGGTGGGACTAGTTTAGTTTGGGATTATGGTCAGCATAGACTGGTTGGACTGAAGGGTCTGTTTCTATGCTATATGACACTATGATTCCAAAAGGAATTCTAACATTATTGACTTTGTTTCATGGAGCAATGATTCTTGAAAGTTATCTTCAGCAGCTATTTTGTTTGTTTATGATTAAAAGCTAACTCAAGGTTGTTGAGTGTTTACAGATCTCGGGTGACTATGTGGATCTGAACTAAGTGTGAACACAGCATGTGAGAGTTGGAGTTTTCTCTTCAATACTGAGTTACAGAGAAAAGCATCCAGAAAGCCTTTCTGTCCTGCTGATGAGGATTCCTTGGAGAAAAAGATAGTAGATTTGATTGCAAAAATCATGCAGAATCTAGGCAGACTATGTACAGGGAAAACAAACAGTCCCTACTCAAGAAAGGGTCAAGAACAAAAAGGCACTGGTTTAAAGTAATTGATAGCAGAAGCAAATGATGAAGAATCATTTCAATGCGGCAAGTGGTTTAGGCCTGGAATGCACTGTTTTGGCATTGAGACAGATTAAATTGAGGCATTCAAAAGGGAATTAGACAGTTATCCAAAAAGGAAGACTATGCAGGTTTAGAGGTTGAAGACAAAATAATGACTCTAAGTGAATTGCTTGTTCAGAGAACATCAATGGATAAATGAATACAAAAAGTGCTAGAAATCACAACGGGTCAGGCAGCATCCATGGAGAGAAAGCAGTCTAACATTTCGATTCTGGAAGACACTTCATCAGAACTGACGTCAGCTCTGATGAAGTGTCATCTAGATTCGGAACATTAGCTTGTTCTGTCCATGGATGCTGCCTGACCCGTTGTGATTTCCAGCATTTTTTGTTTCCGGTACAAATTCCAGCATCTAAGGTAGTTTGCTACTACCAATGGTCAAATGGTCTCCTCTGCACTCCAATAATTCTACAATCTGCCATTATTGAAACATGGTTACAAGTTGGCTAATGTTAGAAGATAAATATTCCAGGGTACACAACTTTTCAAAACGCCAGGGAGATTGGAAAAGGCTAAGGAATAAGCCGATGACAAAAATAATTTCATTGGTGAGA
>NC_063334.1:89556153-89615458 GCF_021869965.1 Rhincodon typus
TGATGCTGCTTGGCCTGCTGTGTTCGTCCAGCCCTGCACCTTGTTGTCTCGGATTCTCCAGCATCTGCAGTTCCTACTATCCCCAAAAAAGAATCAGTATGGTTTGAGATTAGGAACACCTGTGGCGAGAAAACCCTAGTAGGAGTAATTTATAAGATGTCCTAACAGTAAATGTAGCAGTGGACGGCACAAAATAAGAAATTGGAGCTTGTTACAAAAACACAAATTTTTGCAGGTATTTAATCTTCCTATAGACTCAACCAATCACACCGATAAAAGTGATCTGCAAGGTGATTTTAAAAAAGAATTCTATGACAGTTTGCTGGAGCAATATGCTGTGAAACCACTAAGTGAAAACATTATTTTATATGCCATATTGTGTAATGAGATAGGTTAATTTGTAATGCCATTAAAAAAAAAATCCAGTGGGAATCATTACAATATGATTGATTCAGATTAATTTTGAAAATAACAGATTCACAATCACAAGTAAGAATCTTAAACAAAACCAAGCACATAGCTATGAGGTGAGTATTAACATAGTTTGGTTGGTAAATAGATTAAGACAATAAATAACAATAAATAACCCTCGAGAAACATTAAAGTAGAGAATTCAAAATGTTCATCAAAAATATATTTCATTGAAAAACAGAAACTCAGTGAAATAAGATCAATGCGTGACTTCCCAAGGAGGTTAAATGTATTAATATATTTATGAAGAGGCTTAAAGTGTTGCAAAGAATAATTGATTGAGGATAGGGAGTTTTCTAAAAGCCAAAGAGCCCACCACAAATATAATTTTGAAAATAAAGTTATCATCATGTGAGGAGGGGTGATCAGCTTTTAATCCCGTCTCAGTCAATTATAACCAATATTTAAATTTCATATTTTAGCATACAGCTGCAACGCTTCAATTAAAACTTAGTTAACTGGATCAAAATGAAGGAGCCAATTAATTACAAGGTCGTTTTGAGTGAAAGAATGATGAATTTGATAATCTCCTAACCCAGAAGGAATTAACAAAAACCCAACTGGCATACTCACAAACCACAGGTAATAATTTGAGAACAAAGGTCGGGTGGGGTGCCCAGCACAGCCAAGAAGATAAAGACAGCTCACTTTAAAATTTTGAGTCTTTGAATTATGTTAGCAAAAGATTAGACCCAACTGTATATCTGTTGTCCTGTTTCCTCAGTTGTGGCAAATCTTGTAGTAACCTTCATTTCTCATGAATGGTGCTTTTTCCAAATTGCAATTTCAGTGACATTTGTTTCAGACATTGAGAGAGAGAGAGGGGGAGATATCAAAAAAAGGAAGAAAAGTCTTTTAGTATTCTTGCTACTATTTGTCAATGGTTCTTTCTCTCTCTCTTTCTTTGCTCAAAAGCTGTTGATATTTTGTTACTTTGCATTTTTTAGTATCTGTGATACTGCACCATTTCAAGATGGATAGTTGGGAGTAACTCTTAATCCCTCAATATGTGAATTAATCCTGCAGGTGTTAGTAAAACAAGAGATGCAACTTCATTGACACCTAACTAAGTTTCAGCACCACTCAATTAAAATGGTAGTTTCAATACAACCATTGCTGTTCCCCTCGCTTTTTGACTCACCTTTCCTCCTACTGCCCACCTCATAGCTTCCCTTGTGGCACAGCACGCAACTTCCCTCATTCTCTGCTCCCCTCACCTCTCAACCTGCCATTTCCCTCCTTGCCTAACTCACTGCTCCCACTTCCCACTCTCCTCGCCACCCTAGTCTCTGCTTTGCTCAGGGAATGAGGCTGCAAGTGCTCATTCTGAGTGACCATCTGAGTCAAAGGATTTGCACATACCTTATAAGTGGGAGATTTAAGAAAAAATAATTGAAGCTAATTTATTAAATTTTCTAATGCTGTGAGTTTGATATGGAAAGGAAAGCTTTCTGGCAAACCTCGGTTAACATACACTGAAAATTTTCAGATGTAGGAAGCTACCTGTAACATGGCTGACAGTACTGCCAGAGGCACCATGACTAGAGAGACAGTGAGTGGAGCCGATAGGGAGCCGCAAGGGATGAGGCACCAAAAAGAATCACTATCAAGGAAATTGTACAAACATCTTTGGAACAGAGTTACAATGGTTTTATCTCAATATCAGGTCTTATTTGTAGTTTCCTACAAAACTATAAACAGTTGTTTCACATTGGGATTTCAATTAGCAGTTCAATCAAAGCTACCTTTAGATCCACCATGGCTTAAAACTCATTTTACTAAAATAGGATATACTTTCTGATTCCAAGGCTGGTCTTATTAACAAGTTATGAGTTCCTGACTAGTCTTATTAACAAGTTATGAGTTCCTGACTGAGATTGGATCTGCCTGCAGGAGCCTGCTGTTAAAGGGAATGAGAAATAAAACAGCAGTTGCAGCTCTTAAAATGGGACAGCTGCTTTTAATGTAGACACTTCTGTTATTGGCACAAAAGGAAAACTAATCAACACAATGAAAAACAGATTAACTGGTCATTCATCTCCGTGTAATTTATGGAACATTTTTGCTGGGAAACTGGCTGCTGTGTATTTCAGCATAATAAAGGTGACTATTCAAAGGCAGCTTCTCACAGTTTGAGGAAGTGATAAGGCACTATATAAACGCAGATACTTTTTCTTTCACGAAGTGTGAACAGAGGCAGTTATTGTTTTTTCTTGACATAGACCCTTTTTTTGCCAATAGAACAATTACTTGTTTAATATACAAAAAACACATTTAGCTTATTAAGTTCTCACTCCATACACTTTAGTATTTCTATTTTTTTCTATTTGTTATCCAATTCGCCTTGAGAAGATTTTGTAGAGCTCCAGCAAAGGCTTGTGACAAAAGCTTGTAATTTCTCATCATGATCATCTTTCCTAAATATTTTGTCCTAACCTCCCGCTGTGTTCCTTTGTGAATTTCTTTTTTGCTTTTATGCTACCATCTGGTTACCAGTGGAACTAATTTGTTGCTGTTTATCACATCATAACCCTTCATGATTTATAATATAGAAAGGTCAAAATCAGTCTCTGCTTCATTCCATCAGCTATGTTAGAGCAAGACAAAGCTTTTAAATCCTCTTCCCATCTAATTTTGTACTGGCATAACCAATGTGTTGTATACTTTTCCATTGTTATATCCTTTCTATAGTGGGTTGTCCATGACTGTTTACACTGTCCTTTTGTGTAATGGGCTGTCCATGACCGCATACAATGCAGCTGACATATACAAAACCAAGAGCTGGCAATTTCTCAATGACTGTATGAAATATTTTGTTCCCACAGTTCAATTTACTTCACAATGTAGACTTGTGCATTTGCTTTCAATCTAACACTCAACCTCAGAGGAAATCAGACAAATAATTATTATAATTCAAGGAAAATCTAAATTTAAATACCAAGCACTGCATTTTATCCAATTAATAGGGCAATTGCAAATAAAAATCTAAATGAAAATATTGTAAATTGTTATGATCCCATCTGATAGTACTACTAAGCGACTCAGATCCCTGGATGAAATCTGGCTTGTTAAATGACACATGGAATCTTTTTGGGGTCAGAGTGCCATGGTGGAATTTGTGGAAGAATTAGACAAGGTGACCAGCATCACGTTCCATTTTTCATGCTGTTCACAAATGGCCAGCTGAATTTCTAACTAGGCAGTGGTGAGTTGCCAATTAAGGAGGTTATCACTTGTTAAACACTTTGTTAATGCTGCAACTTACCTCACAAATATTCAACATTTTATATTACGAAATGGGCCAAAATATCAAGAAAATTCATCATGGAAGCCACAGCAGGTATCTGGCAGATTTATCTCACTGCTTGACCCAAAGGACCTAGAAGTTACATATGGTGAAAGTGTATAACAGAGCATCATCCATGGGCACTACCTTCACACACTCTTCATCCAAAGGCATTAGACCTTGAATTTGCTAAACCACATGAACACCATGGCATGTCTTCAATACACTGGCAGGCCAGTCATGAAGCACAGCAGTCCTCAGTCTAGGGTATGGTCATCTTGCTGTATGTCAACATGTGTTGCACCATGTAACAGCAGCTTGCGAGCAAAAACATCGCGTGTGCAGCAAGCAAGCAGCCATGACTCAAAGTCTTATGGCAGTAATCCTCAATGAAGTCTGTGGAGGCAACCATCAGCCTGGGGGTGTTGGCACAATGAATCAATGGCTACCTCAGATACCAGTCCTGGGATTGTTCGTGGTCAGGGATCCAGTTTGTGTGTTCTCAGTCAGAGGGTTCGTGTCTCTACAGTACAGGGAGTGGGTCAGAGTCCTGTTGCTCCATAGTAGCCAGCGCAGCAGGAAGGGCTAATGTGGTAGGGGAATGTACACCAATCAGCCATGGATCTGGGCATTTCACCTCCAGAACTCAAGGGGACAGGCAATGGACTATCCACAGAAACTAAAGGGAAAGGCTGTTGAAGAGGACAAGGGCAGGCACTGCCTCAGTTAAGGAGCATTCTCAAGTTATATTCTTCATGACTGGAGGCTGCAGGCTGGGGAAGGGGGTTGATGGTTGTGAAGTGGGGTTGGTAACACTATATGTAAGGGGCGGATGTAGTAAAGTGTGGATTGGAAGAGTGTCATATGGAGTTCGTCCATGGTACCCTGGAGTACATTGCCTTCAAGGAGTAGTCTGAGTGCAGGGAATGACCACACTTGGTCACCACATATGCCAAGGGCTGGATGGGAAGGGTTCATAGGTGTGAGCAGATGTAGATCGTTTTGGGTAAGTGTGATTCCTATGGGATTGATGGTATGAGTTATAAGGAAGGGGATGGGGAATTTTTGTGAATCATTGACGTAGTCAGGAGGAGACTGGCTGAGGAATCTAGGAATCTAGAAACCCTTCATCAGAAATGATGATTTCTGAAGGGTCTAGGCCCGAAACGTTAGCCTTCCTGTCCTATGATGCTGCTTGACCTGCTGTGTTCATCTAGCTCCGCACCTTGTTGTCTCGGATTCTCCAGCATCTGCAGTTCCTACTATCTCTGATTCAATTTTAACCCCACTGCGAAGCCTCTTCTAAGGATGCCTAGCCTGAAGAAGTTACCCTCCTCCCTCCAGACAAACCTCAGGGGAAGCCATTTCAGATGAAGGGTCTCGACCTTAAACGTCAGCCTTCCTGTCCTATGATGCTGCTTGGCCTGCTGTGTTCATCCAGCTCTGCACCTTGTTGTCTCTTGTTTAAGTTCTACTTAACTGATTCTCCATTGTTTCTGTCCAGTGAACTATTCTTTCCTACTTGAAGCTTTCAAAATGTTTTAGCAGATTTCTAACCTGCATATTTCTAAACAACACTCTGGTTTTGCAAATTGCACACATAAAATTTACTGATAATTTGACTGCACTTTCCCTGGATTGTTCAGAAAAGAAATCCCCTTATATGAGAAAAAAATACAGGTACTTGCTTCTGACCCTAGTCAGATCACCCTTGACTTGCCCTGAAAACCTTCAAACGCTGGGTTTTAGAAACTCAGATCAATACTTGATTATTTTGAACTGAAAACAAGATAATGTTTACCTAGCTGTCATAAACCACCACAGTATAAACAACTTTTCCCTTCACTGTACAGGGGTTTGCAGTCACTTGTTCTCTGACACATACTGGATTAAGTCATTATTCTGAAAGGACTGTCTGACTTAGTTTTTGTTTTATAAGATGTCCTTCACAACAGTAAGAAATACCCATATGCCACTACTTTGAAATCCAAACTATCAAAATGATGTTAATTTACGCATAAGTCATACACTTTTCTTCACAAATAGTGCAGCATACAGATCTGATAATTTAGGACATGATGCTAACCCTTACTACTGTCGTTGTTCCAGACTGATGGTATAGTGGTACTATTATTGCCCTATTGATCCATAGACCCTGGTTAAGTCTCTGGGGAAATGGTTTGAAAGCTTTCATGACAACTGGTGTAATTAAATGCAATTAATTACTTTGAAATATAAAGCTTTATCTCAGTAATGGTAACCGTGAGAATTATAATTGTTGTAAAAGTCGATTTGATTTGATAATGTCTTTCAGGGAGGGAAATCTGCATTGTTACCTGATCTGGCCTACATGTGACATCAAAATGGCTGATTTTTAGAAATGGCTTAGCAAGCCATTCTGTTTAAGGACAATCAGGAATAAACAGCAAATAATGACTTGCCAATGACACCCATCTCCCATGAAAGACTAGCAGCTGGGTAAAAATGAATGTGAACTGATTAATTTAGCTACTAACAGCAAGTGTATGTTTGTTGCTATGTTTTAAAACCAGCATAATTTTCACTTTCTTTTCTGCACCAACATTACAAGTACCTAAAAATCTATTAAATTTTACCCAAGTCATTGGTAAGTTTGCAGTTGTTGCCTCTTCCTAATTGCTCCTAAACTGAACGGCTTGTTCAGGCCTTTCTAAGGGCATTTAACAGTCGACTATTTTGATGTCACATGTCGGTCAGACCAGGTAAAGGTTCAGATTTCCTAATCTGAAGGATAAAAATTAATCAAACAGGCTTTTACAACGATCATTTATAATTATCCAAAGCATTGAAAAGTAGTCACTTGCAACCCTTTACAAGTTCCTCTCACATATTGGAAATAATACTATTTTTTGTACAATCCTACAAGCAGCAAATATAAATTAAAACTTAACATGAGTTAGCTGATCCGCTCAAAACACGAGGGTCATACATTCCTTTTGGTGGCAGTGCAATGGGCAGTACAGTGAAGAGTCTTCTTATGCCATCTTCCTGCACAGCTCGCAATATATTCTGTGAAGAACAGAGTGCATGCAAAGGTGTCCCCAGCGTGCATCAGAATTTGTTGAATTAGAGCTGTTGTGGTTTGTTTGCATTGCTACAGGATTCCCCTGTTGACCACAGAGCCTGCAAGCAGCAATAAAATGCGGTCCAGGGGCCAATCCACCAGTTGCAATCATTCAGATGAGGGAAGGGCTCCAATTTAAGTGCTGCTACTTCAATATAGTTGGAAATGGACACCTCACAAATCATGAACACTACACCAAAATAAAGGCAATTAAATGTTAAGCACATTGTTTTGTCAAAGTTCTCAAGACCAGCTTGAGAAAATTGATTGATATTCTCAGGTTAGAAAAGGTGAAAAAAAGTGTGTACCAAATAGGTTTATTCTTGTAGCTAGTAAATCAATCCTGAAATTTAACTCAATACAACCTTATTCTTCTGGTTTGTCCCACAGTGAATTGCTTCACTAGCTACAGACTTTAAAAAAATAGTTTATTTGGCCACATTTCTATTTGACGTGTTTGATTAGGAACAATTTCTTATAGTTGAGATTACAAGTTAACAATAAAAATTGAGCCAGTTGTAAATTTAATCCAATGAACAGTGAATTTGGGAATGAATACATTTCTTACCTTGTGTTCAACTTTAAATTGCTGTAAGGGTTTGTGAATGGAGTGTTGGACTATTCTTCAGAGATGCATTAACCTAGTTTTTTACATTGAAGAGGGAGTACAACAAATTACAGGCTTCAGACACTACAGGCCAGATTTAACAATAACCATTATCATTGAAGATATGGTATTTAGATCAGCATGGTCAAGAGAGAGGCATTGGTTTTCCAAGGGCAGGTAAATCTCCCTGATTAAATCAGAGGATGAAACAGGCTGATGTAGGAGTCCTAGGTAACAAGGTGTAGTGCTGGATGAACACAGCAGGCCAAGCAACATCAGAGGAGCAGGAAAGCTGATGTTTCATTTCTGAAGAAGGGTCCAGACCCGAAACGTCAGCTTTCCTGCTCCTCTGATGCTGCTTGGCCTGTTGTGTTCATCCAGCACTACACCTTGTTATCTCAGATTCTCCAGCATCGGCAGTTCCTACTATCTCTGATATAGGAGTCCTGTTTGTTTTTGGTAGCAGGATGTCATCAATGTTCATTAGTGAGTTAACTGAGACCAATTATCCCTCTCATCCACGGCAGTTCCGAGGTGAGTCAGGAATTAAACTGAGTCCACAGGGGCCTTCTGTAAAGTCGCAAGGCCTACCTGGCAGCAAAAAACACTCTTTAAGTTTGCCACCAGGACAACAGGGACAGAGTGGTACTGGAAGCCATTCCTACCCTCACCTCTGAGACACCTCTTGTGATCCACCACGTTGTAACCACCATCCTGCGAGCATCCAACCATATGTATTAGGAATGGGAGTAGGCCATTCAACCCCTCAACACTTCAATCAATACTGCCATTCTCGGTTGATCTGATTGTAACCTCAAATCTGCATTCTTGAAGACCTAGCCGTGATGATCTTTCACCTCCTTCCTTAGCAAGATTCTATCTACTTTGGCCTTTAAATTATTCAACAACTCCACTTCAACCATCTTTTCAAGGAGACAGTTCCAAAGACTCACAATCCTATCAGAGGATAAAAACATAGTTGCCCACTCTCTCTTTTAAGTGGGTAACCACTTACTTTTAAACAGTGACCTCCAATAAGAAGAAACTTTCACTCGATGTCTACGTTAAGATCCCTGAGGATCTTATATGTTTTTCAAAAACATCTTTCGCTTTCTAAACTCCAGTGGATGCAAGCTTCCTTTCTCCAAGCTTTCCTCATGAAACAATTCTCCCCATGCCCTAGCTCAAGGTATTAGTCTAGTAAAATTTCTCCAAACTGCATCCAATACACTTATATCCTTTCTTCAATAAGCTGCCTAATACGGTGCACAGTACTTCAGATCATGTCTCACCAGTGTCCTGTATAACTGAAACATGACCTTCCTCATGATGTCCTCAATTCCCCTCACAATAAATTATAGCATTCTATTAACATTCCTAATTAGGTGCTGTATCGGCATTTTGCAATTCACGCGTAAAGACATCCAGATCCCTCTTCACCTCAGAGGTATTCAATCTCTCACCATTTCAATAATACATTTCCTTTTCATTCTTCCTTCATTCATAGTCCTAGGCCTTGTTTGTATCAGCATCTACAGCTACCATTCCCACTTCCACAGACGGCATGAGGAGTTGCCACCTTGTAATTGAGCAGCAGTTCTCATAGAACCAGAGGAATATAGAAATTAGGAGCAGACATAGTCAATTCAACCCTTTGAGTCCACTCCGCCATTTAACATCATCATGGCTTATCTTACCCTGGTCTCAACTCCATTTTCCTGACTGCTCTCCATAGTCCTTTACCCCACTTTTCATCAGGAACATATCTATTTCTTTCTTGAATCTGTTGATTGATTCTGTCTTTACTGCACTCTGTGGCAGTGAGTTCCACAGATTCATAATGCTCTGTGAGAAGTAGTTTCTCCTCACCTCAGTTTCAAACCTATCCCCTCTCACTCAATACCAATGACATCTTGTTCTAGCCTGTCCCACAAGGGGGAAAATCTGTTCAATGTCCACTTATTCAATATCCTTTAGTATTTTATATGATTCAGTCAGATCCCCATTCATTCTTCTGAACTCCAGCAAGTACAAGCCCAAGCTATTCAACTGCTAATCATATGACAGCCCTTTCATCCCTGAAAGCAACCTGGTGAACCTCCTCTCAACGGCCTCCAGTGCCACCACATCCTCCCTCAATGAGGAGACAATCCACCAGCTGTGGCCTCACCAATGCCCTTTCTTTAGTCTTATTATCCAGACCTTTTGCAATAAATGCCAAGGTTCCATTTGCCTTTCTTATGATATGCTGCACCTGCATACCTACTTTCTGACGCACTTTGAATCTGCTTCCTGAGGTTCATTAGATTATGAGAGAAATAGGTAATGTGGATCGGATGGCATTTTTCCATTAGTAGAAGGCTTATAATCAGATGGCATAGAAATTAAGGTAAGAGGTAGAAGGCTAAGAATTAAATAATAATTTGCCCATTTATTTTTCCATCCAAAATGTCCCACCGAGTCTGCACTAACCCTCCGAAGAGCATTCTACCCAGACCAACCTCCCTACCCTATCTCTATAACCCTGCATTTCCCATGGCCAATACCTGACCTACACATCCCTGGATACTATAGACAATTAGCATGGCCAATCTACCTATCCTGCACATCTTTGGAGTGTGGGAGGAAACTGAAGCCCCCAGAGGAACTCCACGCAGATACAGGGAGAATGTGCATACTCCACAAAGACAGCCATCCAAGGTTGGAATCAAACCTGGTTCCGTGGCACAGAGAGGCAGCAGTGCTAACTACTGAGACACCGTGATTGGAATGTGGCTTCCGAAATCTATACACCCAGGAAAACTGGTTTCCCATATGTTATCTGAACTGTCATTGTCTGGATGTTTATCTTTTCTTTCAAATGTTAATTTCCATTCAGGGAACTCTGGATTTATTTATCCTACCTTTTCCATTAGAGGCAATCTATCTCAATTGTACACAAACCAGCTGCTCCATGGCCCATCATTCTGTGATTGATCCTCCAAACAACCTCTTATTCTACCCAATCTTGCTTAGCTCTGTTCTAGCCTGACCAATTGACATTTCTTGTCTGGATGTCATTCTCCAAGACCAACCTGAATGTTATGATACAATGGTCACTGTCTTCTAAATGTTCCCCACTTTGGTAACAAAAAGAATAAAAGGTATCTATTCAGCCAAGTTCTTGTTGGGGATCTGACTTGTCTAGTACTAACACCAACTAGGCATTAACTCATATGATTGGGGTCACTAGATCATAAGAGGCTACAATTTTGCCAAGTGCACTAGGAAAAAGTTATTTGGAGATAAAAGTGTGTCAATGCAATGGGAGCTATTCAAGGAGGAAATAGCAAGAGTACAGTGCAAATATATTCCTGTAAAGACAAAGGGTGGGACTAAGACTGAAGAATCTTGATGGCAAGGGACGTACATATTAGGATTAAAAAAAAGAGAGGTTTGTCAAAAATACCAAGGGATCAATGTGGCATAGTCCCTTGAGGAGTATAAAAGTGCAGGGACAAATTGAAAAGTGAATTAGGAAAGCAAAAAGAGTGCTGAAAATGCATTGGAGGGTAGATTAAAGAAAAAAAAAGCAAGTTTATTTTAAATGTACAAAAAGAGCAAGAGAAAAACCAGGGAAAAACTGAGTGCATTAGGGACCATAGAAGTAACATGTGTATGGATCTGGAAGATGGGGGCTCCGTTCTCAATTAGTACTGTGTAATGCTTTCAAAATAGAAAGAAAACAGACATAGATATTGACATCAGTGTTGAGGACTGTGAAACATTCAAAGAAATTATCAAAGAGAGAGAGAGAGGAGTTATGGCTAGACCTAAGGAAATCACATGCCGGTCAGTCTAACTTCAGTGATGGGGAGGTTATTAGAAAAAAATCAGGGATAATCAGCGTGTATTTGCTAAAGGAAGCTCACGTTTGACAAATTTGATCTTTTTTTTGAGGTAGCCAGGAGCATTGATGAAGATAATGCGTTTGACGTGTTCCTCATGGACTTTAGCAATAGCAATAGCAATAGCAAATGGAATTGTACCTCGAAAAATGAGAGGTGATGCACTTGGGAAGGGTTAACAGGCAAAGGATTGTAGGTCTCTGGAAAGTACTGAAGATCAAAGGGACCTTAGTGATCATATCCATAGATTCCCAAAGTTACCTAAGGTGGTTAAGAAGGCATATGGGATACTTGTCCTTTTTAGCCAAGGCATAGAATATAAGAGCAGAGAGGTTATGCTGGAACTGTATAAAATGCTGGTTAAGCCACAACTGATATACTGCATGTGTTTCTGCTCACCACTTTATAGGAAGAACATAATTGTGCTAGAGAGGTTGAAGAAGAAAGATGTAATTGGACTAGAGGGTGTAGAGGAAGGATGCATTTGCAATAGAGAAGGTGCAGAGGAAGGATATTATCGCACAAAGGATGGTGCAAAGGAGATTTACCAGGATGTTGCATGGGCTGAAGAGTATGAGCTACGAGGAAAGATTGGTTAAGCTGAGTTGTTTTCCTTGGAACAGTGAAGGTTGAGAGGGAACATAATAGAGGTTTAGTAGATTATGAGAGAAATAGGTAGTGTGGATCGGATGGCATTTTTCCCATTTGTTTTGTTTATTCATTCACGGGATGTGGGCATCGCTGGCTAGGCAGCATTTATTGCCCATCCCTAATTGCCCAGAGAGCAGTTAAGAGTTAACCACATTGCTGTGAGTCTGGAGTCACATGTAGGCCAGACCAGGTAAGGATGGCAGTTTCCTTCCCTAAAGGACGTTAGTGAACCAGATGGGTTTTTCCTGACAATTGACAATGGATTCATGGTCTTAAGTAGATTCTTAGTTCCAGATATTTTTATTGAATTCTAATTCCACTGTCTGCTGTTTCAGGATTCGAACCCAGGTCTCCAGAACATTATCTAGGTCTCTGGATTAACAGTCCAGCAATAATATCACTAGGCCATTGCCTCCCCTAATAGAAGGCTTATAATCAGTTGGCATAGAAATTAGGGTAAGAGGTAGAAGGCTAAGAAGAAAGTTGGAGAAATTTTAGAGGCTGGTAGGATTCTGAATCTCACTGCTTGAAAAGGTAGTTTTATAAACAGCTTTGTTTTAAGAACTGATGTCAGTACTCACCATAACAATCCTCCATTAACACATGCATGAAATGAACATGGCATAAATTTTAAAAAACTGTCAATATGCTTAAGTATAGGTTAGAACTTCTTTAGTTGTTAATATGACATCTCAGTTCATAAAGTCACTTATCAAAACCTCTGAAAATATTTTATTTTATCTGGTGAAGCATTCCATCTTGACAAGCAAATAGAAATGACTCAGATAAACGTGAATTTTATACTAACAAAGGATGACAATGAAACAAATTGATTAGTTGACCAAGTTGTATTATGTAACAGTGCTAAGGTGCTCCAAGGCGAGATCGTGTTTAGTACTCCTACTGCCAGATTGGTGAACTTCAACTTCTCAGCTGAAGCCCCAAACTCCATTGTTCATGATACAACTGTTGTTTTGTGCTGATTCAGGTGAAGGATGACAATGCCACAGAAGGGAGCATTTTCCATCTTGCAGCCGGTAACAATGTATTCTTAAGTTATATACGGTGCTGTCAGCATTGCCAGTGCACTTCAATCATGTGGCCTCAGCCAGAGCTTCAGAGGGACACAAACTTTGCAAATTACCAGCTGCATTTCACATCTCAGAGATCTGAAAACTTTGATAACCACAAAGAGTCTTTGTTAGGTAAAATGCTTGCAACTAAGCTGAGGCTGTTAAATCAAACCCTTTGTGATACTTAATAACTCCAATTAAGAGAGGACTTTTTGAGCTGCATTAAATCCTGAGTTTGTAAAATTTAAAGGCATGACTTCTGTCACAATTTATTCCTTGTACTGCACTGATAAAAATGCTTTTAAGTGTGATCATTAAAGGTGATGTAGTTTTTGCAGTACTCATTAATTTAGTGAATAATAAAAATGTTTTGATGTCTCTGAATTTGACGTCACTTATTAACAATTTGAACAAGCAAACATTCAGCGAAAATTGTCGTAACTATGGATAATGGGCTTTATTATCTTATTGACCTATTTTAATGAGAACACCATTTGTAATATTTAATTGTCAGGTCAAAGTTGGACTCTTGTCTGAAAAGAAGCAAAGCTATCACTTACACATGGATCTGATAAAATATGCACATTTTAAGAAGTCATTCATTTCAACAGCTCTCAAATTACAATACTAAGACATGATATCCAGGAGACAGGCAAAGGGAGTGGAGAGTGCACAAGGGGCCTATGTATGAAGAACCAAATTCTCAGAGAAAAAGAACGTAAGAACAAGGACCAGGTGTAGGTCTTCAAGCCCTCGAGCCTGCTCCATCACTTGATGTGATCATGGTTGAAACTATCTTGGATTCAACTTCACTTTCCTGTCACTCCACATAACCCTTAAACCCATAATTAAATATGTCTATCTCCTCCTTAAATTTGCTCAATGTCCCACTATCCACAACACCATTGTGAATTCCACAGATTTATCACTCTTTGAGAGAAGTAATTTCTCCCCATCTGTGTTTTAAATCTACTACTTCTTACCTTAAAACTATGACATCTTGTTCTAGCTTGCCCCACAAGAGGAAACATCATCTCTAGATCTACTTTGTCAATCTTCTTTAAAATCTTATATACCTCAATTAGATCTCCTCCCAATGTCCTGCGGAGTAGAAGCTCAAACAGCTTAAGCTATCTTCATAAGACAGAGCCCTCACCTCTGAAGAGAATCTAGTGAACGTCCTCTGATTTGCCATCAATGCAACTCGAGTAAGGGGACCAAAAACATACGCAATATTCCTGGTATCAGACCTGGACAAAATTGAATTGAATTTAATTTGATTGAATCATTTACTGTCACATGTATTCAATGTAAAAATAGAGTGAAAAGTGTGTACCTATGCAGTACATGTAGACAAGGTAAAGAGTATGAGGATATTGAATACAGAAATAAGAGTTCTAAATTTCATATGTTCAAGGATATCTGCCATTCAGCAGAAAGGAAAAGCAATAGAACTTAAAAGTGACAATGCTGGTCTGAACCAGACTTCCACGTTACCAGATTTTGCTGGCTTTTATTTAGCTAGTCTTTCATTAAGACAGTTTCACCAAAACTCTAAAACCTCCTACCTCCAATTCTTAGCAGATACACCTTCAGACATGCCAAAGCACGTATTCTCTGGTTTCTGTTCCCCAAACTCATTTCTTTCTATAACTTCAACTGCACCTTTGAAAACCTCCTTAAAACACACTTCTTCATCTGAGCTTTTGATCATTGTTCTTGATACCATCATGTTTAACTTGGTGACCATATTTTAATAGACCAAAAGACCATAAGATATAGGGGCAGAATTAGGCCATTCAGCCATTCAGCTAATGGCCCCAACATTTTATCATGGCTGATATGTTTCTCAACTCCTTTCTCCTACCTGCTCTCCATAATCCTTAACCTCCTCACTAATCAAGAACCTCTCTATCTCTGTCTTAAATACATTCAATGACTTGATCACCACAGCGTTCTGTGGCAATGAGTTCTGCAGAGTCACCACGCTCTGAAGAAACTCCTCCTCATCTCAGTTCTGAAGAGTCAGCCTTTACCCATGAGGGCGTGTCCCTGGGTACTAGTCTCTCCTACTAATGGAAACATTTCCTTCACATTCACTCAGTATCCTGTAAGTTTTAATCAGATACCCTCCATCCTTCTAAACTCCATTGAGCACAGACCCTGAGCCCTCAGCCATTCCTCATATGACAAGCACTTCATCCCTGGGGTCATTCTTGTAAACTTCCTCTGGACCCCATCCAACACCAGCACATCTTTCCTTAGATACAGGGCACAAACTGCTCACAATATTCCAAACGCGGACTCGCCAGAGTCTTATACAGGTTGAGCTGTACAATTCTGCTCTGGTTTTCTACCCCTATTAAAGTGAATGCCAACATTGCATTTGCCTTCCTAACTGCCAGCTGAACCTGCATGTGAATGTTAAGAAAATCCTGAACTAGGATCTGCCAAGCCCTTTGGCGCTTCAGATTTTCAAAGCCTTTTCCCATTTAGAAATTAATTGATGCCTCTATTCTTCCCACCAAAGTGCAGAATCTCACATGTGCCCACATTGTATTCCAGCTGCCACTTCTTTGCCCAGTCTCCTAGCCTGTCCAATCTTTCTGCAGGATCCCCGTTCCCTCAACATTATCTGTTCCCCCATCTATCTATTTGTTTTTAAGAGGTGCATTTTGTCCTGGTTTCTACAACGAAGAAAGGAAATTGAAGTTCAACTGTTAGAAACTATGTTTGATTAAATGGTTGAGAATAAACAAGGACAGCAGGAGGACAAAGTGGATATTTTTTAGCTGAATTAAAACAGAGAGGAAAATCTAAAGCAGTTGTATAAAAAGCATACACAGAGGAAGAATCTGAGTGTACCCCAGAATGTTATTACCTTAAAAATGAAGTCTTGGTGAGGAAATGGAAGCTATCACATACTCAGGTGGATGAAAAATGGGCAGAAGTTCATCAAGTTGCATTACTGGTGGGTTACAGAAAGGAGGTGTTACGGGGAGCACATGAATTACCAAAAGGAGGTCATTTGGGAGTAAGGAAAACTCTCAAGCCAAAATAAAAAAAACATTTTTATTAGCCTAGTCTGCATTAGGATGTGGTTGAATTTTGCCAGAAATTTCATACATGACAGGTAATTGGAAAACCTCAGGCAGTGATAAAACCAACAGTCTTCATACCCATTCCCGCATTTGAGGAATCTTTCACAAGAGTCTTAGTTGATTTGCATAAGACACTTACCTAAAACAAAAAGGGGGAATCAGTATTTGTTGACCGTAAGTATCTATTGTATTTGGGCAGCACTGTGGCTCAGTGGTTAGCACTGCTGCCTCACAGTGCCAGGGACACGGGCTCAATTCCAACCTCGGGTGACTGTCTGTGTGGAGTTTGCACGTTCTCCCATGTCTGCGTGAGTTTCTACCAGGTGCTTTGGTTTCCTCCTACAATCTGAAGATGTGGAGGTTAGGTAGATTGACCATGGTAGATTGCCCATAGTGTCTAGGGTGGAAATGCAAGGATAGCATAGGGGGTGGGTCTGGGTGGGATGCTCTTCAGAATATTGGTGTGGACTCAATGGGCTGAATGGCTTGCTTCCATACTGTAGGGATCCTATGATTTCCAGAAGCCATTACATGATACAATATCACAATTAAAAGGATTATAGGAGAGTAACTCAACTTTTTTTGAAATTGTTATAGACTAGCCACAGAAATACAATCAGATCAAGGATCAAATTTTACATCAAAATTATTCTAGGAAGTTATGGATAGCTTAGGAATAAAATAATTCAAATCCAATACCATGCAGAATCACAGGGAGCATTAGAACAGTGGCATCAAACTTTAAAGACCATATTGAGAGTTTGTAGCCAAGATTATCCAGGGGATTGGGATAAAAGAATTCCACTTGTACTTTTTTTTGGAATTAAGGATGCACCTATTGAATCAACTAAATTCAGTCCATTTGAATTAGATTTTGGGCACGAGGTGAGAGGACCACTAAAAATTAATTAAGGTGAAATTGGTAAGTCAGAGACTACATATTTAGACTATATGTCAAATTTTAGGGAAAGATTAAATATTGCAGAGTTGTCTAGACAGCATCTGAAAGTAGCACAGCATGTGATGAAACAGGAAACAGAAACAAGATCAAATATATGTAATTTTGGTAGTGAGATAAAGTGTAGCAGTCAGTAAAACTTTACCACCAAGGTTTAGCAGGCTTTATCTCTTTTAAAAGATAAGGAAAGCAAGAGGAGAATGTGTTACTGTTTGCAGCACAAAGTGGAGAACAAAGATCGGATGATTCTGATTTGGACATACCTTAAATTAGAGAATGAGGAAGTTCTCAAAAATTGGGATAAATTATTGAGTTATCTTCCAGAGGAAAATCAAATTGACCTGAATAAGTTATTATAATCACATGGGGAGATAGGTGGGAATAAGCTGGGAAGTGCTAATCTAATCACTCATGATGTTGATATAGGAAATGCTATTCCAATTAAGCAACATCCTTCTGGACGTAATCCTCTAAATTTGGCGCAGGTTCAAAAAGAGATTGAATGCATGCTCAAAGACAATATAATTGAAGTGAGTTGCAGGGAATGGAGTTCAGGCATAGTAATATTGCCATCGTCATATCAGGCATATGACCCACAAAGTAGTTGATAAAATAATATGAAACAAAGAACTGTGGATGCTGGATATCTGAAACAGAAACAGACAGTGCTGGAGAAGCTCAGCATTCTTACAGCACCAGTACAGAGATAAACAAGGCTAATGTTTTGAGTCCAGTGACCCTTTGTCTGAAAATAATTGGCCCCCTGGCTACTGTCTTGCTGGAGAAAATGGTCCAGAAAGACAGGTGACCTAAAGGTCCAATTGAAGCTGCACAGAAATTTTCTGATTATATCACAGAATCAGAATCCAGCGCTGCTGATGCCATTTATATCGGTAGTGATTGTTGCCTTACGCACTCATTTCTCACCCTTATTCTGAAAGGTGCCATTAAGTTTAAAATGCAGGTAGAGAGAGTGTGGACCTCTTACCTTCCTCCCCATCTTCATTTCCCTCAACCCACCTGGACCCTTAAGTTTTTGAAATTTGAGACAGTCATGGAGTCTCATGGCAAAAAACCCCACAAAAAACAGAGGAAGAAGTAGCAGTGGACTGGAAGACAGCTAAAGTTACTTTGAAAAGGAGGGACAGACCAGGAAATGACAGGCCACACTGCCTGACCTCAGTGTTGGGAAGCCACTAGAAAGATTCTGGGGGCGCAGAATGGATCTGCACTTGGAGTGACATGGATTAATCAGAGATAGTTAGCATGCATATGTTATGGGAACAAAACAAATTGGCACAACATTATGATGCTAGAGAGATGTTTCTGTGACTAGAAGGCTGGTTCCTTTGGGGATCCACATGGCTCAGTTGCTGGGCCCTTGCTGTTTGTGGTGAGCATTCACTATTTGGACATAAACATAGGAGGCATGATTAAGAAGTTCACAGATGACATGAAAATTGGTAGACAGGAAAATGGTGAAGAGAATAGCTGTAAATGCTGGATGATCTTGACAGACTGGTCAGGTGGGCAGAGAAATGGCAAATAGAATTCAACACACAAAAGTATGAGATAATGCACTTGGCAGAGTGCTAACAAGACAAGAGATATGAATAGACAAAGGCTTGAAAGCATTAAAATCAGGAGGTCCTTAATGTGCATACCTATAGATGACTGAAGGGAACAGGTCTGGTACAAAAGATCAATAAAAGGTATATGGGATACTTGCTTCTATTAGTTAAGGAATTGAATACAAGACTAAGGAGCTTATGTTGGAACTGTATAAAGCACTAGTTAGACCACGAAAACAAAGTTGCTGGAGAAGCTCAGCAGATCTGGCAGCATCTGAGAAGGGAAAAACAGAGTTAATGTTTCGGGTCCAGTGACCCTTCCTCAGAACTGATGGTGGCTGGGAAAATGTCAGTTTATATACAAAAAATATGGAGGTGTGTGGGGTAGAGAGTAACTGATAGGATAGAGCCCAAAAAGAGAGAAAGACAGTTGGACAGACAAAGGAGTTGCTAACGATCAGGCTGGGATGGTGAGTAGTTGTTAATGGGGACTGTTAGTGACTAATAACAGGGGATGTGTAATGGCAGGCTATGCGGTAACAAAGCCTGGTGTGTGGGTCAGGGTGTTGGGACATGGGAGAGTTTAGGCCCTAAAATTATTGAACTCAATATTGAGTCCGGAGGGCTGTAGGGTCCCCAAGCAGAAAATGAGGTGTTGTTCCTCCAGCTTGCATTGGGCTTCGCTGGAACACTGCAGCAAGCCAGAGACAGAGATGTTGGCCAGGGAGCAGGATGGTGCGTTGAAGTGGCAGGCAACAGGTAGTTCAGGGTCTTTTTTGTGAGCAGAACATGGATGTTCTGTGAAGCGGTCGCCAAGTCTACGCTTCGTTTCCCCGGTGTAGAGGAGACCACTTTGTGAGCAGCGAATGCAGTAGACTAGATTCTGGGAAGTGCAGGTGAAGTATTGCTTCACCTGGAAGGTATGTTTGGGCCCTTGGATACTGGGGAGGGAGGAGGTAAATGGGCAGGTGTTGCACCTTTGCCAGTTACAGGGGAAAGTGCCATTGGGCTGTGGGGAGGTGTTGGGGGTGAAGGAAGTGTGGACCAGGGTGTCCCGGAGGGAACAGTCCCTGCTGAAGGCGGACAAGGGAAGGGAGGGGAATATGTGTCTGGTGGTGGCATCTCGCTGGAGATGGCGGAAATGGCGTCTGATGATCTTCTGCTGGTGGGATGGTAGGTAAGGACAAGAGGAACCCAATCGCTGTTGTGGGAGGGAAGACAAAGGGTCACTGGGCTCAAAACGTTAGCCTTGTTTATCTCTGTACTGGTGCTGTAAGAATGCTGAATTTCTCCAGCACTGTCTGTTTTTGTTTCAGATATCCAGCATCCACTGTTCTTTGTTTCATATTATTTTATCAAATACTTTGTGGGTCATATGCCTTCACAGCTGAATAACCTTAATTTATGAAGTTGGAGGGAGTTGTGTATTTGGACCTGGCATGTTGGAAGACATTTGTGTGTGAGGTGTTCTGAGAGTCAGTACATGCTGCAGAATAAGTCAAGGAGGAGTGATGCATAAAGGAATGAGAGAGTGGTGGAGTGATAAACATGAGATGTGATGTCTGGATATACTCCCTTACATTGGCTGCAAAAATTAAGTCATTTAACTCTTTTCAACTCTTCTTTATGTAGTAGTCAATATCATTTTATAGATAAAAGCAAGTTTACACAACACAGAAGTAGGAGTAATCTACAGATATGGCTCTCAATGTTAGTTATAACATTAACACAACACCACTACACTCTCCCCTTTGTTTCTTTAAAGAGTTGAAATTTTTCTTACATTGTTAGAAGGATGTTAAAAAAAAAGTCTCCACAACAGAGATGTTAAACTTTCTTTGCTGGAAGCTCGCTCTCAAGAGAAGTCCATCATTTTCCCGAAATTTTACTATAGAACACGTGTAACCAACCAGCAAAATGGACACTGCTCTCTGCACCTCAGAGAATCACTCAAATAAAAGAAAGAAACACTTGGACACCCACGGTGGAGTTGTGTGCAATTTGAACTTTGCTGTATTACAATAAAAGAAGCATTTATCATAGAGTCATAGAGTTATTTTATGCTTGATCAAAATTAAAGTCACAAAAAAAGGATGATCTGGTGCTGATGTATTAAGTTTGGTCATTCTTATTCACTGGAAATGGATCAAGAGATCAAGTGAGTTGACCTGTGCTCATGTCATCACTGAATTGAAAATTGGTCTTCCACTTGAAGCTGGGAAAAGCTGTTAACAGAGAGTGACTAAGATAATTGTGTAAACAGATCAGAAGATACCAGTGATCAGATATGCTCTGATGTGTCTTGTATTTGTCAGCATTGTGTCCACTGAGCGACAGCCATAGTGATGCTGTGCTTCAGGTATTCTGTCTCTAAATTGCTGAAACAAATCTTCTATAATCTGTTCAAATCAGGCCTTTATATTTTGTAAAGTCTTGACCTCAATGGGCAGACTAACATGATTGGGAACATCCTGCAGTTGTTTTCTAACTTACCTATTCAGCTAAGTGTTCCTTGAAGGCTTCAAAGTCTTCTCTTTAGTGTGCATATTCATAATTTATATATAACGACAGAAGTAATGGGGTTGACATTTTGAGATAATGCAAAAATAGCAGGGAATTCTTTAGAAGTCCAAAGGAAGCAGCAAAGGGTAATTGATAAAAAAAGGAATGGTAGAAATACGTTAAATGGATTTTCATATCAGTACAAGTGAAGTGATGCATGTTTGTGAAAACAATTGCAGCAATTATATTCTGATTGACAGTACGATTAATGCTGGGATGAACAGAAGGATTTGAGGCTTCAGATACACAGACATTAAAGACAGAAGCTTAGGTCCATAAACCATGAAAAATAATGGATTTTTTGTCTATCACAAGAGGTATAGAATACAAAAGCTTCAAGATAATGATGAATCTATACAAAATTTTAAGACGTCAACTACAGTTCTTGAAATATTGAGGCCATATTGTTGGAACAATGCAGATCACGAAATAATATAACAGTGTTAGAGGAAGTTTTATTATTGTGAAACGTTTTTGCAAAAATTAATAAGGTCTTTGAAACATTAAGGTCAAGCATTGATAACTTATTAAGTAGACAGCACAGGCAGCAATATTTAAATATATGCACAAAAGATTACACTTCCACCCAGGTCAAATATTATAAGCTGTAAGAAGTGAAGGGGAAAATATATTAAAGCCTTGAATGTTTCCCAGCTTACAGTGCCATTGCAAAGCTGCGTTTGAGGCATTCCCTAGAATCAGACACAGTGCAGCAACTTTATGACATCAAGAAACTTCTCTCCTTCTATGGCAATGACCATTATTTCAGATCTTAGCCATCTAACTTGCTTGTCTGCCTTCTGCAGGTGGGTTGCCAGTTTCTCAACCCAGGCCTAAGAAATTCAGCTGAAGTACAGAACAAATCAAGTTGCTGTCCTGAGCCAGTATTTGCCAGATTTTCCTGCACTACTGCCATAAGAGTCTGGAAATATCTTGGCAAAAGGTCAGATAAATTCATTCACTTGTAGTTTATCCTCCTTACTTTTGGTCTTCTCCTCTGAGGAGGATGTTCTTGCTATAGAGGTGCAGCAAAGGTTTTCTGGATTGATTCCTGCAATGGCATGACTGGCAAATGAAGAGAGGTTGCATCAGTTAGGATCATATTCACTGGAGTTCAGAAGAATGAGGGGGGATGCCATAATAAGCTATACAAAATCCTAATAGGATTAGACAGAGTATGAAGGAAGGATGTTCCATATGACAGGAGGATCCAGAATGAGGGGTCACAGTTTAAGGATACGGGGTAAACCATTTAGGACTGAAATGAGGCAAAATTTCCTCATCCAGAGAATGGTGAGCCAGTGGAATTTTCTACAACAAAAATCAGTCGAGGCCAAAATATTGTATGATTTCAAGAAGGAGCTAGATATAACATTTATGGTTAAGGGGATCAAAGGATGTGGGGCAAAAGCAGGAACAGGTTATTGGATGGTATAATGAGTGGCTGTCCAGGGTCAAAGGGCTCAATTCCTGCTCTCATTTTGTATGCTTCTATGTTTCTTCTGTTTAATTTTCAGTCTCACTTGTTTAAGAAGATGCTCTGTTGGTCCTATCAACTATCATGATTCCAGGTTCTTTATTGCTTGCCCTGCGCTGTGATCAACTGAAACTTACAGAAAATTAGATCCAAAAAAGAAAATGATAGTTGTAGGAAAATATTGAACTTTATCAAAAGGTCTGGAATGAAGAGCCTTTGAAAGAAGATTAATTATGTGTGATATGAATCGAAAAGCGGAAGAAGCTTCTTTTTCCAAGAAAAGTTACACTGGATGTTAAACATAACTCTGTTTCTCTCTGAACAGATTCTGCCAAAACTGCTAGGTTTCTCCAGCATTTTGTGTTTGCTTTTAGCTTCTGCCAGACATTTATTCAATTAATTCCTAGGTATGTTTCATACCTCTGTTTATTTTTAAAAATAAATTAATTACAGACGGATGCCTTGCTAACATTGTTTCCAAGCAGTAAACAACTGTACATGTTTACATCAGATTCAATATGCTCGAATTCTCAAATAATTTCATATCTGTCAAATAAAAAAAATTCTTCAAAGTTAATGACTTTTGTCTTGAAAAGGTCATCTGCCATTTTTATTGAAATGACTGATATATTTTCAAAGAGATGTTTAATATTGCATCAGGCTAAAATGTCTTGGCTAGATCAAGCAAGCAGTATGATGTCTCTCTGAGGTCAGAAAATATCTTATGTTTACTAACATCTTGGCACACAATGCAGCATACTGCTGAAGACTGTCAGCAAGGAGACAAAGCCTTCCCTTGGTATTGAACAGACATCTGGCTCATTACTTTCACTGTAGATAATATATCACTTCGCATAGACAATGATATAGTAAATCAAACATTGGTGATAGATCCATGATAAATGCCTTTGTGCAACTTTGAAGAAAGCACAAGGGCAACAAAATGCTGAGCACATCTCTTTCAATCATTCATCCGCATTCTGATAAAATTCTTGATCATCTGTCTTGAATATGAAAAAAATATTATTCATTAATATCTCATGGAATTATTGGAAATTTTGCATGAACCAGTTGCAGAGATTTAATTTACTCAAATTAGGATTAACTAAAATAACTGTCAAAATGCTAATAGATAGTTTGTTATGAACAAATGAAAACAATTAAACATTTTCTCACCAGCAGAAAACTATGAATGCTGGAAACTCAGCAGATCTGGCACCATTTGTGAAGAGAGAAACAGAGATAAAGTTTTGAGTCCAGTATGACTTCTTCAAATGAGGAATCCTGCAGTGAGTAACTCACCTCTTGATTCCCAAAAGTCAGACCGCCATCTACTCCTTATTTTCCTGGATGAATGCAGCTCCAACGACACTCGAGAAGCTTGACACTATTGAAGACAAAGCGGCCCACTTGATTGGCACAACATCCATAAAAATTCATTCCCTCCACCTTTGACACTCTGTAGCATCAGTGTGTACTATCTGCAAGATCCAACACAACCATTTACAAGTTCCTATCCAAGCCAAGCAGCATCCAGATTTAGAAGTATATCACTGTTCCTTCAGTCCTGTTTGGTCAAAATCCTGGAACTCATTCCCTCATGGCAAATGAACCAGGGTGGTTCAGGAAGGCACCACCACCTTCTCAAGAGCAACTCTGAATGGAGAATAAATGTTGACCTAGTCAGTGACACCCACATCCCAAGGAAGAATGAATAAAGAAAGAAAGCGATGTGTTGCAGCTTACAATTTTAGCAGGCAGGAAATTCACTTCATACTGAGCCAATTGAATGGTTAAACCAGGAGCATGACAGTCAATCTTTCAGGAAAACATCGCAGTGGGAGAAGCCAGCAATTTTGTTCCTGTATTCCTGCTTGTCCTAGTCTCACCATGAATCTAAAGACTTCAGGGGAACTTTGGTACAGCAGTCACTAATTGTCCCTTTAAGGATAAAAGCAAAATACTACATTTGGTGGAATTCTGAAAGAAAAATAGAAAATGCTGAAGAAATTCTGAAGGTCTGGGAGTGTCTATGGAGAGAGAAACAGAGTTAATGTTTTGGGTCCTATATTACTCTACATCAGAACTGTTCTGAAGAAGTGTCATATCAAAAGAATCATAACACACTCAAAACATGAACTGTTTTTCTCTCACAGATGCTGCCAGACCTTCTGATTTTGGGTCCCTCTAACAATTGTTGGTTATGCTAATCACTGCTTTGCGGGAATAGGTGAAATGTGTAAAATATATGCTCTATACTCTGTATTCTAAATACGCAACTGTTCTTCTGTCATGGCATACAATCATGGCTGACACATTTAAACTGCTTCAGGCTCAAAGCAGTTATCAGCCCACTTAGAAAGTGTGGTGAAATGAATGAAAGAACTGCAGATGCTGGAAATCACAAACAAAAACAGAAATTACTGGAAAAACTCTGCAGGTCTGGCAGCATCTGCACAGAGAATCTTTGTAGAAAGTGTGTTAAATGGACTCTAGGTATTCATATCTGGAAGACAAAAGTCTTCCACCAACCTGGAGTGGCATTGTGGAGCGAACCTCCTGATCATCAAGGTCTATGGGGAGGCCTTAGAGAACATTGGCCACTTCCAATATCTCAGTAATGTCCTGTTGGCCAAAGCAGCTATTGATAAAGAGATTCAGCATCACCTCCAGTGTGCTAGTGCAGCCTTCAGCCACCTGAGGAAAAGGACGTTTGAGAACAACAACATCAGATCTGACGCCAAGATCATGGTATGCAGAGCTGTGGTGGTTCCCACCCTCCTACATGGCTCTGAGACCTGGACTGTCTACAGCAGATACCTCAAGGTGCTGGACCAATGCCACCAATGCTGCCTGTGGAAGATCCTACGAATCCACTGGGAAGGCAGACACACCAACACCACTGCCAGTATTGAGGCACTGACCACTCTTGATCGATCCACATGACTGACACAAGACACCCCAAGCAATTGTTCTACTCCCAGCTCCAAAATGGCAGGAGAACCCCAGGTGGACAGTGGAAGCACTTCCGCGATACCCTCAATTGGGCGTTCCCACAGACAACTGGGAATCACTGGTCTAAGAACGTCCACAGTGGAGGAGGAACATCCGGTAAGACATCAAGCACCTTGAGACTTGCCATTGGGAAAATGCGGAAGCAGGTGAAAACAGCATAAGGAGTGTGATGCCACATCATTGCCCTATCCGCCCCTTCCTGTGACCACCTTTTGCCCCAAGTGTGAGTTTGTAAAACTGTATTAGTCTGTACAGCCACCAACAGTGGTACAGAGTCATCCTCATCTGCAAGGGATTGCCAATGATGATGATCATCATCATGACAATGATGAGACATTTATGGGTTGCCTGAGGTTTGGACTTTGCATAATTTTACCTTCCTGGCCACCTGCTCTACTGAATGATGGGGCAATTCGAAATTACATTTAGGTGTTCAGAATGTCATGAAACACAGTAACCAAACATAGCCCGGTTCATCGTGCAAGCCAACCTTCTGTCTATTGGCACATTCTGCATTTTTTGCTGCCTCAGAAAGACAGCCAACATAATCAAAGACCCCTCCCAGCCCAGTTATAATCTCTTCTAACCTCTTCCTTCAGGCAGAAGATACAAAAGCTTAAACACACGGGGCAGCAGATTTAAGAACAGCTTCTTCCCCACTGTTATTAGGCTTCAGAATAGACCTCGCAAATTTTAAATTCAATATTGATCGCGCTCTATATGTACCTTCTCTGCAGCCGTAACATTACAATCCTCGATCTGTTCTATTACCCTTTTGCACTTTGTATGGTATGATCTGTATGCACTGCACACAATATAAGGCTTTTCACTGTACCTAGGCAGATGCGACAATAATAAATGAAATCAAATCAAAATACAAAAACAGAATATGCTGGAAAAACTCAGCACATCTGGCAGCATTTGTGGAGAAAGAAACAAATTTTGAGTCTAGAATCATAGAATCATAGAATCCCTACTATGTGGAAACGGGCCCTTCGGCCCAACAAGTCCACACCGAACCTCAGAGCATCTCACCCAGACCCATCCCCCTATAACCCACCTAATCTACACCTCCCTGAACACTATGGGCAATTTAGCATGGCCAATCCACCTAACCTGCACATCTTTGGACTGTGGGAGGAAACCGGAGCACCCGGAAGAAACCCACGCTGACACGGGGAGAATGTGCAAACTCCACACAGACAGTCGCCCAAGGCTAGAATCGAACCCGGGTCCCTGGCGCTGTGATGCAGCAGTGCTATATGATTTTTCTTCAGAACTTTTATGTTGTAACTAAAATGTCGTTTTCCCTGTCTAGAGGTCAACTAACATGACTAATAAATAAATAGGAGTGTAGATCAGGCTTTCATGTAGAAAATATGTAAAGGAACATATTTTCAGCAATTTCTCCATTAATTCATGGATGTGGGCTTCACTGGCTTGGCCTGCACTTGTTGTCCATCCCAAATGCCTTTGAGATGGTAGTGGCAAGCTGCCTTCTTAAACTATTCTAGTCCATTTACTGTAGTGACACTCACAAAGCTATTAAGAAGGGAGTTCCAGGATTTTTACACAGTGACAATTAAAGAACAGTGATATATTTCCAAGTCAAGATGGCGAGTGGATTGATGAGGAACTTGAAGGTGGTGGTGTTCTCATGTGTCTGTTGTCCTTATCCTTATAGATGGTAGTGCTTTTGAGATTGGAAGGTGCAGTCTGAAGAGTTTCGGTGATTTTTTGCAATGCATCTTGTAAATGGTATACAGTGCTGCTAGTGGGGATCAGTGTTAGAGAGAGTGAATGTGGATGCGGTGCCAGACAGGTGGGCTGCTTTGTTCTGTATTGTCCAAAATGTTCACACATTTAACATGATCAAAAAACTTCTGTACCATTGGGGACAAAACATACAGCCAACTACTAATGAGGACGAGGACAATTAAATCTAGGAGCACTTTAGATTTGTACCAATAGCATGATATTTTCAGCTGGAGCGAGCTATAAATTAATTAACTCATATCAGATCTTAGTCTACATCACTGTCAGAAAATCATTGCGATGGCAGTTATATTTCACTTTAGCTTCCTACAGAATTTGTAGGTAAAACAAGGTGTAAGTTACCTGATTCATGTGGAGATATCATTGTGTAAGTATTAAAAATGATAAAAACTGCTCAACATGTTCACTGTTGTTTGTTCAGCATTTTTCTTAACAGATTAACCCATTTATGAAACGTAAGTGGAGGAAATCATACTTTTTACACCAGATACCGAGCAGAGCAACAACAATATGGAGCAAAATTGGTCTATGCGAACTATATGAAACAGGTTTTTATGGTTCAGCAAAATGATTTTTCACCACAAGCAATTTTCTTCCCACTGAAGTTCCCAGGAAATGGTTTAAACTTTTGTGAAAATCATTTCCTTATGTCACTATTACTTTTGCTTGGTTTGAAGTGAAAAATTTGGAAATGGAATGGTAACTAAAAACTGGTAGGCTGTACAATAGTCTAGGAGGCAGTTCCTACTACTAAGATAGAAAATTTAGCACTCTGTATCTTTAGGTAGAACTGTTAATATGATAAAACATCTAAAAGGACTTCACAGGACCGTTATCAAGGAAAGTTTGATACTAATCCAGATAAAGTGATGTTAAAAGATATGACCAAATACCTCTGACAAACATGGTAGAATTTAAAGTGTTAGAAACAGAGATAAATCTAGGGAAAGAGTTACACAGCTGAGAACTAAGATGGCCAAAAGCACAGCTATCAATAGTGGAGCATGCACAAGAATATGTAGTAGAACACTCCCCATACAACTTTTTCAAAGTCATCAAGGACCTGAAGAGAATAAAACAATAAATAGAGCTGAACAGTTGAAAAATATCAATGCTTTGCAAGCCAGGAGGGGAAGGGTGATCTGAAGGATGGATTTTGTAGTCTTTAACTGTCGCCAGAGAGACTTTATGAGATGCATTTAGCATGGGCACAACTTAGGAACTCTTCCCTAGGATTTCAACGAGGATTAAAATGTTGATCTGTTGGAAAATGTAGCCGTAAAGAATCAAGGCTGGTTCTGCTATGGATTTTATCAAGATGGATGCAAGAAGGTGGAGCAGTCCTAACTTTAAACCCTCACATTTGAGTAAATGCTTCCCCCCCACAACCCCCCAAACACTTGACAATGGAGGGCGTTAAATTCTATCCATTGAGTTCAAAAGCAGGGAAGTTGTGTTGAACCTTTATAATGCTCTGTTTTTAGTCCCCACCTAATGTATTGCATCTAGTTCTGGTCTTTGGGAAAGATAGAACGGTTCTTCAGAGTATGCAAAGGAAATTTCCCAGAATGGTTTCAGAGATGACGAGTTAACTACAATGTTTAGTTTAGAAAGACTGGAGTTACTCTCCAGAAGCAAAAGTGAATGAGGCAGGATTTGATAGAAGTGCGTACATTTAAGACAGCGTTGAATAAGGCAGACAAGAAAAGTTTCTTCTCATTAAATGTTGGTACAAACAGCAGTGGTAGACAGGATGTTGAGCAACAGATGCAGGGGAGTGAATATGATGAAGGACATATTTTATGCAGCAAATGGCAATGACTTGGAACTAGCAGCTTGAGTGGAAGCAGAAACAATCAATGATTTTGAAGAGAAATTGGATGAGCCTTTAACGAAATAAACTTATAGGGATTGAGTAGAGAAAGAGGGCTGACTGAATTGCCCTGCTGGTGCCTGGCAAGGACTTGATGAGCCAAACGACTTTTTTCTATGATATAAATGTCTCTATGATGGAGGACGGAATAAAAGGATATATTAATAGGGAATTAAATGAAGTAAAGTGAGAAGTGTACAAAACAAAAACTACGTGAGGCATTAAGGGGAAATGGTCTGTTTCTGTGCTGTAATGTGTAATATGTTCATGTATGGTTGGCTACTTGCATTTGCCATTGTTAGTCAAACAGTTCATCAATTGTTACAATCGAGGCAGACTTTATGAATTTGTGTTTTGGGCATGAAGTTCCAACCATAAGGTGTTGATTTTATGGTAAATTGGAAAATATAACACATCCACGCCTAGCCCAAAGGCTATCCACTTGATTTCTCTGTACGTGCCACAGGGTGGTTAAAGTCCCATCCTGGGATTGCAGTGTCATCAAACCTAATCTGTAATGTAAGTGTGTAAACTGAATAAAGGAGCTCGCTGAACTCCATCCATAACAATCAAATCTGAGGTCTTTTGGGAGATTAGGGAACTGCATAGGAAAAAGCCTTCCATGCCATTCAGAACAGAAGACACTTCAAACAGATTCAACTGCAAAGTTCAGGAACATTTTTTGGTTATCTGTCAAAATATCAGAAACTCTCTCAATATATGCCTGTGCTTAATTGCAATTAAATAGGCATTCTTTAAATTGCATAGTTCAGAAATAAATACTGGTTGAAAGAAGACACATTGGTTACATGAAAGCTAGCAAAAGTACTTTGTTTTACAAGGTTGTTTGCTTGTTCAATTTACCAGAATCATAATAGTTTCAGGAAACGTAATCTGCCTGAATCAATCATATCTGAAAGTTTATCTATTATGCAAATACATTTTGCACTTGTTGAGCATTGTTGATGAACAGTAAACAAAAGGCATATGAATACAAAGAAGCATAGAGCTTCCATTTAGCCTGCTGATCCTACTGAATAAAAGATACAATTTGGATTTTGACTCATCGCATGTTTCTAGTAGGAAACTGCTGCCACAAGTTTAGCTACTTCTCCATAGACTGCAACAGGAAGGCACATGATTCAAATGTCATCATGGTATATTGATGTACGAGGAGCTGACTTGCAAAACTTAATGCCTACTTTCAGAAAGCATCTCACCCATTTGCAGATCTCTATCATATACCAGCTGATGTTGGAAGAAAGTCTAGTTCTGAGCGCGTGTGTAACTTTCTAATTGTCCAATCACCCAATTTCTGATGGATTGGCAGAATCAAGCTTGACCACTGAATTATTACATTCTTTGATTTTATAACGATCATGTTATTGTTAATTCTTATTGCCAATTTATATTTTTAACATTGCAGTTTTGCACATTGCTCGGCAAAAGTGGCCTAACCAATGTCCTGTACAGTTGCAACATGATGTCCCAACTCCTATACTCAATGAACTGACCAACAGGGACAAGTGTACCAAACACCTTCTTCACTATCCCATCTACCTCTGACTCCACTTTCAAGGAATTATGAACTCTGCACTCCAAGGTCTCTTTGTTCAGCAACACTCCCCAGGATCTTACCAAATGAAGCACTTCTCATTTATTTAAATTAAACTCCATCTGCCACTCCTCAGCCCATTGGCCTGTCTGATCAAGGTCCTGTTGTACTCTAAGGTAACCTTCAATAGCTATCATTGTAATTCTGCTGCAAGGGCACTTTGTATTCAAGGGCATGAACCCACCTCATAGACTCGATCAGGATGCATCTCTGCTTGCTCCTATAGCACTCAGTCATGCTGACTTTACTTGGATGCTCCTAGCACCTCTGTCTTGCGTTGCTTTACCTTGCCTTTTTGCACTACCAAAGATAGCAGGCTTACAGCACTGAATCAAAAACAAAAAATGTTGGAGAAACTCAACAGGTCTAGCAGCATCTGTGGAGGGAAAAACAGAATTAACACATTGAATCCTGTGATGCTTCTTCAGAACTGACAGTAGCTAGAAAAATGATGTATGTGTTTAAGTGACAGTTATTGGTTTTGGGTGGATGGGAGGGAAGGAGCGAGTGGATGGCTGGAGACAGAGCCCAGAGAGAGAGAGGAAGAAAGTTAGGCAGACAAAGGGATGCTTGACAGTAAGCCAGCAAAGGAGAAAAGCTGATAATGGGGATAATGAGTGACTGAAAATGGATTGGCTGTGCTAAAAGCAGCCCAAGTCCTGACAGGGGCTGGAGCATGGGCATCCCACGTTTACAGCCTTTGTTCAGCAAGACACAGTTATCTGTCCACAAAACAGAGCGACAGTTTCCCTTTTCTGCCACATACAGAACAAATGTTAAAAACCATGCAGTGCAGCTCGGTGTGATAGTGCTTGTCCAGGTGAACAACAGGCTTTTAAAAATGGTGCGTGTATAAGGTAAGTGGTTAACACTGTGCCTCATAGCACTGGGGACCCGGGTTCGAGTTCACCCTCGGGCAACTGTCTGTGAGGATTTTGCACATTCTCCCCGTGTCTGCATGGGTTTCCTTCGTGTGTTCCGGTTTCCTCCCACAATCCAAAGATGTGCTGGTTAGATGGATTGACCATGCTAAATTGCCCATAGTGTTCGGGGATGTATAGATTAGGGGAATGGGCCTGGATAGGATGCTGTGAGTGTCGGTGTGGACTTGTTGGGCCGAAGGGCCTGTTTCCACATTGTAGGGATTCTATGATTCTATGGATTCTATGATTCTTTCTGCAGATTATCAGCTGAATGGTGAGTTGTTCCAGAATGGCATGTGGTGAGACAGACTCAGACATGGGGTTGTCATGGGCCAGTGAAGGTAGTTAATGAGGCACATTTTATTAAACACAGTGAGAAATCTCACAGCAAGAATCCGTCCAAAAAACCTCAACGTAACTCACGCTTAGCTAAAAAGCTTAAGATTTAGCCCATTGTTCCAAAGACTACGAGGATACCTAGCTGGTAGGTTTGTCTTCTTTCATTACATTCAGGATGTTGAATAGGAGTTCCATCTTGGTTGAATGGACACCTGGTGTGGTCAAGAGACCATGGACCCAAAATAGAACATTATAAATTGACACATGGCCGGAGAACTCAGGCCTGATAGAAAATCGGCAAACTAAGTAAACAACAGCCAGCAGCTACTGGCTATTGAGAAAGGTGGAAACCAAGATTAAAGAGGTCACAAAGTTTCAGGAGGAACCAGTCACAATCAGCCCGAGAGTTGTGCATTTGAAGAATTATTGATCAGGCTTTTTGACACCTTGACTCCCTGTCAAGGCCTGAGGACGCTCACTTTACACCTCCTGGCATGGCAACAATGACCAGTATTAGTGCAATGCCATTTGATACTTTGGAACCCAGCTCATTACCCCATTGGCCAAAGGCCACTGAACATTCTGGAAAGTCCAGGATGGGGGCGGGGGTGGGGGGGGAGTGGCGGGGGAGCGAGAGGGGGCAGATGAAAACACACACTTGGAAGCCAACCCCTCATTGAAAACGCGCAGTAAGACTCGTGGCGGAAGACCATGTGAAAACCCAAGAAGACCCAGGAGAAGATCCATCCTGACCTGAGAAACCCACCTTTATGGAAGAGAGCCAGCCTTACGTTAGAGAGGAAGGAGATTTCTATGGCCCAGCGTGAACACATGGGTCATTGTGGGTAATATCCTTCCTCAGATGGATAGAACTAGATAGAGAGCAAATATTGTGGGAATTTGGGAAATGCTCATATGGTGTTTTTAATAAGGAATATTTTGTAAATAAAATCGAGTTGAACCACAAACTGAATTCTGTGTCCCTTTTTCTGCCTCACTGACAAGAATACTTGGGTAGAATATTTTTAATATATAAACTGGTCAATGCGTCCAAAACATTGGCACTGGTCTAAACTCCGTCCTGTTTTTTAAGAGCAGGTATAATGTCCGCTATTTTTCCAGTTGGCAGACATATATCAAGATTTTGTCTTACTTTTATAAGTAATTATTTAATTCCTAATTGTTAGTTTGAATTTGATCAGTATTACTGGATAGTTGTTTTCTATAAATGACTTATTAATCGTGTACAAGTGCTGAAGTTTATTCATTTCTAATTATTTAATTCCTAATTGTTAGTATGAATTTGATCAGTATTACTGGATAGTTGTTATCTATATATGACTTATTAATTGTGTGTAAGTGTTAAAGTTGATCCATTTTGTGATCCAGGCTACGGAAAAATTTGAGTTTGAAAAACGATCATCTAAAGGCAAACATAAGAATAAGACATGTTTTCAATTCAGCAAGAGTGCTTCAATAGATTAGAAACTCAAAGCTGATTGTGTATCTGTTTAGAGTAAACCAAACACAATTGACATTTCCCTTGTTCCTTAGTCCCTCCAGACCATACTTATTGCCCAGGCCTCAGATAGAGTAGGAATGATGATTGTTCATTACTGTTAAGACCCAAGGATTGATGAGATGCTTCATCCAGAAGCAAAACTATCAACAAGGCTATTATCTACAACATGGTGCATGAAAAGCTACTATAAGCTTATGGTTAAATTGCACATCAGATACAAAGCACTTAAAGCCTTATGGAACGCTGGCATAGGAACACTTGAAGTGGAAAGGCTTCTGGGGAACATTAGTGCTTTAAAAGCTGCATTATTATTTAAAGCACTGATAAAGAATTGCATATCTTTCAAGAAACTTTGACACAAGGGAAGGCCACAAGAAAGATTTATCATGGGCATAGCTTCAGCCAGCTTATTTTAAGGATAAAGGATGTTTTTTATTGAAATGCTGATGCCATGAAGGATCAATGCTACTTAGTTTACAGCTCAGCAACAGCAAAGGTGTCTGGGAGCTTGCATTAACATGACTGCTGTTACTGTAACGGATCATATGCTTGGGCAGATTCCAACAGAACCTGATGAGATGATGCTGACGTACGCACTACAAAGTCAAAAAGTACAGACAGTTCTTTGGTGTCTTTGGTGGATTGGACAGCAGAAATCAGTGGTTGAAATCAAGAAAGGCAGCATTATAATGTTGCTGCTACAATTTGATTTCCTGCCAAGTGTTCTCATACCACAAATGCCAATGCTATTTTAGCTGGCATGAGCAGACAGTTACACTAACATTAACCAAATATGAAGAGGTGTCCAAGGGTAAGTTCACTGTGTTGTTTCATAATGTGCTATGAAAAGAAATATTTCTTAACTTCTTGCTTAACATTTTGGCTATAGCATTCTCACAAAGAATATGAAAATCAAATTATTTGGACTTGATTTCCCTATGAGTTTCAGGACACTAATAGCAGGACCAAGTGGGTGTCCCAAGACTGAATACCCAGCCAGTGCAATTGACAATCTAACTGTTCCAGAGGTGGCTTCATAAATTGCTCACCTCCCTGCTTACCACCAAATCAATGGACCAGCATTGCTGAAGTCACCCATCAACTTTAATATGAAGATGCCATCAGAGACATGCTTTAAATTACAAATTCAGAAGGTGATCCCTCAAAGCAAAAGGGAAGCCACTCTTGGTGGATCAATTTAGGCCGTATGTGTGTCCTTTCACAGCCATGGCCTGGTCTTTTGTGGTCCATCTAGCCTGCTACAGCATGACTTCCATTGCAAAGCAGTGTCTACACATGGCAGAGCGCTGCTTCCCAGTGGTAAAACATCAGCAAGCTCACAAAATCCAATCTAATTAGGTCAATAATCATTTTAATAAGTTGCACACTTCTATATAGCCAGCAGCCAAGTCCTTACCACCCACTGAGGTTGGAATGCACTGGGGCACCATCCTAAAGTGGCTTACCCTACATTGTCCCAGCTCTCAGCCTCAAAGCCGACTATTGAAGGATAGGAAATTTTTCTTCTGTTTATTTCAATAATTTGATCACAGTACCGCCGAATTCTTAAAGAAAATCTGAACAAATCTCCATAACATAAAGAAACCACTGGCTCAAAATTAAGATCATCGGGTTAATTAAATTACTTTTTTCAAATTTAACTGAAGTTATTTCTTAAAATAGTCCACGCGGTTTTCTCAAACTTTAGAAGTGAGAGGCAAATACCAGATATGTTAATGCTGTACATTAACCTTTCGTGAAAGTAACTTTGTAATAATGCTGAATATGTAACATTGACCCAGTGGTTCGTATTCTGCTCATACAATAAATTAATATTTCTCATCATAGAAAATCCAATTTATAGCATGCTCCCTCATCTGGTTTTCTTATAACTACTAGACAATATATTGTGTATACAAATCAACAAAGATATGTAGAAAACAAACTTGCCAGCACTTATTTTATGATCTGAAATGCTTTAAATGTCACAATGTAAAATAACATTTTTTAACATGATCATGCCTTAGCCTTGGAGCTGCAAATGTGATCACTGCATAAATTAAAATTTACCTTCACTCCCTGGCTGCTTGTTTGATAGCTAGTTCTAGAAAAGACATATCATCCTCCAGCTAAACATTGAAAGATTGGAATAGTAATTTACTACCCCCTTGTTACAAACCCAGAATCTTAACCAGCACCTTTTCTTCCTTCCTAACCACGTTCATTGGCTAAATTGTTAACACGATCACTATTCTGTGTTTCTAACTGTCAGTTTCCATCCATAACAAAATTACCACTTCCTCCCACCTCTTTAACATTGGCTGTCTCCTCTTCTCCTTTTGCCTATCAAATACTGAAGGCCCGTTCTTGCATGTGTCACTGGCACTGTAGATTATACTTTATTGTTTCTATTGCCAGTGTCTCATCCTCCCCAGTCCATAAACTTCAGTTCATCTGATTCTATTAGGCCTGCTGATATACTAATCCTTACAATGTCCTACTTAACCATCACCTGACCACTCCTTCCTGACCTACACTGATTCTCAGTCTCTCTGTTGAAATGATCTTGCTGCTTTTTAAATCTTTTCATGGTCTTTTCACTTCACCACACAATGTTCTCCAACCCTTCAATCCTTGCCTCATAACTCACCAATCTTCAGTTTCCAAACTCTTGTAGTTCTTTCCTCCCCATTGTCCAACCAATGGCAATTGTATTTTTAGCTATATACATTTTTTCTCCTTGGGATTTTTTCCTGACATCCTACTGCCTATCCATCGTACTCTCCTCCTTTAAGATTCTCCTTGACACCTACTTCTTTGACAATGATTTTGATCACTCTACCAATTTGCCATTTGTTTAATTTGCCATCCATTTTTCTTCATACTTTAGAGTTATACCTTATTGCTTCTATGACCAGTGTCTCATCCTTCTCAAAATCACCTTGGAAGAGCTGTCTGGTCACTCACCAATTGGGACTGTCCATCCAAGTCAGTTAGGAGATGGTTCATGGCCAATTCTGGGAGTCAGCTCAATGGAAGTCAAGGTGTGGTTATCCCGGACAAAAACAGAAGTTGCTGGAAAAGCTCAACAGGTCTGGCAGCATTTATGAAGAGAAGTTAGAGTTAATGTTTCGGGTCCGGTAAGCCTTCCTCAGAACATGTGGTTTAGTGGTTATCACAGACCTATCTTGTGGTAGGGAAACTAGGGATTCTGTTGTGATGATTGGAGATAGCATACCAGGATACAGAAGGGATAAATATTATGAAGGGGAGTGGCTCAGCTTGTGAGGGAAGGCAATAGAGCATGGGAAGGCAAAGGTTAATTTTGCAGGGGTGGGGTCACCCTTGCATCAGTGGGAGGACAATGCATTACAATGTTTGATGTAACCATGCAGAATGCCAGCTGGGGATAAAGTGGGGAAATGAACAGTTAAATAAATACATAGGGTAGGAACATGGGAAAGATCAAAGCTCATGTAGTGAACGGTGGGTGGGTGTTGGCGGGGTAATTCCCAAGAAAGGAATATGAAAATATAGGGGTGGGAGTCAAGTAGATGTTGAGTCTGTGATTCGTTCAATGAAACATGACCACTGTTGCCTTCCATCCTTATCTAGAAAGCAAGTACACAATGGAGGTGGAAATAGCTGCAACCACATCCAGAGCAATTGGTGTAAGTGCTTCAGTCTTGAGGGAGGGTCTCAATTATTTTGTGATGTGAAACCCTATGAAGAGCAATAACATTAAACAAATACTTACATAGTACAGGTAAGAGACATCTGTCATCACAAAATGATGCATGTGACATCAGCCTACTATGACACATTGGCCCACTATGTCAATTAAAATTCCAGGCCTCAAACACTCTTGACCACATCATTCTAGAGGAGTGAGGTGCCTTTGAATTAGTATGTCTTGGGACAACCGTGACAGAATATAACACAAAAATAGGTGGAAAGGCAAGTTGTGAGGGAAATATAAGCAGTTTACAGAGTAATAGCAATAGATTAAGTAAGTTGGTAAAATGTTGGTAAATGGTATATAATGTGAGAAAATGTAAATTTGTGAGTTGTTTATTGTCACACACATCCAGAAAGATACAATGCAAAATATTTTGTTGCCACAATCCGGCGCCATTTTGAGTTACAAAAGGAGTAAAAAGAAATGACTTAAATAGAGTTCACCTTCTGTACAAGGATCTTCAAACACAGTTCCAGAGATTCTGCAAAGTCTCTGCAAGAAGTTTCCATGCTTCAGGCCTACCACAGCCAGGAGCCGGCAAACTGCCAAGAACCGCTGCAGATGACATCCTGTCAAGTCCACCACTCCACGCTCTGGGCCTACCATAGCCAGGAGTCCCTGTTCTGGGCACTGCTACCATCACAGCCGATGACCTGCCGAGCACTGATCTGGCTTCCCCAGGACATCAGAAGACGAATAAAAGATAAAAGAAATAGATGAGAAAGGAGAGAAAGAGAAGGATGTGGCCAGCCTGGAGTAGACAAACTCAGGAACCTGAACACACCTTAACTGTACCTTCACTGCCATTTTGGAGTAATTCATTTCAAATGAAGTTGTTCATTTTGGAAGGAAAAACAAAGGAATGGCATATTATTTAAATGGAGAGAAACTGCAAAAAGCTTCATTACAAGGGGACTTGAGGATACTTGTACACGAAACACGAAAAGCTAACTCACAGATGGAGCAGGAAGGCTAATGGAATATTAGCCCTTATTTCATGGGGACTTGGAGTATAAGAACCAGTGCAGTCCATGTGCTATAGGTCAACCCACAATGCCGTTAGGAAGGAAATTCCAAAATTTTGAAGGTACAGTGATATATTTCCATGTTTTCATGTGTCTGCTGCAGAAATAAGAAGTGTACTGCAACTGTACAAGGTCTGGCGAGATCATATCTGTCAACAGTTCATAGAAGGCTCACTAGGATGCTCCCTGGTATGGGGGAATTGTTCTATGAGCAAAGTTTAAATTAGTTGGTACTCCAGTGATGACAGTTTAGAAGAATGAAAGGTGGTCTCATTGTAACATATAGGGGTTTTGGGCATGTGAGCCCAGAGGCATTTCTAGCTAGAGGGTACAGACGTACTGGTAGTCTCCTGGCCAGCTGCATGTTCACCCTGCTTAGTTTGAACTCTCACAGGGTTGAGGGCTGCAGGTGGGATCGAATTGGAGAACACTTCTGGTGTTTTCTAAGAGGAGCTTGTTGTGGGGTCTGCACAAGTTTCCTCCTCTGGTTGTGTGCCTGTTGGCAAAATCTTGGGTCACCAGACCTGAAACGTTAACTCGGATTTTTTTCTTCACAGATGCTGCCAGATCTGCTGAGCTTTTCCAGCAACTTCTGTTTCTTTTTCCCTTGTCACTCTATTGTCTCGCCGATAGTGTTGAGCTAAATAACTAAAATGATAAAATGCAGATCTGTGTGCATCTTCGGCATTTCTTATCCTAAGCCTGAATATTGTCCAGATCTTGTTGGATTTGAATGGGGACTGCTTCAGTATTTGAGGAGTTATGAATGGTGCTGAATATTGTGCAATCATCAGCGAACATCCCCACTTCTGACCTTATGATGGAAGGAAGGTCATTGATGAAGCAGCTGAAGGTGGTTGGGCAAAGGACACCCCTCTGAGGATCTCCTGAAGAGATGTCCTGGAGCTGAGATAACTGACCTCCAGCAACCACAAATGTGCACATATCTGTGCAAGATATGACTCTAACTCGAGGAGAGTTTGTCCCCTTTTTAATCCCTACAGTGCGGAAAAAGGCCATTCAGCCAATCGAGTCTGTTAGTGTTGGTTCAAGTGGAGGACAGTGGGTGAGGTGTTCCAAGTAGTGAGTGGAAAATACGAAGGCCATGCAGGATGAAATGTGTGAAAGTCATTTAGGGGAGATGCTGCATGCTACTGAGGGAGTGAGGCTCAGTGTGAGTTGTATGAATAGCAGAAGTTACATTGATTATGAGATAGCAGAGAAAAGGTACTAGCACTTACTCTTGTAGAGTGTACAAAATCACTAACTATGGTCCTGCAAAGCTGGATGTTTCTCTGAACCATGAATACTGCACTGACCCTGCCAACAACTTCAGACCAGGCTGGCAAGCTTTAATGCTCTGGTCTCTCCTGGTGTGTCTGAGTAAAGAGATCAACCCTTCTGTCCACCAAGATATCCAGGATCTGATCTGCAAACCTGGTGTCAATTTTCCTGTATTGGCCAACTCTGCTGCAATTTTACAAACTGAGACTGAAAAGTCTAATTCCTGGCTTGCGACATTTGAACTGGTGCACAGCTCATCTTTAAAAAGATCATGCCTATTGTGTGAACACTAGAAGCTGCCATTCGTTGCAAGCACTTATACTGCTCCTGAGTGCAAGACAAGAAGCGAACAGTGCAATGGAGGCAAGGTACATACTTAATAAGGCAAACTCCATAAAACTGAGAAAGACAACGTGTAACAGTTCCCTTAAAGGTGAACCGTCCATGAAAATCTCTGAGGCTGATACTTCGCCAAATTTTGGGAAATTTTAGCCTAAAGCCTCTGAATTCGAATACTTAAGATTTTAACTTATTGAGATAGTAGGAACTGCAGATGCTGGAGAATCTGAGATAACAAGGTGTAGAGCTGGATGAACACAGCAGGCCAAGCAGCATCAGAGGAGCAGGAAAGCTGACATTTCGGGCCTAGACCCTTCTTCAGAAAAACTTTTAACTTACTGTTGTTGTGACCAAGTATGGAGGAATGAATGCATTCCTTTCCTTTCCTGATGTGGTTATAACAGAGTTTGCATTTTCTAAAACTAGTCTGCTTTTTTTTAAATTCAGTCTGTATTTGACCATGTATAAAGAAGAAACAACACAGCAAAATTTGAGTTAATAAAAATTAAATGTTTAGTTTCTTGTAAACTCACTCAGTATAACATATAATATTATGCCTCACTGGGGTAGCACACTGGAATTCAAGCCCTGTGATTTCCAAACTTAACTATTACAAAAATTGAAGATTTTACAAAGATATTCAACATTTCCTTACTTTCCTGTCCTTTCATGGCAGGTTGGCTGATAGCTTGGACTATGTTTCTGTATTTAAGAAGAATTATATTTATAACAAATAAATAGAATGTAGCTACCAGTAGACAATTACAAAGTATTGAATGCAACTTTCCTAGTCAAAACTTTAAACCTTTATAAATTCCCTTTTACACAGACATATAGATGCAAAGAGGCACAAATAAATATGAAAGTGACGGCTCAAGAAAAAGACTGAGTTACCAATTCAGTGGCTCATATCCACAGGACTTGTTGAAATGACCCTTTTGCTGATCAGAATTCTTCTTCTTAATCTTCTTTCTTCAGGTGTTTTCATTTGCTTACTAAAGGTACAAGATGGCTGGTTCACACATATGTAGTTTCTGGCTTACTGCTTAAGAGCCACTATTGAGAGTAAAAAGTTTGGCTTTCTTCAGGCTTAAGAGGCAGTTTTTGCTACAAAGCAGAAACTCAGCCCCTTCCTTTCCAGAGATCTGATTGCTTCTTCCTACTGCATTCATACCTGAAATTGTTTGGATAACTAAGAGTCAAACACATTATTTTTTGGCAGGCAGAAAGTCTTTGTCATCAACACATGGTCACTAGTCCATTCAGTTACTTGGCACTGCTCCATTCATACTCAGGCCCTTGTCCCAAACCCTGTTACTTGGCTTCCACTGCTGCTTGAAAAAAAGGTAGTGTAAGCAACACTTACAATGCATGTTAAATTACTTACTTTTAAAAACAACAACAATCCTTCAACAATTCATTGGTTTTAAACCAGTCCTTTTCCAATTTCAGGCAATAATCAAAAATACTGTACCAAAAAAAGGACACACGACCTTTATATGCCTCTCCGCAAAATATTGAAACTCCATTTCAAAATGTGTTCCTTTACAAAATAAGTGCTACACAAACAACAAAATGTAGGAATTACATCCACTGATTGATTTTCCTCCCTCTTTATACAACATTTTGTAATCATAGTATTTCTTAAACCTTTAAAATATTTCATCATATTACACACAAAACAATGCATCTGCAACAACATTATATTTTCCAGGAATAATCTTTACAATAAATGGTTGAAACAAATGATTCCATCCAAGCAATCTTGCAGTCTGAGCTTTAAACTTTTCAATGAAGATTAGTGAATTATGATCAGTGCTAGTTAGTAATTCTTTGTTACCATGTCGGATGTAGACTCCAAAGTGTTGAAGAGCCAATAAAAATCCTAAAGTCTTTTTATTCTATGGTAGAATACTCTTCTGATATTGGTTTAGTTTATTAAATAAGTACCCTGCTGGTCTTACTATCTCTGACTCATCATCCTGTCACAAAATCCCAAATCACTAGCATCAATGACCATTTTGAAAAATCTGGAACAATAAGGGGTGGCCAACATTTGTTCATTTATTAGGATTGCTCACATCTTCTCCAAGGCTGTTTGGTATTCTGTTGATCATAACACTTTTGACTGGCTCTCAGACTTGTTAGAGCCGCAGCAATTGTGCTAAAATTAGCTATATATTTCCACTAAATTCCAGACATTCCTAAAAATATCATGATTTCTCATTTAGCTTCTCATTTAGGAACTAGGAATTCTATTGGAGCCTTCACTTTGCTTTCCTTGGTAGGACTTCTCCTTGTCCTACAATATGTCCTACGAAGTTACTGAATGTTTATGTTTATATTCTTTAATTCTCACTTGTGAAACTTTTAAATGCCCTTGTTTTATTTCAGATTTACAGCATCTGCAGTATTTTGCTTTCATTTGAGGCTTTGTCATTTTGTTTAAAAACTTTCTCTTACTCAATTTTAATGAGTTGCTAACGTCTTGACTGTAAATCAATTCAAATGGACTAAGTCCATCAGATCCATTTGGGGAAACATGGGTAGCAAGTATTAAGAAATCTAATCCTTTGACCCAGTCCTGTGGGTATTGCTGACAGTATGCCTTAACTGTAGGTATGAAAATCTGATGGTATCTCTCCAAACCTCCCTGTATTTGCAGATGATGTGCTTGGGGATTGGGAAGTTACTGGTTCTCCTGGAGACAGTCAAATTGTAACCAGTCCTTTTCCTAGAGTGGTTGCTATTGCACTTGAAAATCTTTTATGTTTTTTAACATTTTCTGCCTCTGTGATTTATTCCAATGTGTGACAAAGATAGGGTCCAAGTTGAAACAACTGTTGAAAGAGAAATGCAGTTCCTGCATTTTCACAGACTTTATTGATGTTACTGTCTTTTTGTGGCAGTCTGCAGGCAATTTGGAATGTTAAAACTTTTTTCCATACTTGTCTGAATGGTGGTCGCTGTCATGTGGCTGACTTTCAAACTACTCAGTTATGGTTGCATAAGACAACTGAGTTCTTTCTCATTTGTTGTTAGGATCTCTATAGAAAACTAATCCATGTAAATAAAGGAAGTTTGTGGGGTGTTTTCCTCAACAACCACTGGAGTGGTTTGAGGCTCTGAACCAATGGTAGGGAAAAGGGAAGGGATCACCACATACACAGAACACACACACACACACACACACATGCACACACACACACAGACACACACACATGCACACACACACACACACACAAAACAATGTACAGATGACAACAATGACAGTCTTTTGAAGAATTTCGTGAAGATTTTAAAGTAACACTTCATGAAAATAACAACCCAACTTCTTCAGGTCATGGCTGTAACTTCATCCTAAATTTGGCAGGAACCCCTTGTTTATATGGTTTCCAACAAACTTCCAATAAATCAGAACAGGAGAAGCTTCAGAGGAAATCACTTTTATTGACTTCACATTGCCAGTTTACTATGTGATCTTTAACAAAGATAGTCATTGATCCTGTTAGCTACTGCGATGGCATAAGGATTGGATATTAGTGTATTGGCAATGACTCCTGGGTGATCTATCCTCCATCGGATAGGAAGAAGTTATTCACACTTTGAGATGGGCATTGTCTACCTAAGGTGCAGTAGAGAAAAGTAAAATCCATGCCATAATCACTTTCAACTATCAGAACACAAATCACTTCCTGAGCTATAACATAAAACAAAAAGTTTTGGATGCTGGAGATCTGAAACACACAAAAACAGAAATTGTTGGAGAAACTCAGTAGATCTGGCAGCATCTGTAGGCAGAAAAGAGAGTTTATGTTTTGATTCCGATGACCCCTCTATAAAACAGTACCTTCACAATGTTGTTTAGGCATCACTTGAAAGCCGAGGTGGCTTCTGCAACTTTTTGAAATTGTGTCCTGCTTCATTTAAAGGTGGTTTCTTTCAAATGTAAATCCCGCATATTAAATCAGCCAATTAAATTAAAGATTAATCGTCCATATTTTGTCAATTCAAGTTTCTCTTCTACTTCTGATTGCATTTCCTCTCTAGCATCTTGCTGTGGGTGAATCAGATTGTGGGAAACTTGCATTCTGTTTAGACCAGAGCTGAGCTTGAGACTTCATTCCCTTCTATCCAGCTTGATTGCATACATTAATCTCCCAGACATTAGTCCATTGCATCCCCACCTCCTGATTTCTTTCGAAATGCCACTGAAACCATTATTTATGCTTTTGCAATTTCTGAAATAAATTGTTCTCTTTGTTCCATTGTTCTCCTTTCTCTTCCCTCACCTCTCTTTTCCATAGAAATGAATCTGTTCAGGATTTGATGTCCATATCTATTACAGACTGCTATATTCTTATCCACTTGTCCATCCTCACTGAAACACATTGGGTTGTTATTTTCATGAAGTGTTACTTTAAAATCTTCATGAAATTCTTCAAAAGACTGTCATTGTTGTCATCTGTAAATTGTTTTTTGTGTGTGTGTGTCTGTGTGTGTGTGTGCGCGCGCGTGCGTGTGTGCGTGTCTGTGTGTGTGTGCGTGTGTGTGTGTCTGTGTGTGTGTTCTGTGTATGTGGTGATCCCTTCCCTTTTCCCTACCATTGGTTCAGAGCCTCAAACCACTCCAGTGGTTATTCAGGAAAACACCCCACAAACTTCCTTTATTTACATGGATTAGTTTTCTCCCACGTATGTAAAGAGCAGCAGGACATTTTCTATATTCAGTGTACAAATGTTGCCTGTCACTGATTTAGCAGCAACAGAAATATCAAGATAGGTTTTACTTCAGCAAGGACACAAAATTGGCCACATATCAGCTCTGCATGCCCTAAATGTCCACAAAAGACAAATACTAATAGAGGTCGGTTTCTTTTGATTGGAACTTCTTCGGTTCATGGCTGTAACTTCATCCTAAATTTGGCAGGAACCCCTTGTTTATATGGTTTCCAACGAACTTCCAATAAAGCAGAACAGGAGAAGCTTCAGAGGAAATCACTTTTATTGACTTCACATTGCCAATTTACTATTTGGCTGATCAGTAATGGAACCCTTCTAAAATCTCATGTGAAGATTTGCAGGGTAGAGTTTCTGTTTTGTACACAAATCATGTTTGAAATTGTGCTTATTAAGTTTCACAAAAGTTTCTTGCATTTTCACAAACACGAAATCTTTCAAGAACCAAAGCTGCCTGAAGGTGTTTTATTAATATAACTGAAAATAGATTAATCACTAAAAATATGTTTTTTTTCTCAGTGTCCTGTTCACTACCTGTAAGTAAATTGATTTAAAATCTATGAAAATTAATTAAGCAAACTGCAATGTATTGAACACTTTATGGTATATTGCTGCACACTTGTCAATAGAATATGTTATATTAAGATTTATGAAAAAGTTGATAGAATTTTAATACTCACCTGGCACAGTGGTAGTAGTGTTCCTACCTCCAAGCCAGAAGGCTTGCATTCAAATCCCAAAGGCTCCAGAGGTATGTCATAACACATCTGAATATGTTGATTCAAAATATCTGTATGCATGCATAGGAACAAATAATCAGTGGGGTTTGAGTGCTTTTAGTGTGCAAGTTGAAATTAAACTCTATCTAGAAAAGCAAAGCCAAGACTCTCTGAATAACCTTTAACCTCTGTTATTTCACAAAAATGAACACAAAGAACCTGTCCAAACCATCATCATAGATAGAATCTTTTAATTTTGACCTGGACTTTTGATCAGTTTTAAGGTAAGGTCGAGTTCAGGTGAACTGAACCTTAAACCCATGTAAAAGATTACAGAAAACACCGTAGGAAAATTACAGCACAGAAAAAAGCCATACAGCCTATCATGTCAGTGCTGGCAATGTATAAGTAATTTTGTACACTCGCTTCCACTTAGATTTTTTGTTTATGGCTTGGATCCACAGTGGTGAGAGAATACCAAGTTTCGGCAACTCAATATCCCCAGTTTTGGTCTAGTTTGGGGAATTGAAGTGAATGCAGGAGGTTACCAAATTCCAAGGTAGGCTGGGTGAAAAGCTTTCCTTAGTGCTCCAGCACTATGTTCAAAAATGAAAATAAAAGAATAGAGAATGAAACATACAGTCAGCCCTCACACCCCCTACGCTTGCGCATTTCCCATGCCAATCTGTGTCACCTAATACCCTCTACCCATCTGCAATTACCCTTACTCCCATCACCCTATGCCCCTCGACCTTTCCAATGGTCTACTAACCATTCCCTATGGCTTCTGCATTCACAGAAACCAACTTAATTCTCACATCCACTCCTTTCCCCTTCACCTACCACGTTTGTCTCATATCAACAAGTACTCATGTGGACAGGAGAATAAATAAAGTTCTATTACTGAAACTCTACATTGGAGAATACATTCTATTGACAAGAGCACTCACATTCATAAAAAAACACGTTGGACTAGTCTTGACTGCTTTGACATTTCTTGACAAGTTTAATACTTCTTGTTAATTCTGATAGCTCTTGACTGGTCTTAACATTGCTTGACAGGCTGTGGATAGTTTTGACAAGTCTAACATTTCTTCACATGTTTTCACAAGTCTTGAAACTCTTGGCAAATTTGACAGTTTTTAATAGGTGTTGACATTTCTTCACAAGATTGCCAAATCTTTTACAGGATTCACCATCTCAAGAGATTCATCTGCCTTTCACACACACTTGCCTCTGCAACTCACAATTCCAAAGGGTACTGGCCTCCTACCACAAAAGTCCTTCCAAAAGGTAACTGAATATCACACTCACAACCTAAGAATACCAGATTGTCATCCCAGTGGTGTTCTGGAACCATATCCATAGCGATACCTCAGCTCTCCAAAGGCGTACTCTGTCTAGCCAAATCAAAGGTGTAGAGAACAGATCTGCTCATTGGCAGAGTCTGGCTTCCAGATAGCAGAGATTCTAAAATTCAATTTTATTGGAGGAAATTTTTTTTTTCTAATCATTTTTGTGGGATCTGGGCGTCGCTGGCTGGCCAGCACTTCTTGCCCATCCCTCGTTGCCCTTGAGAAGGTGGTGGTGAGCTGCCTTCTTGAACCGCTGCATTCCTCCTGCTGTGGGTTGACTCACAATGCTATTAGGGAGGGAATTCCAGGATATTGACCCAGCGACAGTGAAGGAACGGCAATATATTTCTAAGTCAGGATGGTGAGTGACTTGGAGGGGAACTTGGAGGTGGTGGTGATCCCATATTTCTGATGCCCTTGTCCTTCTAGATGGGTTTGGAAGGTGCTGTCTGAGATCTTTGGTGAATTTCTGCAGTGCATCTTGTAGATCGTACACACTGCTGTTACTGAGCGTCGGTGGTAGAGGGAGTGAATGTTTGTGGATGTAGTGCCAATCAAGCGGGCTGCTTCGTCCTGGATGGTGTCAAGCTTCTCGAGTGTTGTTGGAGCTGCACTCATCCAGGAAAGTGGGGAGTATTCCATCACACTCCTGACTTGTGCCTTGTAGGCTTTGAGGAGCCAGGAGATGAGTTACTCGTTGCAGTATTCCCAGCTTCTGGCCTGCTCTTATAGCCACTCTGTTAATGTGGTGAGTCCAGTTGAGTTTCTGGTCAATGGTAACCCCCAGGATGTAGATAGTGGGGGATTCAGTGATGGTAACACCATTGAATGTCAATGGGCAGTGGTTGGATTGTCTCTTATTGTTGATGGTCATAGCCTGGCATTTGTGTGGCATGAATGTCACTTGCCACTTGTTAGTCCATTTAAATTGATCATTTAAATGGCCATCTACCTCCATGAATCACATATACATGAACCATAACCCGTCCTCCACATCCCCACAACTCAAGCCGCATAAAAATGTAATGTATCAAGATTGGGTGCAGAGCTCAGGATTTCCAATTGTGTTAAAAATGTTAAAAATCCAGGTTTTAGGTGTAAGCTAATATTTTAAAGTTCTGATCCGTACACTGGTTTGGCCCAGTAGCTGAAGATTTGTCACAAATTCAAAGGACTAATATTATATATTAATTGTCTAGAAGTGCACATCACATTTCTGTTTAGATTATGCACCCAACTCCATAAGTGGTTCTTGAAATCTGACTCAAAGCTAAAACTGTACAAAATGAAGTGAGCTGACACACTCACTTCCTTCAAATGAAAATTACTTCAAGGAAATATTATGATTTGTACCAAAATATTAATATAACATCAAAAATGTGATACTCTAAAATGATGTGATGCATTTTCTGCTTAACCATTGACAGATCCTAATTTCTAAATTATAGTTAGCATGAATATGAGAGCAAAGTAACATATTTTACATCAATTTTTATAATACACTTCCTTCTCATGCTGGTTTTCAATCTGTGTACGTCTGGAACTTTGCGATATGCTTCGGCTCTCTGATAATTTCTCTGTCATTTATCAAATCTCATGTGACCATCTTTATTAATGTTCAACGTTTATAAGGAATTGTGTCTCTCCACAGAGATGCTTGATGAAAGCATCTGTCATTTCTGTTAGGTGATTCAACATATTTCTCGCCTTCACCAGCATATCAATGAGGGAATGCTACTAGCTTACTCGTCTCATTGCAGAATGCTCTGGCAGAAAAAAATTGCTTCGTGTTGCTCCTAAGCTGCATTAGACTTTTTACGATGGCAGTGATGCTTCCCAGCAGACCTATATATCTGAAAAGATCCATAAATTGTTTTCTGTGATATTTGATTTGTAGGCTGAATCTTTAATAGATATGTGGGTAGCAATCTGAGAAACAAGATTGTATGTTGCCTACATGGAGTTAACTACTCAATTCCAGTATACTTCTGGTCATTTTAAAACAGAAATTAGGAGGGGATAGCACTTGTTTACCCTCAGATATTGGAAAATCTAGAATTTGAGAGTTAAAAATCAGCCCACTTGAGTTGGTAACTCTCCTGAACATAAGTACTTACTTTTTTTAGTTCTGACTATCACTGTTGAGAGAATGTCAGAGACGATGTTCTTTCTTATACTGGTGTCCCATATTTCTTTACAATGAATATTAAGGCATCAGTGGCGCTAATTGAGTAAAGGTACAGAATTCCCCTTATGTCCTGACCTCAAAAGCTGATTAATTCATTTATTTTGGCAATATATGCACAATGGCCACTGTATTACCTTTTTAATAAATTACCCTAAAGCTTCTCACTGCCCAGAAAGTTCAATAAGGCCACTATGAAATGCACAGGTTTGTTTTGCTGACTGTTTATCTCGGAGAATTTTCGAGCATGAAGGTCAGAAGAACAGTCATGAGTGTCTTCACAATTGGTCTCCAGCGCTTTTCATTGTCTTAGGATTTTTAGAGTCTGAGGACAGAATTGGCCACATATCTGCTATAAATGCCTCAAAACATATTATTATCAATGAGGTAGAAGAAAGGGCCTACCTGCCTCAGCTTACTATTATACCAACCTGATTCACCAAATCACAGAATCCCTACAATGTTGAAGCAGGTCATTTGGCCCAGCGAGTCCACACCAATCATCTGAACTGCACCCCCTCAGACCGACCCCCCATGGCTAATCCACCTAGCCTATGCATCTCCAGACATGATGGGCAATTTAGTACAGTCCATCCACCTAACCTGCACCATTTTGGACTGTGGGAGGAAACCAGAACACCCAAAGGAAACCCATACAGACACAGGGAGAACGTGCAAGCTCCACATAGACAGTCACTCGAGAGTGGAACTGAACCCAGGACCCTGGCACTGTGAGGCAGCAGTGCTAACCACTGAGCCACAATGCTACCCTGATGGTGAGATGTTTTTAGAATACAGTAATTAGGTTTGCATCAGGGCCCTTCACATTTTTCTGAGAGACCCAGCGGTAAGTTAGACAGATATTGAAAGTAGTTTCAAAATCAGTGACTCAACATCCACAGGATCTTCGGATTTCAGGTCCTTAACAATGCTAATGGATAGAACATTCAAAATGTTCTGAACACAAAGGCCAGGGCTTTTTTTTGGCTCTTCCACTTTCCAGCAGTTTTTGCATCAAGGCAATGTGACTGGGCCATGTGAAAAGACCAGCCACTGAAATCTGGGATCGAACTAGATTGGATAAATGTTTCAGATGTGCTTTCTTTGTGTAGGGTCAATGGCAAGGGGTAAGCATATCTCATCATGTGTATTTCTTTATTCATCCTGTTGTAGTGCTGTTCTTCTGACCGATACACAAATGCAAGGTGTTTAGACATTTAGTTACTGCCTTTGCTATGTTTCCCCTTTTGTTTTGTTTTTAAACCCATTCTTTGTCTTTCGAACCAAACCTCCTTCATCCTTCTTATACTCCAGCTTACAAATTCTTACTACCTTTCATATATTGAAAAAAAAATAGACAAGGAGAAAATTGTCCCACTGGTGGAAGAACGAGAGGGAACAGATTGAAGGAAATTAGCAAAAGGAGCAATGGTGGCATGGGAAGGATTTTCATGCAGCAAGTGATTAAAATCTGGAATGCACTGCCTGAGAGTGTGTTGGAAGCCAGATTAATCAAGGCATTTAAGAAGAAATTGCATTATTATCTGTAAAGGAAGAAGATCCAGTGTTACAGAGAGGAGGTGGAGGCATAATGATCTATTTGCTTTGGTCATTCAAACATGACAGGCCAATGGCCTCCTTCAATCTAAAACAATTATGAGATTCTCTGAATCTGTCTTCTCTCACATATGCTCTCCATATTCATCTTTCTCGCAAAACATACCTCTTATTTCCTCGACTGCATCTCCAGTAAGCCCATTTTCACTTCCTAGTCATTGTGCTGGTTTTCATTATAAATAGATCCATCTCCTCAGAGAATGCCCCTTACATTACACTCATGTGACATATTTACTTGGGTAAAATATTTTAAAAGTTTCTGGATCCCTGGGAACTGTATCTCAGAATACTTCACTGCTCAGATGGATACAGGAGAAATTGAAATACCAATTGAATAATGTATTACAAATTCAAAGGAATCAGTTACAAAAATATATCAACATGATCAGCCAAAGAAAATTTTCTGGAACTATAATGTTAACCTTTTCAGACGATTCCACATATGCACCACCCTCTGTGTAAAAAAATTGCTCTTGGGTCCCTTCTAAATCTTTCCCTTCTCACTGTAAACTTATGCTCTCCAGTTTTGGACTCCCTTACGCTGGGGAAAAGACCTTGACTATTCGCTCTATCCATGCCCCCCATAATTTTATAAACCTGTATAAGGCCACCCCTCAGCCTTCAATGCTCCAGGAAAAAAATAGCCCCAGTCTATTCAACCTCTCCCTTTAGCTCAAACCCTCTAACCTCGGCAACATCCACGTAAATCTTTCCTGCACCCTTTCAAGTTTAGTAACATCTTTCCTATAGCAGGGAGACCAGAACTGAATGTAGTATTGCAAAAGAGGCCGAACCAATGTCTTGCACAGCTGTAACATCGCACCCCAACTCTAAACTCAATGCACAGCCCAATAAAGGCAAGCATATCAAACACCTTCTTCACAACCCTGTCTACCTGCCACTCCACCTTCAAGAAACTATGAACCTCTTTCCTCAGCAACACTCCCCAGGGCCCTATCATTAACTGTATAAGTCCTGTCCTGGTTTGTCTTACCAAAATGCAACACCTCATTCTTATCAATATTAAACTCCATCTGCCACTCCTCAGTCCATTGGCCCATCTGATCGCGGTCCCATTGTACTCTGTGATAACCTTCTTCACTATCCACTACATCACCAATTTTGGTATCATCTGCAAACTTACTAATGATTCCTCCTATATTCATATCCAAACCATTTTATAAATGACAAAAAGCAGTGGACCCAGCACCGATCCTTGCGGCACTCTGCTTGTCACATGCCTCCAGTCTGAAAAATAACCCCCCACCACTATCCTCTGGCTAATACCTCCAAGCCAATTTTGTATTCATATGGCTAGCTCTCCCTGAGTTCCATTTGATCTAACCTTGCTAACCAATCTACCATGCTGAACCTTGTCGAATGCCTTGCTGAAATCCATATGGACAATGTCCACCGCTCTGCCTTCATCAATCTTCTTAATAAAATGCAACTTCTGATTGTATGATTTTTGTTTGCTTTTGGTGTTGGTGAATTAAGGTAAACATTTTGAAATCTTCACTGTTCTGGTCTCCCTGCTATAGGAAAGATGTTACTAAACTTGAAAGGGTGCAGGAAAGATAATCCCACATTCAACAATGCTAAGATGCTAGGAAACAGTAGCAGTGCCTTAGAGGTTTGTAAGGGGGAAAGTGGTTAAGGGCAGGTATACTGTGGGGCCTGGCACCCTCACTGCCATAGGTGTAGGACTGTGCAGTTGTATGTGCAAGAAAGTGTCAGCCGTGCCATCTATGAGCCATAATAGGCGTTGGTTTATGGCTGGTGCAGGACTACATGGGGATGCTGCTGGGCAACTCTGCATCATTCAGCATCTTACACACTTTAATCGAAGTACACCTCAGCTCTTCTAAACTTCAATGAGAACAAACCCAGCCTGTCCAATTTAACCTCAAGAAACAACCCACCCATTTGATACATCAATCATGAATAGGAAGGGATATGGTCCAAATGCTGGCAAATGGGACTAGATTAATTTAGGATATCTGGTTGGTATGAGCAAGTTGGACTGAAGGATCTGTTTCCGTGCTGTATGTTTCAATGCACCTATGACTCTATACTTAAAGTTCTCAGACTGCTGTAGACTTTTTTTTAAACCCAAGTATATTTCAGCCCTCAGCTGCCATCAGTATAAATGAAATATTTTAAAAGTTAATTAATTTGACCTTCAGTATGTTCCGTGCTATCTTGATTACACCAAATATTTAAGCTCCATTCAGTCTAAGCAGACTGTACAATAGGAGACCGCCCACAGGTAATCTGCTTGTAAAAGGGCAGCATTGGTTTCCTTTGAAGTGGGCCAAGATCATGGTATATTTGATTTACTCATCATTCTTTATTATTGTATGGATGGTAGTCATTCAAGAGACAACAAAGCTTTGCTCTGCATAGTTATGTACTGACTGGTTCCAGTTGATTTGTATTTTTCATTTTTAATCTGAAGTATTTTTGGCTCTCCAGTGGAAAATTAAGAGAATGTCATATAAGATTGCCCACAGTCCAATATGAAGTTGGTCTTTTGGAGTTTTTGAGCACAGTAAAATCTGGAATATTAACAAATGAGTCAACATTCATCTAAGAATGGAGTTATCATAAATAAATCAAACACTATGGGTTGTTCCACTAGTTGGTGGAGGAGTTTTAGAAGCCCACAACAATCAATTTTTATGTGTGCATTCAAGTGTGTGTGGAGGAAGAAAGAAAGCACTGGTCAGCAATTTAGCAGATTTGCCTCAATTTGCTTGTTTGAATAGATGTTAAGGGATCCTTGAGAGTTGCAATAAATTAAAATTTAGTCAATTAAACTCCCAGTTTGCTTGTAATAAGATAACTGTAACAAATTATACAATTCAAACAAGTTAAAGAGAATCAATTCTCTGACATGTAACAAAAAAGAAGTAAGGTTAAACCTAAACAGCGAAAAATCCATCGAGTTTAAATTTACCTTTGTCTCTGTATTTGGAGTACCCATTAGAAAAATTAGGCAGCACAACTTACTTTAGACTGTCTACTGAGAGGATTTTGTTCAGGATTTGAGATTTAGACCATAAAAATGGAGTGTTCTTTTTCAGACTTCAAAGCATTGATTATGTTTAATTTGTTTAAAGTTGTACAATTTGCAATAGTCATCTTGTTACAAGTAACAGGGCAATTTACTGTGCAAATTTTCATTTGTTTCTTTTCCAGATTGCAATTTTGAAAGATTATCTGATATCTAATTCAACACTACAACCAATATTTATGCAACTGCATTCCGTAATGAGATGTTAAAATCAATTTTCCATCAATTCTTAACTGGCAACTCCTGAAATCAATTTTCAACTGGTGAGTTGTTTCAGATCTTCTTTCAGGTGCATACGACTTAGTGACCAAAGGCTAATGAGGCCCGATCAAATCTCCCGCTGTTGCAATTGAGGAAAATATTGACCATCCACACAGTTTGTTCTACAGTATACAAAATCTGGATAGCTTTATTTTTATTCTTACAGCTACAGCGTAGACATATCCTACTTAAAATTAAAGAAAAAACTGTTGTCCTTTTTGGAGTAGTAAGTGTGCCTGTAATGGCCTACAATAACTGGAAATAATGAAAAGAAAATTAAAAATTTGAGAAGACCACACACAATCTCACCAAAACCAAAAGCAGGAAAATCCAAACTTAAAACTTAGGACAGAGCAGTTGATTTTGGACACCCAAAGTCATTTAAGGAAAAAATAACAGCTGTTAAAGTATTAGAAGGCTTAAACCACTATAATTGGTAAATGAGCATTGTTAAAATCATTCAAAATAATAGGAAAAAGCTTTGAAGAGAAGACTCTTGTTCAGGAAATTGGTTTTGACTTTGATTTTGATTTTATTGTCACATGTAGTCAAGTACAGAAGTACAGGAGTACAGAGAAAAGTGTATAATGTCATTGCTCAAGGTACCATCTTAGTTCCTAGATACAGAATCTTAAGAACAGGTCAAAAGAAAGAACAAAGTTAAAAGTTAAACATTGCAGTAATTATTATAATGCATAAAACATACAAAATAAGGTTAAAAATTACATATTGCAAAACTTCTTAGGTTTAAGTAGAAAATCAAGAAATAATGCTGAGTCAATTTGACTAATTGGAGTGAAACAAAATGAAGGCAGAAGAAAAAATATCAATATTTTGAGAGGAAAGTGTTTTTATTTGCAACAAAACATTAGTGTAACAGCACAATATCATTTTTTGTATGATAACATTGCAATACCTTTTTTTTCAATATATAGGACATGAATATCACTGAGAAATAGCAGAAAGGAGAATTTATTCAAATATTTAAAAGGAGTATGATACCCATGAAGAAGACGGGGAAGACATCATAAATTCAGCCTTTCCTACCCCTTGGGAGAAAGTATTAAGACAAGCTTTCTTCATTGGAAAGCATTTCAACAACATATAAATGGTTGAAGGTTTTCAGCACAAATAAGAGGATAATTCTGAAACATATAGATTTTTTTTCAATTTTATTCAACAGAAATTGAATAAAATGTCTAAAAAAGAAAATAAGAACATGGAAATTACAAATCTTTCTTAAAACAGCAAAGTTTCTGAGTGACAAAGCTTAAGTGGCAATTCATCTTCATTGTCCAGCAATTTAAGAAAATAATTGCAATACTTTAGAAACATGCTGATGAAGACAACATTTAATATGAACGCAGTGACTGTACAATTTAAAACATGAAACAGCAAATTGTATTATCTGAAGAAACCCTTGACTGAAGAAAATGAAGTTGTAAACTTTCAAATTTAATACTACATGAGGCAGGTGGTACAAAGCCCAGAATTAAAGGGGCATTTAATGTTTCCTTGAGGCATAAAGGTTAAGGTGTATAGAAAAGTGCATGTCATCCAAAAGTAGCAGAGCTCATTATTGACCAAGGAAGCTTAATCCTCTTCCATCAAGTATAATAACTCACAGAAAGATGAATAGTTTTAAGCAAGAATTCTATAAACAATTGAACTTAACAAGAAAATAGCATCACATTGAGAAAAGATGGTTCAACTATGTCTGTACTCACCCAGAAACATTCCTCATTTTTTAATGGATAAATTATGAAAACAATTTCCGGAGATAACCAACATGAATGTCACCTCACAGATAAAAAGGACACCAGAATAGTGCTCAGGCATGGCTCCCGTACTAAAACCTAATGGTCCTTTCAGAAAATGCAGAAGTTAGACATGTAGTTATTGAAAAGCAAGCCCTCTGGGTTATGTGGTCAGGTTAGATATTTTCACATTGTATGCAGTTACACAGTTCTTAGAGAGACTGATCATAAACGATTTCTACATGAAAAAGAATCGGCAAGACCATCCCTAGACATGCAATATAAATCTATATATATACACACAATCTATATAACTGTAATCAATAAGGCAGTTGTTAGAGAAATTCACCCCATGGTTACTGTAGATGACAGTTTATCCAAACTTCCTAAAGAAAGAATCCTGTCTGAACTTGGTTTTTAACTTAATCAGTTAAACAGTGGCTTCTGGCAGGTGTCGTTCAATGAGAATCCAAACTGATTACCACATTCATCACACCATTCAGGAGATATGGAGAGTAAGTTTGGGAATCACCTCACCTGTGGAGATCTTCCAAAGTACTATATTCAACATTCTCAAGTGTTGGAGGGCATTGGATGTCATATGGGATGATATCTTGATCCATGCAGAAAAAACAGAAATTCATTTTCCAAACAATACACAATTCTTGAAATTGCTGCAAGCATTAGGGTTTAGCCTCAATGAGAAATGTGAGCTCTTCAAAGGTTCTACTTGATTTCTGGGCTATATCATTGACAAAGATGTCATAAAACCAGACTCCAGGAAACAAGAGCGGTAAAAGAGTTCCTACACCTAATTCAGAATATGACTTACAAATGTTTCAGGGAACTGCAAACCAGGTAGCAAAAATATCTACCTCACCATCAGCAACTATCACTAAACCTTTCAGACACTTACACAAAAAGGCTCAAAACTGGTGATGGGCCACATATCAAGCAAAGGCCTTTCAATGGATCAAAGACAAGCTGACTTCTGCAGATGTCTTTGTCCACTATGATCCATCATTCCTAATTATTGTTGGAGCGGATGCCTGAGCCCCAGGTTTAAAACTGTCCTTTTACAAGAACAGATGGAAAGATAGAGAAAACCAGTATATTATACATTCCAACATAAACTGATACAAAAATTAGACATGCTGTTATTGAAGAGTGAGCACTGTCAGTTACTTGGGCCTGTGAGGGATTTTCAGATTGCATACATATTCACGGTTCTCACAGAGGCTGATCATAAATCACTGATCTCACTGTTACATGATAAAGAATTGGCAAGAATGTCTCCACAGATATAACAATGTGGACTTCATCTCATAAAATTTGCACGCAAAACCAAATACATGCATGGAAAATTGCAGATATCAGCAGATGCCATCGCCAGAGCAACGGTAGATAACCTTACACTGGCGAGTAATTAATTTGCTGGAGAACATACTTCATACACCAGGCCAAAAAAAACTGTTGTGCCAGCTCACAAATGAAGCTTAACCTCATCAGAGAGGAGCAGAAAAATACAATGTATAAAAGGCTGCCCAGTTAACAGACTTACCACTTAATTATAAAAACCCATTTTGAACATGCACCACATTTTACATCCCCCTTATCCTCACTTGAAGGTCTGTGTCATTGAAACATACTACTTCAATATTCCAAATACTTCAAGAGTGATGATGGGCACAGGCAGATCTCACCAAATTGTTTAATGAGACGTAAGTTCAGATGAGACTGGGATTTCCTGGTTTGTGCAGGATCTGCATGCAAGTTATCTGTTATGCCTCCAAAAATGGGCTACAAGAAATTCCTACACCCAAGGTTTTAGAATAGGAGCCTTGGTAAGTATGACCTTAAGCTAATAAAACAGTAATGCAGGCAAGTTAGGAACAGAGTTTGCTACTGCCATGGAGTTTGGTCTTTGTGATAGATAGAATGTGAAATAGAATAAAATTTTTAAAAAAGGATGAAAACCAAGTTTTGGGTTGGATAAGAGATTGAGATTAAAATAATGAATTTACAGCAAAAATATATATTCATATATCTGTTAACCTTTAGAATGGAAGATCTCTTCTTTGAGACAATGAAATGGAAAGAGAACTGAAATTCTCCAAATTATGGGCTTACACATTTAGTACAATTATACCCCAAATTAAGATATGAAGACAAGTGCAATGTAAATAGCATTCTTTCAGTATTTAATATTATTCACATTTAGTACTTATCTGAATCTAGTTGACTTACAACAGACAGAAAGTTGTCGATATCAGTAAATCATGAGCTGGTAAGCATCTCACACAAAGGCAGTGTTTTCCCTGTAGGCTTCAAGACCTTGAGGTCAGCTCAAGTGAAAGACTAGAAGCCTGCACTATATAGGAAACTATCACTTAAGTGTACTTTTTCTTGAATTTGTCAGTAAGTACCCAGGGGAAAGATTACCATGCAACTGAGGGGAGCAAGTAGGTTTTCAAGACTGGAGGGTAAATAGGAAGCTCTTGAGCAAGAAAGAAAGAGTAGGAGAACCTTTCAAGCTAAGTGAAGGAACAGTCACCCCGAGATAGAGGTACCCTCTCTGCAACATAATTTAAAGTAAAAAGCCTTTTTTTGCACAGGCCAAAACTGCAGAGAGGGATTTCCTTCACATGATGACATGTTGCTGTTGCAGGTAGGTAGGGAAGGTGTCCAGGGCCTGTCAGGATACTGACTTCAAAATCAGCTATAGAAAGCACTTCTATGGCAGGCACACTGTTGTTCAATGCATCAAGGAAATGTGTAGACAGTTTCTAAAACTAGGGATTAATAGGTCATTCAGAAAGTCAGTTACTAATTGCTGCTTATGAATGGGTAGTCATACCATCATGACCCCATCACAGCTCCAGAAAATTTGCTGAAGTCGGTGAAACCTGGAAATTGCCATGGAAGCTGGTGATGCAAATTTTCACACTCATCCATCTTCATCATGTCTAAAAAATTGAGACCAAAATTTTCTCTTACACCAACACCCTCTCTTCTGCTCGTAAAAACATCTCACTATCTATTCTATCTGGCCTCTCAGTATTCTGTAAGTTTCAAGTATAGACTCAGAGTCCTCAACTGCTCCTCATATGACAAGATGTTCATCCTTGGGATCATTCTTGTAAAACTCCTACGGACCCTCTCAAATGCCAGCACATCCTTCCTTAGGTACGGGTCCCAAAACTGCACTCGATATTCCAAATGTGGTCTGACCAGAGCTTTATACAGCCTCAACAGTATATCTCTGCTTTTGTATTCTAGCCCCCTTGAAATGAATGCCACCATTGCATTCATCTTCCTAACTGTCAACTGAACATGCATATTAATCTGAAGAAAATTACATGGTCAAGTGGCCAATAGCCTAAGCAACCAGGCCCAACA
>NC_063334.1:89620458-89641947 GCF_021869965.1 Rhincodon typus
TCAGAAGGGTCTAGGCCCGAAACGTCAGCCTCTCTGCTCCTATGATGCTGCTTGGCCTGCTGTGTTCATCCAGCCCTGCACCTTGTTGTCTCGGATTCTCCAGCATCTGCAGTTCCTACTATCTCTGATTCAATTTTAACTCCACCTTTGTAATAGCAATTTGAGGCTCGTGTCGGTATAAGTATCAGAGATGTTCGGCTAAAACCCCTCCAAAACATAGTGAAGACAGAAGAAAAATATTTGTTCATTTCATCTGCTATTTCCATATAATCTGCTATTAAACTAGTGCAAAATAATACACAAGTTGGAAATCTGGAATAAAATCACAAAGGACTGAAGAAACGCAGGAGGTTTGTGAAGAAAGAAACTGGGTTAATGTTTCAAGTCCAATATATTTCTTGTTCAGATATCTTTTTCTTTTCCTTTCTAAATACCTGGAGAAACTCTTGCTTTCCTCTCATGCTCTGAGTTCTTCTTGTTATGAGCTACCTTCTGTTATGTAGGTGGGTAGCCAGCATAATTTTAACTGACATGTTGAAGATCAGTGTCACACACTTGACCCAAGTGGGACATCTTGGAATACTCCAGCAGGTGTAAATATTGGAGGGTACTAGTAGACACAATCCCAATGCAATCACAGGGATCATTGACTATCAAATTTTGGATAGTAAAGTCTGAACTTTACTGGGTGATGGATTACCCATTCTACCCAAAATTCTGCTGGGTACCCACATACATAATGGAAGATGGTCCACTCAACAAGCACCTGACCAAGTATGATTCGAACCTGTTCTGACCAATCTTTTGGCAAAATGATTCATCCACGAGATTGGCTTTATCGGCATATTCATCTATCTCATTTCATTTTCCAACTATAATGATGGGCTCAAATTGTGAATGGAGGAATTGTTTCTGAGAAAATCACACGCAGAACTATGAAAGAATATGTTATATCTGGATTGGTACTGCTTTCAGCCTGCTTTTATCCACAGCTGTTCTCTGCATCACTATCCAAATATCGTCAAAGAAATCCCTGCGTGTTCAGCAATGCTAAATCTGCCTCTTCTTCTCTCATCAACAATGCTTAAGACTCAATTCTGCCTAAGATTTAAATACTGTCGCTTTATGTGAAAGAGAAGACTTATGTAACACCTCCAATGAGCTGCTGGTGAGGAAATAAGAAGCCCTTTGAACAGATAGGCAATTTCTGTCTTACCCCATACGACAAGCTTCCTTGAGCCTCCCTCTTTTTTTTAAACTAATGGTAGTTCAGTCGAACATTTCACCACACTTGGGGGGAGTTTTAACTTTCATTTAAAGCAAATGATAGTGAACCTCAACCATTTTTGCCCCTTGCCTGATTATCTTTACCATGCATTCATAATTTTGTTGGAAATAAAGAATGCATATTGTCATAAAACTGACCCTTGCTACTTTGTATCAGACAATTTGACTGTCCAGCCAGTCTCTCTCTGCAGCTGCAGCTAGTTTACATTCAGCTCATGTCCGTCTTAAGTCTCGATAAGACTGGGCAATTTTTGTCCACTGTATCATAAAAGTCATCTTTCACTTGGAATTCAGAATTCAGTTTACTTTAAGATGGTATTTTTGCAATCTGTCAGTGGCACCTTTTTCTGGACATTTCATATATTTGATGATTGAAAACGAGAGATTATTGTCCCATCAGATTTATAAGACTACTGGTGAAAAGTTCAAACCACTTGAGAAATCACTCAAATTGAAGGAATCTGCAAACAAGCAAAAAGAAGGCAGAGTCACCGTCCTCTTCAATCACACATTTTATTAGAAACTCGCAATATACTAAACTTTTAATAGCCATACCTAAAGTTTCAATAAACATGTTGGGCACAATCTTATAGCAGCCTGAGCGACATAGGTTTCCACAAGAAGTGTGGCAGAATCATAGAGAACATCTCGTGAGGCCTATCTCAAATATGGGAGTGACTTGATTTGTTGAGTAGTTAGTTTTTCATCAAGTGTGACAAGTTGCCAATTAAGGGGGACTGTAGCTTACTAATGCCATAAGTTACCTCAAAAATATTCAGCTTCACATCTCATCAAACAAGTGGATGTTGAGAATTCTTGACGTCGAGGTCAGAGCAGCTACCCAGCAACATCAGCTTCACATCTTATCAAACAAGTGGAATTTGAGAATTCTTGGTGTCAAGGTCAGAGCAGCTATCCAGCAACATCAGCTTACCGCTGGCTCCAGAGGACATCCATGTTGACCACCAGCTATCAAAATCTCAGGGCATGCTCCATGGGCACTGGCTGCATGCACCCCACATTCAGGGACATTGACATTCAACCAGCCTTTGAGAACCCTCATGATACTTTTCCAATCCACGTCAATGCTGCATCTCTAGCCCAACCAGCAACTATCATTGAAATGCTCCTGCCAGGATACTGACTGCTCAAGGACACACACCCAGCTTTTGGAGTAGAGCAGGCTGCATCTTTATCTGTTCACTTGCTCTCACTCACTCTGAGCCTATCTAGGTGCTCATATCATCCCTGACTGTATCATTTGCACTTCGACCCCTCAGCGCTGGATACAAGGCTAAAATTCTTCTGTTTTTTGTCTTGCCATTCAGCACAGTCACAAAGGCAGGAAGATAGTCACAGTTGGCAGCAGCTCTCAGGAAGCCTTGGGGAACAGTCTTTGATCAGGGACTTCTGACAACGGGATAGCCTCCTATATCAGTCCTGGGTCTTGGACACAGTCAGTCAGCTGCTCGGGATAGGATTCTCTCCTTGGAAGGGCTGAGGAGCCAAATACCAGCCAACCCATCACATGTCTTTATTCTTTCTGCCCTTTTGTAGGTTCTTACTGTCCTGGAATGAGAGGAGTATTCAGGAGATTCAAGTAGGTGGCATAGCTAATGCTTTCAGTATCCTGAGTGAGTGCATGCAGATAACTTGTAGGGTTAATAGTGTTGGTTAGGGAGAGTGGTCTGAGTGACTGAGGGAAGATGAAGAAGGTTATCTAAGATTATAAAGAGATCTTGATCAATTGGATTAATTGGCTGAGGAGTGGCAGATGCAGTTTAATTTGGATAAAAGTGAGGTGTTGGATTTTGGTAAAACAAACAAGGGCAGGACTTATACAATTAATAGTAGGGCCCTGGGTAATGTTGTAGAACAGAGGGACCGAGGGGTTCAGGTACATAATTCTTTGAAATTTGTGTCACAGGTAGACAGCGTGATTAGGAAGGCATTTAGGATACTTGCCTTCATTGCTCAGACCACTGAGTATAGGATGTCATATTGAGGTCATACAGGACATTGATGAAGCCTCTTTTGGAGTACTGTGTGCAGTCCTGGCCACCCTGGTATAGTAAGGATATTATTAAATTGGAGAGGGTTCAGAAAAGATTTACCAAGATGTTTTCAGGAATGGAGGGTTTGAGATATAACAATAGGCTGGATAGACTGGAATGCTTTTCACTGGAGTGTAAGAGGTTGAAAGGTGATCTTATAGAAGTTTATAAAATCTTGAGGGCCATCGATTAGGTGAATCTTTTCCCTAGGGTGGGGGAATTCAAAACTAGGGAGAATATTTTTAACGTGAGAGGAAACGGCTTTAAAAAGGACATGAGGGGTAACTTTTTTTACACAGAGAATGGTTAGTGTGTGGAATGAATTGCCAGAGGACGTGATGGATGCAGGAACAGTTGCAACATTTAAAAGACATTTGGATAAGTACGTGCATAGTAAAGGCTTGGAGTTATATGGCCAAATGCAGGCAGGTGGGACTAGTTTAATTTGAAACATGGTCAGCATGGATTAGTTGGACCGAAGTGTCTGTGTCTATGCTCTATGACTCTATGACTCTATAAGATGTTGTAGGTAACAGTGAGAGACAAGAGCATTAGCCTTAGTGGGATGTGAGTGCGGTTGCAGAAATAGAGTTGAATGTGGAGTATCAGGGAGAAGATGGTGGCACTTATGCTGCCAGGGTGGAGAAGACCATGGAATGGACCAGGCTGCATCTCCATCTATTTGCTTGCTCCAGATGTCTCAGACTGCACTGACCCGGTGGCAACCTCGGACTAGGCTAGTATAGTCCAGTACCATGGTCTCCACTGCTGGTCCTGGGACAAGAGCGTGCCCCACATCTACAAATTCTGACCAGCAAGACCTCCAGGTCCATGATCACAGTGGGGAGGGGGCAGGGAGTGGGGGACGCGGGGCCATCAATTTCCCTTGATTCTGCCATATCCAGGGTAAATAACAGGAATGTGTCAGGGCAGCTCCAGATTGGGAGTTCTTGTCCAGGTGCACAGTGGCGTAGGTGCCAGGGATGCCAGCCAATTCCAGGATATCCAGTGTGTGGTAAATTATTCTGGGAATGATGTGTGGGAAGAGGGGATGAGAATTGGAAAGAGGGATGGGATAGGTAGTTAATGAGGTGAGTTTGGTAAGATAGGCCTTGAGGCAAAAAAACCCTCCAAAAATCTTGACCCAACTCACCTTTAACCAAAAAGAAAATATTCAGCCTATCTTTACATTACATGGTTGATCTGAGTTGTTGCTGAATAAGGGGATGGAAATTGTTTTGGGCTTATTTTTGGGTCTGAAATGAGAACTGATTCTGGATCCCCAGCCCCATTCAGCTTTGAATTTCATGACCATTATTTGACCACACTGTCAACACCCGTTAGATTCTTAGATTGTTCACTCACCTTAAAAACAAAACTGGCCAATTGTTTGTCGAATTTCTAGTGGGTTGAAGTCAGGTCCCGGAGAGGGGCTAGCATGCAAAGGCTAATTTGTTAATTTTCACCATCCACGAGGAATTTCAGTAAAGTAGCATTTTGTTCATTCGTCGCCAATTTCACCGAACATTATTCAACCATCTATAGCTCTGGAATTTACTCAATGCCCATGGCACTGTTACAGAATAGGCAAAGAAAACTATTCCTCATCAGGGAAAGCAGTACAATTTTCTTGACATGAAATGCTGTTAGGTGGAACATAATGAAATTGGAAATCTGCTGTCTTTTATTGCATGATTTTGTGTCACACTACGAGCTTGGATCCAAGACTGTCTGACTGAAGAGAAGAAAGTCAAGAACCATCTGCAGACTTCAGCGTAACTATTTATTATAAATTAATACAAAACACGTTATACATGGTAATCAGATATTTCAGTATCTGATCTTTTGTTACATTAGGTAAGGACAAATCTATCTTCTTCATCTGTCAATGAGTCATAGAGTCTTGCAGCACAGAAACAGACCCTTCGGTCCAACCAGTCCATGCCAACTATAATCTCAAACTAACCTAGTCTGACCTGCCCATACTTCACCCATATCCCTCCAAACATTTCTTATTCGTGTATTTATCCAAATGCCTTTCAAATGTTGTAACTGTATCGGCATCTACCATTTCCTCTGGAAGTTCATTCCACACACAAACCACTCTCTATGTAAAAAGGTTGCCCCTCATTTCTTTTTTAAATCTTTCTCCTCTCACCTTAAAAATATGCTCCCTAGGCTTGAAATAATGAATCAAGACCTTTTTCATTCTAGCGTGTAGTTCGGAAGTAGTCTGATATATTCTTCCAGACGTTTCAAACTTTGATGTGGAGGTGTCGGTGTTGCACTGGGGTGGACAAGGTCAGAAATCAGGCCTACCTGACTAACACCCAACTCCCTGTGTCTGCGTGGGTTTCCTCCAGGTGCTCCGGTTTCCTCCCATAGCCCAAAGATGTGCAAGTTAGGTGGATTGGCCATGCTAAATTGCCCATAGTGTTCAGGGATGTGTAGGTTAAGTGGGTTACAGAGGGATGGGTCTGGGTGAGATGCTCTGAGGGTAGGTGTGGACTTGTTGGGCTGAAGGGCCTATTTCTACACTGTAGGGACTCTATGATGAAGGAGTGAGACTCCAAAACCTTGCGTTTTCAAATAAACCTGTTGGACTGTAACCTGGTGTTGTGTGATTTCTGACCTTTTCAAACTTTACCTAGCCTGTGTTATTTACGCTTGAATGAGAGTGAATGAACGAATGAACAAATGAATGAACGATTTAATTGTCATGTGTATTTTACAGTGCAAAACACAACAAAATAGTGAAAAGCTTTCATTCGTTGCCAGAATATGGCACAATTTTAATAATTTTAAGAATAATAGAAAAATGAAAAGATATAGTTTGAAGGGAAGTACATCTGCACCCAGGTTCTGAGTCAACTCACAACCACCACTGTCTCACCGTCATCTACGCCAGACCCAAATAATGTCCAAATTGCTGATCCTCAGGCTCCATCTTTCACCACTGGCTGGAATCACCTATGCTACTGCCTAACCGCCACCTCTCACGGACCCACCAATATTTTCTTTCTTTATTCATTCATGGTATGAGGGCGTCGCTGGCTTGCCCATCCCTAATTGCCCAGAGGGCAGTTAAGAGTCAATTACATTGCCCTGGGTCTGGAGTCACATGTAGGCCAGACCAGGTCAGGATGGCAGTTGGAGTTGCACCTCTCGCCATGGTCCATCTCGTTGATATTGCCCTTATGCCCTTCTGCTTCTATTCTGCCACCACAGTGCCAATCCCATCCAATGACAAAGTCGTTGATCCTCAGGCACCATCTTTTGCCATTGGGGCTACCTCACAGACATCATCCCTGATGATGTAGCAGCTGCCAATTCTGATGGTATGTCCCGCACTCACCCTGGAAAAGTAAGGGCTCACTCTCCTCTGTGCTGGGCTCACCCTGCTCTGTGCTGGGCTTACCCTGCTCTGTGCTGGGCTCACTCTCTTCCTTGTTAGGCCCATTCTCCCCCACACTGGGCCCACTCTACTACCCACTGGCTTTCCTCTCCCCCACACTGGGCCCACTGTACTATCCACTGGGCTTCCCCTCCCCCACACTGGGCCCACTCTCCTTCTTTGTCCTGGATGGTATCAAGCTTCTCTAGTGTTGTTGAATCTGTATTTATCCAAGAAAGTGAATCACATTTCTGACATGTGCCTTACAGACAATGGACAGGTTTTGGCAAGTCAGAAGGTGAGTTATTTACTGCAGGATTCCTAGCATCTTGTCAAGTTTAGTTTCTGGTGAATGGTAATCCAAGGATTTTGGGGAATTGTGATGGCAATGATTGTTGTGGTGATTTTCTCTTTTGCTGGGGATAGCAATTGTCTGCTACTTGTGCGACATAAATGTTACCTGCCACTTGTCAGCACAAACTTGGACGTTATCCATGTCTTGCTACTTTTGTACTGCTTCAGTATCTGAGGAGTCAGAAATGGTGATGAATATCGTGCAATCATCAGCAAACATCCACACTTCTGACCTTATGATGGAGGGAATGTTATTGATGAAGCAGTTGATGATGGATGGGTATGGTAGATACAAGAAGGATGTCCTTTAACTGGAAATCCACAACCCATGTCCCAGTTTAAAATAATGGACAGGCCATTTAAGACTAAGATGAGAAGGAATTTCCTTGCCCAGAGGATGGTGATTCTTTGGAATTCCCTGTCTCAGTGGGCTGTTGAGAATGTTTAAGCATAAGATCGATAGATGAAAAAAACCAAGAGGGTATGGGAATGGTACAAGAAAGTAGTGTTGAAGTAGAAGATCAGCTATGATATCATGACACGTCGGATCTGGATTGAAGAACTGATTTACCTACTCCAACTTCCACATCTTACATTCTTATCTCAATTTGTACTTTTAAATGAAAAATATTTTATATATTAATACACATTTTACACACATCTTGTACCTCTTTAGGTAAATTGTAGATATTACTTTTTGAAATGGACCATTTCACTTGATGCAATTGATACATTGCAATAGGCTTCTGGTCCATTGTCGTGCAACTCCCAAATGCATGACCACTACCATCTGGAAGGAAAAGGAAAGCAGATACATGGGAACACCACCACCTGAAAATTATCCACCCCAAGCACTCACCACCCTGATTTGCAAATAGAGCATCATTCCTACAGTGTCCTTGGGTCGAAATTCAGAAACTCCTTCTTTAATGGCATTGTGTGTCTACCTACACCAAATGGACTATTGTGGTTCAAGAGGTCAGCTCACCACCACCTTCTGAAACACAGCTGGGGATGGTCAATAAATGTTAGCCAACTGACAATGCCTGCATCCCACAAATAAATAAAAAAGAAGGAAAATCACTTTCTTGGCAATTGACACAGAAGAGGCCATAGGGTAATATGCCACCACAGAATCAAACACGTTCTGTATAATCTGCTTTTGAATATTCCTTGCAGTAGACATGAATGATCTTTTCAAAAGTCCATCATTCCAGATATCTGAGGATACATTTCCCTTTGCTCAGGTCATACACACTGTCCATGGTCAAAATTGGATTGATGGCCTTCCTCCAGTGCAGTAGTGCAAGCTCAACAAGACTTTATGATTCTTGCCACTCTTTGGGCTGTGTGCTGTAATTCTCCACTAGGTTTGTCTAGACACTGAAATTGCTCTTCAACAATTCTATGATCCTGCACTGCAAATTTTTTTAATAGCATATGCCTGAAATGCAGTCACCTTGTGAAGTTATGACTCATAGAAATTGTCTTTATTTGCGGAATTATCCTTTGATACAGTTGTCACTACGAAAAGGATCTGTGAGAGTTATGTCACTCAACATGAAGGAAATGTGGCAGCAGCTGCATTCATGCACAGGAAATTTTAGTTAATAATGTCGACAATCAAAAAATGCAATGAATAGAACGCTTTTCTGTTCATAGATATCAGCACATCTTCTTGCCATTTGTGTACTATCTACAATATCAACAACATCACAGACCTCTTTATTCTCTCTCACACTCTTTCACTTGGCGGTTCTGCTCAGAGAACATCTGTAATCTATCATGACCTCAGCTTGGATTTTGTTAGATTTAATGCATAAGTAATTCAGGCCAATGGTCACCTTTATTGCAATAAACACACACTTATGGTAGCGAAGCAAGACTGATGATTTCACAAAGTGCGTCTCAGAGATGTTCAATGGCATACATAGGTGATGTATATTTGAACAAGGAGCTGTCTATAGACATATTGTCAACTTTACTACCCAATGGGTTGTGGGCTTTGGCCATGTTAGCTATTCTCCTCAACTTCACTCATTGTTACTATTTCTTCAATTCCATAATGATTGCGAGATAATCCTATGAGAAATCCCATATATCCTCCAAAATGTGTCTGCCTGTAACATTATGGTGAGATTATGCAGGAATAAGAAGTATAACTCTCAGTGAGGAAAACAACAGTCTCTACCTAATGGTGGAACAGAAGAGGAAGAAGTCCACAAACAAATTCATAAATTGAATTTAAAAAAAATTAATTATCATAGGGAAATAAACTAGACACACTAAAAATGAATAAAACTCCTGATCCAGATGGGCCTCATTCACATATTTTTAAAATAGTTAGGGAAATCATAGAAGAGAGATTAATACACTTATTTATTAATTTATTTTAAAAATGTACACTACCAGAGAACTGATGGATAGTTAATCTTCCTAGCAATATGATTTCTGATGCCATGGACTGCATCTTATAATATTTTGGCTGTGTCATTCTTGTTGAGTTTTACAGCAGCCTTGCGATGAGCTATATTGCTGTGCTCCAAATTGCAGCACTGAAGTGCAGAATCATAATTCAAGTAGATTAGAGATATGTCATGATGGTGCAGAGATGCTGCATCTAGCTAGCATGGATGCCGATATTCCTGGACATATGACACGTGTGGCCTCTGTCTTTGAAGTAGCATCCAAGATGGAGATCTAGAGAAGCAAGTGGTGAGTTGGAGCCAGGTACCTACTTATGTCAGAAATTCTCGGTGCCTAGCTTCTACTTTTTCCATTGTAGAGTAGGAACATAACAGATTCAATGTTAATGAGAGTCATAACAAGCAATAAATCCTTGTTAATAGGCGTCTCACCACTCATTAGCAGGAATCTTCTCTCAGTGTCCAGCCCTCTGTTGGAAAATGAAACTTGGTTCTCCTGACGTGACAAGAGAATAGCCTCTCTGGAATTTTCACACAATAGTCCCAGATTTCTTGCCAGAGCCCATATCGTCCCATGCCTTGGAAGATTCCATCTCATGTCTCCCAAAAGTTATTATTTATTTGCTTATCTAAGAGACTTTTAATTCATGCTGTTCATATTTCCTTCATGACTAATTTAATTCTCTAATTCAATAAGTACTGCTGGATTTCATTAAAAGTACTTAGCTAACTTAACAAAAGAGTGATAGCATTTCTACCATATTTGTGTGTAACTGTATTTTACAAATCCTCTTTAGGCATAAATTTTTTTAAAAAATGCTTTTTGTTTCATTTGTTCGCAAGATATGAGCATTGTTGGCTGGCCCAACATTTCTTGCCCACTCCTAACTGTCACTTGAACTGATTGGATTAACAGGGCCAGTTCAGAGGGCAGTTAAAAGTCAAACACTTTACTGTGGGTCTGATGCTACATGTACATCAGACAGATTTCCTTCCCTCAAGAACATTAGAAACCTATTCTTACGAGGCACAAAGATACGCTATTGCTGCTAAAATTTGAGAAACAGAATATTAAGCTAGTTCATCACCCATATGAAATGAAAGAGTGGCAATTAATACATCTTGCCTTGTTGTATTACGTGAGGCTCAGAAGCACTGAAGGCCAAATATTTATCCTGCTCTTATGACACTCATTTGATCATTATTTCACTAAAAACAGTGATGTGTTTAAAATAAATAAATTATTAGTTACACTGATAAAGAATTTCATATAAGTAGGTTAAATATGTACAATTGTCACCAAAAGATTTGTGTGCATTTTGAAATTGAAATGTTTTCCTTAATTCAGTTCTATACAGTGCAAAATGTGGAAATGGTTACTATCAAGAATTACAAATACTTGTTCCAGCAAAGCCCTATAAAAGACGACTTGGTACATATATCACACAAGTTTATGACATAAACAGTGAAATTGCAAACAGAATTTAACATGGCGCCAGTTAAAAGACTTCTGTGAAATACTAACACTTTGAAACAACTTCTGGAGTTACGATAGTACACAACTGCAAACAATATCGGCACTTGCTGATAAAAGAATGTGCAACATGGAAAAGTAAATTGAAAGTGGACTGGAAGTAATCTCTAGTTCAGTAAACTGAAAGATAATTGAAAGGAGTGAGAAGCAAGGCAGAGGAATTTTAAGGTCCAGGAAAAATCATGAGACTTGGATCTTCTGCATAGTAATCAAACACACTGGTAAATGCATCCAGGAGCTTCAGTACAACCACAAATACTGCAATCGATTTTGAATTTACTGTGGCTGCTGGTAAAGGATTTGTACTGGAACTTTTTGTTCTCTTCTGTCTGAAAATAGCTGGTACAAATTACAGAGCTGAAAGTAAATTTTAGAACAGACAAAAGCTAGCAAAAATAGGTTCTGTCAAATATTGACAGAATGAAAGATTAATTCTACAAATCTGCACATATATTTAAGTTGAGTACATCATGGCTTTATCCTCCCACTGAAGGAAGTATCTTAAAAATTTAGTGACTGCTGTTCAACTTACTTAAAATAAAAAGAGCCTTGGTTTAGTTTTAATTTGGAATTAAAGTTCAGCTTTTCCAAAACTTCTTTGTGCCACTTTTCATCTTTGGACCTAAGTCTGTGCCTTCGAACTGTTATAAATTCCATTCAAAGGATCAAGTATACTTAATTCTCCAAAGTTTATTCATATAATTAACACTAGGAACAGTCTCTAGAACGAACTTAGTGGTGGGAAAATTGAAAATAAGGAAATTTTAGAAAGTAACCGGCAGATAAATGTAGGTATCACAATATTGAGTAAGGGGTTGGGTTGGTGATGGGAGGAGTGGCCAAAAAGTTTTTATGGGATTTTTAGTTCATCAGCAGCCCTGAACAAATTTGAAGAGACAAACAATTCAGAAATTTCAAGTAAAATGAAGTGAAAAGGAACATAGGGGCAAAAATATGTCCATAGAAAAATAACCACACTTAACACCCCAATTTCACGTCTGGTGAAATTAAAATTCTGCTACATAAGGTGGCTGGGAGGAGACACCCTTTCTGCCAGTCAAGTGCATCTTAATCATAGAAAAACAATAACATCTTGCAATTATTTAGCAAATTTATCATGGAAAAACATTTCAAGCTGCGTTTGGATCAGACAATCATCCATTTGCATCATCATACTTCTACTCTTCATTCCATTTAGCTCCACCTCCCTAGACCAGAATTCCATGTCAAAGCCAGGAATTGGGAGGATGGATTGATATCACCATCATAAGTGTACTTCAATTTTGAGAATGTCCAGGTGTCTAGGCCTAAATGGCCTAGAGATTGTCTGAATCCAGTGCAGACCAGTTAAACGGTCTGTCTTTCCATTCCCAGAAATCCTTGGCATAGCATTTCCAAGACAATCTTCACCTCACCTATATACAGCCAAACCTTCAGACCACTTTAACCGTCTGTAACCTAAGACCATAAGACCGTAAGACATAGGAGCAGAAATTAGAAATTTGGCCCATCGAATCTACTCAGCCATTCCATCATGGCTGATAAGTTCCTCTATCTCATTCTCCTGCTTTCTCCCCGTAACCCTTGATCCCCTTGATAATCAAGAACCTATCTATCTCAGTCTTAAATGTACTCAATGACCTGGCCTCCACAGCCTTCTGTGGCAGGGAATTCCATAGAATCACCACTCTCTGGCTGAAGAAGTTTCTCCTTATCTCCATTCTAAAAGGTCTTCCCTTTACTCCCCTCTACTCCATTACTCGCTTACCCTTACTTGCTTATCCTTCACCCTTCACCATCGCTCACCCATCATTCCACTCGCACATCATTCACTTTAGAAGTGGACCTCAAGAGCCTTCAATAATCATTGAAGAGGCATAAAACTTCCTTGCCATCAGATGCTTCAAAATATCTATGCAAACAATTTAAAGCAGTTACAAAAGGATTAGGCAGTTGCATTGTCGACAAGAGCCATTAAAACACCCTCAAAAAACAAACAGATTTCATAACTGTTTCTTTTATTCATGTGTGGAATGTGGGGCTCACTAGCTGGCCAGAATTTATTGCCTGTCCCTAGTTGCCCTTGGGAAGATGCTGATAAGCTGCCTTCTTGAACTGCTGCACTTCATGTGTTATCGGTCAACCTACAATATCCTGAGGAAATTCCAGAATTTCGACCTAGTGACAATGAAGAAGCAGTGATATAATTCCAAGACAGGATGGTGAGTGGCTTGGAGGGAATCTTGCAGATTGTGGTGTTCCCATCTATCTGCTGTCCTTGTCCTTCTAGATGGAAGTAGTTTTGGGTTTGGAAGGTGCTGTCTAAGGATGTTTGGTAAATTTCTGCTACTACTGAACGTTGCTAGTGGAGGGAGTGGATATGGTACCAATTAAGTGGGTTGCTTTGTCCTCAATGGTGCCAAGTTCCTTGAGTGTTGTTGGAGATGAATTCATCCAGGCAAGTGATGGCCTAGTGGTATTATCACTGGACTGTTAATCCAGAGACTCAGATAATGTTCAGGGGACCTGGGTTCGAATCCCACCATGGCAGATGATGAAATTTGAATTCAATAAATATCTGAAATTAAGAGTCTAATGATGACCGTGAATCCATTGTTGATTGTTAGAAAAACCCATTTGGTTCACTAATGCCCTTTAGGGAAGGAAACTGCCATCTTTACCTGGTCTGGCCTACATGTGACTGCAGACCCACAGCAATGTGGTTGACTCTGAACTGCCCTCTGGGCAATTAGGGATGGGCAATAAATATTGCCTAGCCAGCAACACCTTCATCCCATGAATGAACAAAGAAAAAAAGGTAGGGAGTATTATATCAAACACTGATTTGTGCTTTGTAGATAGTGATCAGACTTTGGGGAGTCAGGAGTTGAGTTACTCCTGCTGTATTCCTAGCCTCTGACCAGCTCACATAGTCATTGTATTTATATGGTGAGTCCAGTTGAGTTTCTGGTGAAAGGCAACCCCAAGGATGTTGATAGTGGGGGATTCAGTGATGATAACACCATTAAATAGGCCAGTGGTTAGATTGTATCTTATTGGAGATGGTTATTGACTGGCATTGGTATGGTGTGAATGTTACTTGCAACTTGTCAGCCCAAGCTTGGATATTGTCTAAAACTTGTTGCATTTGAACATGGACTGCTTCACTATCTGAAGAGTTATTAATGGTGCAGAACATTGTGCAATCATTGGCAAACATTCCCACTTCTGACCTTATGATGGAGGGAAGGTCATGAAGTAGCTGAAGATGTTTGGGCCGAGGGCACTACCCTGAGTAATTCCTGCAGAGATCTCCTCGAGCTGCGATGACTGATTTCAAACAAACACAGCCATCTTCCTATGTGTCAGATATGCCTCCATTCCGCAGAGATCTTGTCCCCTGATATCCATTGATTCCAGTTTTGCCAGGACTCCTTGAGCTTAGTGGCCCTGGCAGATCCCACAGTGGGCGTCACTGAGGAGGTTATTGCTGAGCAACTGCTGCTTGATAGCACTGTTGAAGATAACTTCCATCACTTTGCTGGTGATCAAGAGGAGACTGATGACATAATAATTGTCTGGGTTGGATTTGTCCTGCTTTTTGTGTACTTGAAATACTAGGGCAATTTTCCACATTGTCAGATAGATGCCATTATTGTAGCTGTACTGGAGAAGCTTGGCTAGGGGAGTGGGAAATTCTGCATTATAAATCTTCAGTACTGTTGCCAGAATGTTGTCAGAGCCCATAGCTTTTGCAGTGTCCAATGCCTGCAACTGTGCCTTGATACCATGTGGAGTGATTCAAATTGGCTAAAGGCTGGCATCTGTGATGCTGGGGACCATTGGTGGAAGCAATCAATTACTGTTTAGACTATATAAAGAAACATACTATAAATCATATGGAATGGACTTGACCTTTCTATCCCTTGCATAACTTGTTCTAAACTAATCTGAAGACCTTTCTGCATTTACAACGTTGAACTTTTATTTGGTTGCTTACCAGTAACAAGAGTAACTAGCTGGGTACAAAGTTGTTGAAGAGGCAGTTAAATTTTTCAATTATATTGTCACAACTCAGTTTATTGAGCACAGGTTCAATTCATGCTACATATTTAATGATAAAATAGAAAGGAAACTAAAATTTACTTACCTTTTAAACCCTTCTTGTCTACAATCCTTAAATCACCTCCACTCAGGGGCTGGTGTAAAAGCTGACAGCTGATTAAATCTGTCCACTTCTATGAAACTTAAGAAAACATGCTTGGTGAGGGGTCTCAATGAGCCTACAATGTTCTCCGTTTCATCTGTCACAAGAATATATATGTTCCAGGACCTGCTCCCTCCTTGCCATCTTGAAAATGTTTAAAGGTAAGAACTGAGGCACAAATGGAGGCTGCTTCACTCCAATCACGTTTGTTTGATCTTGCTTCTGTTTGGTCCTGATCTGGACGAGGAAAATTAGTCCCACAACTCAAACTGTTTATTACATCGCCAATCATGATTAAATTTATTACATTTGACCCTCTGTTAGAAATCAGCTTCTGAGTCTACACTCTCAGTACGTTACAGAAGTTATTTGAAGGTACTTTAATTCAGATGAAGGGCTAGGCAAAGAAGGTATCTAGAGCTTTTAAGCAGAAGTGTTCTGTACAAATTCCAAAGGATGGGGGAAATGACCAGTTCCTCATATAGAAGAAAACACTTAGCAAGTAATTGGCAATGGCCTGTAATGCATACCATGAATATTTGAATTTTGTTTCTTAGTTCTTCACTTTATCTGTATTGTTTCTGTTTTAATTCAAATTCAAAATCCATGGACGTACTCATGCTGTACAGCTACAATAAATACCTTTTACTGAATCTAATCACTTTATTAACACCATTCCTGCCTATTCCTCCCCCAATTTCTCTTTAAAATATTACAATCAGGAATAGATGGGATATCATATGGGAAAATGTGACGTTATACACTTTGACAGAAAGAATAAGGAAGTTGAATATTATTTAAATGGAGAATGACAGTGGAAAGCTACAGCACAGAGGGATTTCAGAGCTTTTGAGCATAAATCACAAAAGAAACTAACATACAAGCTCAGCAGGTAAAGGAAAGTCAAACTGAACATTGGCCTCCATTTCAAAATGAATAGAGTATAAAGATACATAAGTGTTTCTAAAACTGTGCAGAGCTATTTAGACCGCACCTGGAATACTGTGAAGAATTTTGATACCTTATCTAAGAAAAAATATCCTGGCATTGGAGGCAGTCCAGAGAAAGTTCACAAGGTTGATCTTGGGTGTGGAGGGATTTTCTTATGAAGAAAGCTTGGTTGAAACATACATGATTCTTAGGAACTTGACAGGGTGGAGGAAGAAAGGCTATTTTCCCTTGCAAGAGAGTCCCAGACCAGGGGACATAATCTCAGAGTAATGGGTCACCTATTTAAGACGGAGCTGAATTTCTTTCATAGAGGCTACTGAATCTGTGGAACTATTTACCACAGTGGGCTGTAGAAGTTGGGTCATTAAATATATTCAAGGCTGAGATCAACAGGTTTTTAATCAATCAGGGAATTAAAGGTCATGGGTAAAAACCATGGAAGTAGATTTGAGAATTATCAGATCCGCCATGATCTCACTGAATGGTAGAACAACCCTGATGGGCTGAATGGCCCATTTCTGCTCCCATATCCAAATCACTTCTCTGTCAAAGTTTAACACCCCTCTATTGGAGGAACATATCATACCCATCCACATTAATGTTTCTTCCTCTCAATTCTATTTTAAATGATTTGTGTATTTACTCAAAACTAACTCCAGCCCCAAGCCTGCATTGTAGCTTGTTGGCTGGTTCTTTCATTTTGTCCTTTGATTGTTGAGTCATGATTGGCACTTATTTCAGTAAAAACTTTGCTTGCATTTGAATTGCTTTATTAATCATATTCTTCCTCTTTGACCTCAAACTTTACAATTCCCATTCCCAAAATAATCTTTCCCACTGCTACTAACACAAATATCTGTGAAACTACTACTAGAATTTTACCAGTAGTGGTTAAGTCTCAGCATCAGGGCTAAATGCAGAACACAAGTTGCAAGGGTGGGTGCTGGGCAGTAGAATCGTGATGGCATTCTTCCTGTTAAGAGATGTTTAATTAGCCACCACCAGGCTCATCACTCAGTTGTTGATGGTTGCATGGCTCTACATTCTGCTGATCCAACCAGGTTGTCTGTTCTGCAGCCTCAACACTGTTATTGACAATTGTGACCCCTGAATGGTGAACAAGTGAAGAGGGTACTCAGTAAAGCACTATGGCAATGCAAAATTAAAACAATTTTGTAGCTCATCCTTGTGGCTTTTTCCTGCTAGGTTGATACTCTGTAACTCTGAAGACAAAGAAGTAGAAAATACAAAGTTTTTTTTTAATAAGAAGTTCAATCTCACTAAAGACACTCAATCCATACACAACAATGTGCTCTGAAAACTCTGCTTACATTCTGAAAGCTGTGACAAATTGCACCACAGCAGCTGACACAATACACAAAATTCTAAAACAATCAGTAACATTTTAAATAATTCAACCCATAACATTTAAAGAGCTAATTTGACCAATTTCTCAATGTTACCGAATCATAAAAAAAAAATTCTATGGGCTGGATCCAGATTTGCATCTTCACCAAAAACTAATCAGCTCTTCCTTGGAACATGCCGTTTCTGCCCTCTCTTTCTCTTAGCTTGCCAATGCAATCTCACTCAAGGTTTCCAAGTGGCAATGATGAGCTACACTCTCATACACTTTTAGTATAGGAAAAAGAATAAAAAGCACTTCACAGAAAGACAAATCAGCAGATGATTAGAGCAACCAGTTGTGTTAAGTACTTTCAGGCACATATTGCTTGGTTTGAAAAAGCTACTTTATAATAGATTTTGTTTGATTCTAGTCATTGAAAATGTATGTGAATTTCATTGTTGGCTTCTGCATTATCATTCACTTTTGAACATCAATTGATTTTTTTCACAAAGGCAGACCTTGTCATTATGCAACCCTCTGTTAGCCATAAACTTGACTGACTGCCATAGAGTGCTTGTTGCCTTTGTTTTGCACTTTGCTACTGATGTAAAAAACTCCATTTTGGAAAATTAGGACTGTCTGTGATTGTTCATAAGCATTATCTTCTGTCCCATACTGCCACCAGTGTTGCATTCTATCAGCATTAGTGTGAAAGCAAAATTCTGCTGAAAATCTGAAATAAGAACAGAAAATGCTCAAAATTGGCAGCAGATTTGGCAGCATCTATGGAGACAGAAAGAGCATTAACAGTCAGGAGGCCAATTTAGCAAATTAAGAGATCATTTGCAGGGCTGAACAACCCCCCGATTGATCGGGAAGGCTGCCAATTAAATGAGAAGGAGCTGACCTGCAGCTTATCAAGGGGCACTTTGGTTTCCAATGGCTCCATGGCTTAAGGATGGAACTTCAGAAACAATGGCTGTCCCCATGGTCCCAATAATGCTGCAGGGATGTTATCTCTTCTGTGTCTGGGCTCACGTCCTTCCTTCCTGAGGTGGCTTCACAGGATTGTATTTTTTTTAAATATGCTGAGGCCAGGCAGGCAGGCCTGGCAATGGCTCAGATTAACCCTCCAGTGATGGCAATGGAGTGGCTTCATTGGCTACAGAGCTTCTGTGTAGGAAGGCCCTCTCCTTTAGAAGTTGTACTGAGACGTCACACAATGTACCTGGTGTCTTAGCATGTGGCACAGATGGGATGAATTGAAGTTGAAGCTTTGTGGGCATGGCTCTTCCCTCCAAATACTTTCCATTGCCATTTTATCATTATTTCCTACCTCCAAGCTCATCTCTAAAGTTCTGGTAAAATTCAGATCAGTATCTCCATCTTTCCAAACCTTTCCAAAAGATTGCTGAGTATTGTCAGCAATTTTTGGTTCCACAATCCATCAAATGCACTGATTATGTGACTCTTCTCCCAAGGTTGCCATGGCAAAATGTAGTCATTTTCACAAATAGATGATTAGATATGGCTTATTTGATGCATAACGTTTTAATGGAGATTTTTTTTACCCATTCATGTGATGAGGGCATCACTGGATTTGATAGCATTCATTATCCATTTCCATTTACCCTTGGGAAGGTATCAACGAAAAGCGTTCCTGAACTGCTGCAGTCCACTTGGTGCAGGTAAACCTACAATGCCACCTGGGAGTGAATTCCAGAATTGTGACCCAATGGCACTGAAGGGATGACAGTAAGTTTCCAAGTTAAGAGCGGTTTGAAGGGGATCTTGCAGGTGGGGTGCTTTTGTATATCTCCTGCTTCAACCCTTCTAGATCATTCCGGTTAAAAGTCCAAAGGTGCTGTCAAAGGAGCCTTGGCGAATTTGGCAGCGCACCTCCGCTTCCTCCAGGCATCTCCACTTGCCTGGAGGAAGTGGAGAGTATTCCATCACACTCAAAAGAAAGAAGTACAGCATCATGCCCTAACTAAACTAAAAAAAACCTTCTGCCCTTATTCAGTCTGTATCCTTCTATTCCCTCCCGATTCATATAATCATCCAGATGCCTCTTAAATGTCACCAATATGCCTGTTTCCACCAACTCTTCTGGCAGTGCGTTCCAGGCTCCTACCAACCTCTGCATGAAAATCCTCCCTCGCATATCTCCCTTATACTTTCCCCCTCTCACCTTGAACCTGTGCCCCCTTGTAATTGAAACGTCTACCCTGGGAAAAAGCCTCTAACTATCCACCCTATCTATCCCTCTCATAATTTTGTAGACCTCTATCAGGTCTCCTCTCAACCACTGTCTTTCCAGTGAAAACAATCCTAGCCTTTTTAACCTTTCCTCATAGCCAATGCCCTTGAGACCAGGCAACATCCTGGTGAACCTTCTCTGCACTCTCTCCAAAAGCTTCCATGTCCTTCTGGTAGTGTGGCAATCAAAATTGCACACAATACCCTAAATGCGGCCTAACAAAGGTTTCATAAAGCTACAATATGGTTTGTCAACTCTTGTACTCCATGCCACGGTCGATGAAGGCAAGCATGCCATATGCCTTATTAATCACCTTGGCCACTGTTTTGCCACTTTTAATGAACTGTAAACCTGCACACCTCGATCCATCTGTATCTTAGTGTTTCTATGGGTTCTGCCATTTACAGTATAATTCACACCTAAATTTGTTCCTTTAAAATGCATCACCTCGCATTTGTCTGGATTAAACTCCATCTGCCATTTCTGTGCCCAGGTCGCCAAGCTATCTATATCCTGTTGTATCCTTTCACAATCATTGACGCAATCAGCAACTCTACCAATCTTCAAGTCATCTGTAAACTTACTAATCACACCACCCAAATTTTCCTCCGGATCATTTATATATACTACAAACAACAGAGGACGTAAGACTGATCCCTGTGGAACATCATTAGTTACTGTTCTCCATTCTGAAAAACACCCTTCCACTGCTACCCACTGTCTTCTATGACCAAGCCAGTTTTGTATCCATCTAGCCAGTGCAGCCTGAATCCCATATGACTTTAGTTTTTGGACTAATCTGCCATGTGGGACTTTATCAAATGCCTTACTAAAATCCATAGAAACTGCATCCACAGCCCTTCCCTCATCAATTATCATTGTCACCTCTTCAAAAATTAATTCAGGTTGGTGAGGCATGACCTTCCCCATACAAAACCATGATGCCTGTCACTAACTAATCCGTTTTCCTCCAAATGCACATATATCTAGTCCCTCAGTATCTTCTCCAAGAGCTTCCCCACCACAGCCATCAGGATCACCAGCCTATAATTTCCTGGATTATCCTTGCTTCCTTTCCTAAACAAGGGAACAACTTTGGATAACCTCCAATCCTCTGGAACCTTGCCTGTGGTCAAAGAGGATGTGCAGATATCTGCTAATGCACCAGTTATTTCTTCCCTTGTCTCTCGCAATAACCTGGGATAGATCCCACTTGGCTCTGGGGACTTGTCTACCTTAATTCTACCTTAAAATACCCAAAATTTACTTCATCAATATGTTGACATTCTCCAGAGTGTTCACACACTTATCCCTGACCTCAACATAGTCATTTTCTTCTCCTTGGTGAATACCGATACAAAGTATTTATTAAAGATATCTGTGGAGACTCCTCCTCCAGTGAGTTGTTTTATTATCCACCATTATTCATAACTAAAAGTGCCAGGACTGCAGGGATTAGATCTGATCTGTTAGCTGTGGAATTGCTTAGCTCTATCACTTGCTGCTTCTGCTATTTGGCATGCAGACATTCTTGTTTGTAAGACAACAAGGTGCAGGGCTGGATGAACACAGCAGGCCAAGCAGCATCATAGGAGCAGAGAGGCTGACGTTTCGGGCCTAGACCCTACATCAGAAAAGGGGGAGGGGAAGGGGGTTTTGAAATAAATAGGGAGA